>NW_006399831.1:7709613-7711239 GCF_000299155.1 Elephantulus edwardii | reverse complement strand
TACAAAACCATTGCTTCTGTGTGCTGGGAAGTATTCCTTTGGATGACTGTTACTTAATTTCTCAATTCATTCGATTGTGGTTGTACGTTTGGGCTGCTTTCATGTTTTTGTGGTGTGAATAATGCTGTTTTGAACATTGGTGCACAAATCTCTGTGTCTCGGTTCTGATTTTCTCAGGGTATGTTCCAATGTCCCCATGCCCTTGTGTATTTCTTCAGGAAATTTAATGCATTGAAAACAAATACAAATTTTCCATCTTGCAGTCCTGGTGGTTGAAATCTAAAATAAGTTTTGTTGGTTGCCTTGAGTCTATGGCAACTAAATATTTAAATGTGGGCATGCCTGGTTCCTTCTACAGGCTCTGAGAGGATGAGCAATTTCCTGGTTCTTTTTAGTTTCTAATGACTATCTATACTCCTTGTTTCCCAAAGAACCTCAGGCTGCACCTTAATCTGCAGGCTTCTGGGACACATGGGTGTAGCTGTGTTGTGGGGGTATTCCTAGGTTTGTGACCCCTTTTACCATCTTCAAAGTGTATCATTCCAATCTTTTCATTAGTCATCACAATTCCTTCTCCCCTTCGTCTCCTTCTTTAGCTTTTTTATAGGTCCTTGCAATTAGATCAAGTTCACTTGGATTCAAGATAATCTTCCCATTTTAAAGTTCTTAATTGCATTTGCAAAATAATGAGGACATCTTGGGAACCAGGACTTAGCATAGTACAAATAGTAAAAATAATTTTGGGCCCAGAGACTCTGAAATGAATGTTTGTTTTCCTGTAGGGGTTGGGAGGGACGAAAAAAGAAATTGTAGCATTGAGAGTGCTATGGAAGTTCTCTGAGTAAAGATGATCAGTTAAACTGTGTTTCCAGTGCAAAGATCTGTGGCTTGAATTCACTAGCTGCTCTGCACAAGATGGGCAGATGGGCATTGTCTCCCTCTGTGATTCATTACATTCATAAACCCACTGGAAAGTCAGCCATGGGACAGTTCTGACTCAGTGTTACTCAACCACAACAGTTTTAGAAAAAAGAAAGAAATGTTACTCTTAATTGTAAGTCACTATATGAATTAAAACTATTTCCTATTGAGGCTAACATATTGATTATGTGTGAAAACATAGGACAGTATTTTAGTAGGTTTTTTGGTTTATTTATCAAGCTTAGTTGTTGTGTATAGAGTGTAATATACAGACTAAATCTTTAGACAAAATATATTTTAGGATTGTTTTCAATTTAAACTTTATTATGTTATTACCTACAGTTCAGTTAAAACTGACATATACCTGGCACCTTTGGTTTTTCAGAAATGATAAATCACATGGGAAGAGATAGCCCATCTTTCCTGTTGTACAGCTGGTACGTTAAATCTGCCTGCCTGGGTTGACAGCAAAACGCCTTTCCACTAAGCCACTAGAGTTTAATTTAAACTTTCAGGGGCATAATTTAGAAGGTGACATAAGAGAGTGGTTCTTTGGTAATAGCTGATCTTTACAAAACTACACTTTGGAGTATATATAAGTTAGATTATGGCTCCTTGGAGGCAAGGATTCTGAGGCTCCGTCTAACATACTTTGGACATGTTGTGAGGAGAGACCGGTCCTTGGAGAAGGACATCATGCTTGGG
>NW_006399831.1:7681907-7708653 GCF_000299155.1 Elephantulus edwardii | reverse complement strand
CCCAACCCCAAGGACAGTCCCATTCTACAACAGTGGCATCATGTAATATTTGTCCTTTTGTGACTGGGATATTTCACTCAGCATAATGTTCAGAGTTTAGAAAATTTTAATGATGATCTTGTCAGCTTTTCAAGAATTTAAGTAGCACAAAATGATACTGGACTATTTTTAAAGAGTAGATACTTTTTCTCCATACTATTATTGCCAATGGAAGCTTGAAATATCCTGTTCAAGTTAATTTAATGCAAATAAATTCTTTCTGCTTTACAAGTTTATCCTTCATTTTTCTTAAAATTATGTCATAAATGGATGTGACATGCTTTGCTTGTTGTTATGCATGGAACATTGTCCTTGCTAAAAGCTCCCACATTTATCATAAAATAGGCCATTAAGAGAAAAATAAATTATCTGATCACCATATTAAGGCTGGCCTTAAAAATATAAATTTTATGATCAGTACAATACCTAAATGGCCTTGAAGTTTGAGAAATTCCAAACAAACCATTTATGAGATACTAAAATAGAGAAATAATCTAATCACAAAATATCCATGATATAAATGTAATATTTTTATCTTAAATATAATGCTGTTTGTATTTTGCTTTATTCCTATGTATTTGTTTCCAAAATTTGAATTCAAATAATCTAAAGTTTAAGACAATTTTTTTTCTACAATTTTGTAGTCCTGTGAGTATTCTTAATTCTGATAAAACATGTAGTCTTCTCCATAGATCAGGCCAAAAATAAAGACAGGTTTATGTTACGTGAAACTAAAAGATGACAATGAATGCTAACTTTTGACTAATTACTGCACATCAGCCTCTGTGCACATATACATATAATATTTTTTTAAATAAGGGCACAAAACTCTATTGATATTTATGTAACTTTTAAGGAGAAAATAATACACATACATGTTTTAACTTTTCAGTCTCACAGATAGGGATGCAATTCAATAAATGGTTTCTTCCCACTATTGAGGAAAACATCTTATTCCTTAACTATGCTGTTTGCCAGAGCCAGCATTTCAACTTGGTTTTCAGCAGAAGAATGGCATGATATGCTGCCTGTACATATGGCCCTCTTTAGCAGGCCACCTGTTAGTCCTGCCCACCCACATCACTGAGTGCATATGGCATTAGTTAGGCTGTAGAAGCAAGTGTATGGACATGTCTCTGTCCATGTGTAAGATTGCTGTTTGTCTTCCGCTTGCTGCTGATGAACCAAATGCCTCTGAGTGAAAAGTTTATTATCTACAGCACTAACTTGGAGGATGACAAATCCTTATATTGTCATTTTTAGCTGAAAATTTTTTTCTTTAGTTTGATCAAAAACTCTAATGGATGCTTGTTGTTGTTATATCCTCTTATAAGCAAAATACTGAATTTTCCAAGAATGAAAAATAAGAGGTTTTTCAGTTAAAAAAACCCTTAAGCAATAATAAGAAAGTTGCATCCTATCTCCATACTTTTTCAATCTATATGTGGTACAGATCATCTGGGAGGCCGGGATCTATGAGGAAGCACGTGGCATCAGGATTGGAGGAAGACTCATCAAACACCTGTGTTATGCAGATGACATAACCTTGTTTGCTGAAACTGAGAAGGACCTGAAGTGTTTGCTGCAGAAGGTCAAGGGCTGTAGCCTTCAAGAGAGATTGAAAATCAACAGCAAGAAAACAAAGATTTTCACTACTGTGGTGATTATGATAGATGGAGAAGAGATTGGTATTGGTAACAATTTCAGTTTGCTCGGTTCCACAATCAACACTCTTAGTACCAGCAATCAAAAAATCAAAAGACAAGTTGTGTTGGAGAAAATCTCCTATGGACCTCTCAGAATACTGAAGAGCAACAATGTCAGTCTGGATACTAAGATGTGCCAAATCCAGGTCATTGTCTTCACAATTACCTGCTATGCATCAGAAAGCTGGAAAATGACTAGGGATTATAGAAGGAGAATTAATGCCTTTGAACTATGGTGCTGGGAAAAGTATAGAATATATCATGGGCTGCTAGGAGAACAAACAGGTTCTTCCTGGAGAGAGTGAAACCAGACTGCTCATTGGAGGCAAGGATTCTGAAGCTCTGTCTAACATACTTTGGGCATGTTGCAAAGAGGGACCGGTTTTTAGAGAAGGACATCATGCTTGGGGAGGTGGAGGAACAGCATCAGAGAGAAAGATCCACAATGAGATGAATTAATGTAGTGACTGGGAAAATGGGAGTAGATGTGTCAGAGACAATAAGATTGGCTCAGGATACAGCAGGGTTCAGAACTGTTGTACCTAGGGTCACTATAAGTGACTCAGTAGCCCATAACAAAAGCAAGAATTGTGAGTTTGAAATTCACATTTTGAGACATTTCAGTACTTAAAAGTGGATACTTTCCAATCATGACATTAGACTTCTCCCATATGGAAGACAGTGATATTTAGTAAATGCTGTCTAGTTGATTGTGTAACTCATGGTGACCTGCCTATGCCAGACTAGAAACAAGTTCACATATAGCTTCTTACTGGAGGAGAGAAAATTCCCAGGCCTCTCTTTCAAGGCATTTCGGTGATAACTGAACCTTAAGCTTTCTATGGTAGCTTTATTTATTAAAGCATTTGCACCTCCAGGGCTTCTGTACAGAAAAGACTTTAGACCTGCATTCAGATAGGAAAGAAGGACTAGAGGGCTCATGCTGCTGGTAGCGTTTGTCCAGAGTATGTTTTAGATTACGAGAGAGGAAAAAACTCTACAAGTCACTCTTCTGTTGTTGTTGCATACCGTGCAGTGGGAACCAATGCACAGCTGACCATTTGGCAGGTCTTCAGAGGCAGTTAATTGCACAGAAGGAGATTGATTGCCCATCCTTCTTCTGTGAAGCATCTGGTAGATTTGAACCACATGCCTTCAAGATTGCCACAGAGCTTCTTACCACTAGACTACCAGAGCTCCCTGCTCTTCTGTTACTAGTGGTAAGTAAATTTGTACCATTCTAATTTGTTTTCTATTTCTTTACTAACTATACTCTGGTTTCACATAAACTATTTGTTACGTCTTAAAATTGTTCGACAAAATTATATTTGATGGATAAAAAGACAGAGACCTTTGATTGTGTAGCCCTGAGGGAGTTGCACTGCTATCTCCAAACCTGCGCTCCTCCAATGGCTTTAATTTACCACTGGATTCTCAGAAGAAAGATGGACAGTCTCCTTCTCTTGCTATTTACAGCCTCAGAAACTGATGCAGTGTTGCTAAGGGAAAGAACAAAGTCAAAGGCTTTCTAAACACATATTGCAATCACTTGTCCCTCAAGCGGGTTTCCAGGAGCTATGAATTGCACAGGAGGAAATTATCTGTCATTCTTTTGCAGTGGCATTGATTTGAACCAGCAGAGAGGCACCACCTTTGTGTTAGCAGCACACCACAGGAGCTTGAACTTTAGGGCAGTGAGTTTGAATTTTACATATAGTGTATATGAAATAAATATTGATATGTTGTTTTCTCCAAGTTCATAGGATTTCCAGAGGCAAGCTATTTTGGGAGTGGATTCCATTCCTGCTTCCAAGCTTGTTTTAACTGGGAAGCTCCACCAAAAACTGTCCACCATGGGTAACATGCATATTGCATTTGACACATCAGTGTCACAGTGTTCAGCTTCACAGTGGTCACGAGTTACCTCTGTACGGCAAGTGGACACATCAGGGCTATATGAACTAGAAGAATGCTTCACCAAAAACAATTAAAAACAGGCCTGAGGGCCATGGATTAAAGTCACCCACCTTTGGCTTGGTAACATTACTTTCTGTACATGAGGCATGACCAAATGCTGGTGGACTCTGCGTCAGAGACCCTCAATTCATCTGGCAAATCCCCTCTACTGACACACACTTGGGATGAAAAGAAAGCTGCCAGATCCCTGAGCATTCCACATGTGTGTGCCTGTTCAAGACGTGCGATGCCCTCCTCAATATTGATATAAATAAACAAAAATCCTAACCCACAGCCTTCCAGTGAATTCTAACCCATGTTAAACTCCACTGGGTTTCTTCAGCTGTCAATCTTAGCAGGAGAAGATGACCTCAGCTTTCTTCCACTGAGTGGCTGATGGACTCTAATCACTGACCTTTCAGTTAGGAGTCATTTATTCACTGCCTCACCAATGATCCTCACAATATTCGGATAGGTAACATCAACCATAAGGAGCCCTGAGGGCCAGTGGCTAAACCTCTCACTGATAAAAAGTTGACACTTCAAACCCATTCAGATACTTTGTAAGAGAAAGACCTGGTGATCAGTTTACATAAAGATCACCCAAGAACCCAAAATAGAGCATCACATCTTATGTGTGAAGTAGCTCAACTGTGTCACAAGGAGTCATTATAACCCGAAAAGGGATTCTATGGCAACTAACAGCTACATTAACTGTGAAAGTATTTCCAAGTGTAGGAGATGATAAAGTTTCAAAATGCTTTTGGATATTGCTGGTTCTATAATGTCTCCTATCAGTTCCAGCATGGAAATGAACTCACATTTATTAATCACCATTAAGTCAGTATGTGACATATTTGGTGATAAAGTACTACAATATGTGGTAATGGTGATGGATGCACAGATGCAGTGTCATTACTATTATTCACTGGACTTAACAACTCCAATTTTCATATATTTTCACTTTACTGTGTAGCTGACTGACAATATAAATTACATGATCCATCAAAAAATACATTTTCCTAGAGCTTGCTGATTTACTCAATTTTGATTTTTTGAATCACTGTGGTGAGCTATCAAATTGTCAAAGTACTATACAGATGTGACAGGTTAGGTAGTAGAACCAGATTAAAAGATTCAAGGTAATGCCAAATAAGAGAAAGAATAGTCAGATTTTTTTTCTCTGAAATAAATTCTTGTATTTATATTCTTTCCCTGCCCTCTTTACTGTCCCCTTGTACTGTCAAATCAGATCTGACTGGCACAGGAGGAGATTACTCTCCTTCTCCAGCAGAGCATCTGGTGGATTCAAACTGCCTGCCTTTTGGATTGCAGCACAGCTTCTTGGCACTAGGCCACCACAGCTCCCTCTGAAATAAATTTCTACTGTATGTAGATTCCAAATGATCTTAGTCAAGTGTACTTTTATGCAGATATATGTGTGTACACACACACACACACAACCTTATTGATTTTAGTAAAAGTGAGTATCTTAAGGGAATATTTTGTTTCACATAAAAGGAAGAATAAGGGAACATAATAGTTAAAGCTCTGGTAGCCCTCTGTGTACAGTTGCACTGGGAATACAAAGGCAGATAGTTTAAACTCCCTAGCTTCTTGGAAAGAGAAAGATGTTCAGTCTCTTCCCATGAAATTTATAGAGTCTGAAAAGTTACTGGAATGTAATTATGAATGGGTTCCTACTATATTGTACATGACAATCATTAAGATAGCTCTGGTGGCCTAGAGAGTGTTGGTAACCTATTGATAAGGAGTCATACTGCCAACCCAAAGGCAACTCAAAGTTTGAGTACACTGGCTGCTCCATGGGAGAAATATAGGAAATATTTTCCTGTGCAATTTATTCTCATTTATGCCCATTGGAGTTTTATGAGTCTGAGTGTATTCTGTCTGACACAACTGCATTGAACAACATTTAAATATGCTGCTTAATAATTATTTTTCATTTAATTTTTCTAAAGTATTAACTTAATAAGTGAACTTAAATGAATATACTAGTAACTTCTGTTTGATGCCGATGTATATACATACACAAGTGCATATTATAAAGCAGATTACATATAACATATATATTCCCACACATCTGCAGACATGTAGATAATGAAAATGAGTGAATGTGATTTATATACACATATTGTACACTTACATTTTTATGTCTGCTATCAACTTTCTCGTTTCATAAGCAACAAGCAAAAGAAAATACCAAAAAATTTTAATTTGCTCCTTTAATTTTCCATATTCTCTATTTCAATCTATCATTTAGGGCTTTGCATTCTATGCAGTTGGCCTTCTAGAATGAGTAATTTATTTCTTGTTCATATTTTTCAAACAGTTGATTTTGTATAGAGTGTGTGTGTGTGTGTGTGTGTGTGTGTGTGTGTGTGCGTGTGCGTGTGTGCGCCTGAGCACAAGTAAAACTACAAGATTGAACTGTTTATCCTTGGGAGATAAAATTAATATTTCCAGAGTATGGTAACATTTTTGGGATATAAAGTTATAAATCTATCAAACTAATCAGTAAACAGATGTCTTACGTACTTTTTCAGTCATTGGCACAGTGCTAAGTAATAGAAAAAGAGCCAGAATTGAGCCCCTAACCTCAAATGTAAACAAGACAGATTAGTCAAAATGGGAAGCAGCCCCCAAACTAAAATTTCTTTGTTGTTCATATGTCATAAAAGCCATTTTCTATCACTCATCCACATAGGACGTAGAAAGCAAATTCTCCATCTACTTATTGAAAGAATAAGGGCTAGCATGTATAAGCGAGTCTGTATCACTATATTTGCTTAGAGTTATTAATGTAACTTTATCATTTCAATAAATTTAAAATTTAATATATCTAGTATATATGGTGGTAAGGAGCTGCATCGCAATTCCAAAGGCAGGTGGTTCGAATCCACCAGCTGCTATGAAGGAGAAAGATGGACAGTCTCCTCCCATACAATTTAATGCCTCTGAAAACCCACTGGAGGGTCAGCTGTGGAAGGATTCCAAATAGATAGTGCTCAAAAACAACAACAGCAACATTTATGGTATTTAAAATCAGTGAGAAAAATTGATTTTAGACCACTAAAACCACAAAAATTTATAACATTTTAATCAATTAATTTTTTTTAATGAAAAGTAAAGTCAAAGTCATTTCTGTGAAGTCAGAACTATCTCATATCTGAATATCTATCAGGATTTCAGAGGCTGAAAATCACTTGAAAAATTGTCCACATCTCCCACATAGAACAAACAGATTTATACCAGAGAAGGTAAAACCAAGCTGCTCCAACTCACATACTTTGAGCATGCCGTTGGAAGAATGGAGGAACAGTGCACGAGAGGAAGATCCTGGACGAGATGTATTGACACAGTAACTGGGATAATGGAGCTAGGTATATCAAAGACAGTAAAACTGGCTCAGGAGAGAGAACAGTTCAGAACTATTTTATATAGGGTTTCCATGAGTCTTAGAAAACTCAATGGAACGTAACACCACAACAGCAGTGGATTCAAATTGCCAGGCGATCTTTTGATTTGCAGGTTAACTCTCTGCAAACTACACAACCAGTTATGAAATGTGGTTTTTAGTGCCGTCAAGTTGATTACAATTCATAGCAAGCTTAGAAACACTAGATCTACACCCTCCTATTCTGTGCCATCCTCATAATATTTTACACACTTGAGTCCCTTGCTGCACTCTCAATTTAACTGGTTAGAGAGGCTTCCTCTTCTTCATCATCATGTCCTTAAAAATACAGTCTTTCTTAGCAACCTGTCCATTGTATGTGAACCAAAGCTTTGCTGTTTTTAAATGTCTGTATTTTTCAAAGATTGATGAAACCTCAAAACCATACTTTGCTGTGAAAAACAGCCCCAATATAAACCCATTTAGCACTTTACCAAAATTTTAAACAAGCCATTACCCTACACAATATATCAGAATCTACATTTCTACTATTTCTAAAATAGATCTTTCTCAGATTTAACTGATAAAGGAAGTTTTTATTTTATTTATTTACTTTTCACCAAGCCTACTAATGTACTTTTTTATTGGAAACAGCTTTTATTTCCTTAAGTGTTTTGTTGCCTTTGCATGATGAATATCTGTCAGTGAAGTGTTGTGGAACAGATGCTTGCTGTGATATATGAGATGAACTTGCTTCCCTAAGCACATATCGGCATGAAATGCATCTGGCTTCTGTACATAAAAGTCAATTATGTTCTTAAATGTGTTTGGTGCATTCCATAGATTTTTAGGGCTAGAATCTCTACTATTCTCTCAAAGGGAGACCTCTTAATTATGAAATTTGAATTAGACTAGAAGCCAGAAAAAGATAATTTCAGGCCCTAAGATCTCTTTCATCCTAGAGTATATTGGATGTAATTTCATACTGTAGTTTAAGAAGGACAATTTTCCTTATGTTCTTATTAAAGGTATTATCAGAAAATGAAAAATAAAACACTAAACTAAGGTTTTAATTTATAGCCTGGAACAGCAGCTCATAGAAATTAGAACAATAACTGATAAAGCCAAAGGGGTTGAAACTTCATGTCACATACTTTGCACATTCTGTTAGGGGAGGCTATTATTCCTTGGAGAGGGATATCATGTTTGGAAAGGTGGAGAGTCAGTGAAAGAGAAGAAGACCTTCAACCAGATGGGTTGATGCAGTGACTGCAACAATGGGTTCAAGTGTGTCTGAGATTGTGAGTATGACACAAGATGAAACAGGATTAGATCTGCTGTGAATTGGTCATTACGGGTCTTACTTAAGTCAATGGCATCTAACAATAACAACAATTTTGCAATAAGCTTTCTGTGTCAGCCATTGAAGAATTAGGATTACCACAGAAATCACACATCATTGGAATCAATCACCACTGAATACAGCAGCATTCCTATGAGTCAGACTTGATAACAGTGAGTTTTGGATTTGTTGTCCAGTACACTAATAAAAGGAAACAATGAAAGTTTAAAAGGTTGCTTTTTACATTAAAATGTGAGTCTTAAGGATTTATTCCCCTTTTATATATGAAACCAATATATTGTTATTGTTGTGTCCCATTCCATTAGAAATGACCCACAGCAAACCCTCTAGCAGCTTTTCAGAGGCAGTAAAGGGAACTGAAGGAAGCTGGTCATCCTTCTTCCATGGAGCAGCTAGTTGATTCAAACTGCGTGGCTTTTGGACTGAAGTGCAATTTTTAACCCTAGGCCACCAATAGATACTGTTTTAATCATGTTCTTTGTTGTTGTTATGTGCCATTGAGTCATGATTTTTAGGTAGGAAAAAAAAATGTGAAGCTTTAAATATAGATATTTCAATGTAGACCACAGCCTGGAGGAGACTTCCTGTACATTGGTTTAGGACTGTGACCAGTTTAAGGATGTAACATCCTTTCCCATTCTTTATATAGGAACAGATTATTGTTATTGTTGTTATGTACCATTGAGTTGCTTACTATTTATAGTAACCCTTTGTAAAATAGTTTTGAATCCAGCCCTATCTTGAGCCAATTTCATTGGCTCTAGGTGTGTCAGAGATACACCACATTACACCCATCACTGAGCCAATCCATCTCCTCCAGGGTCTTCCTCTTCTGAACTGTCCTTCTCCAAGGACTGGTTCATTTTAGCAACATGTCCAAAGTATGTGAGGTAGAGCTTCAAAATCCTTGCCTCCAAGAAGCAACTTGGTTTCACCCTTTCCAGGGCAGATCTGTCTGTTCTTTAGCCAGTCCATGGTATGTTCAATACTTATCTCCAACAACCACAACACAAAGGCATTGATTCTTCTTCTGTCATCCTTAGTCATTGTCTAACACTCTAATGCATAGCAAGCTATTACAAAGACCATAGCTTGTATCAGACACATCTTAGCCTCTAGATTCACATAGTTTCTCTTTAGTACTCTGGAGAGTTCCCTGACAGAGGATTTTTCCAATTTAATTAATCTTTTGATTTCTTGGCTGCTAGTGTCAAGAGTGTTGGTTGTGGAGCCAAGCAAGCTTGTTAACAATTTCAATCTCTTCTCCATCTATCACAATGCTGCCAACTCACTATATTGTTGTAGTTGGTGTTTGGTGCCATCAAGTTAAGTACAATTCATAGAAATCCTACGAATAACACATCTGAACACTGTCCTATTCTGTACCATCTTCAAACTTCTTGACACATTAGAACCACTTGAGGCAGCCACAATGTCAATCCACCTGGTCAAGAGTCTTCCTTTCCTTTGCCAATTTTCTACCCTTCCAAGCATCATAGCTCTCTCCAAAGAATAGCCCCTCCTAGCAAATTCCCCAAAGTATATAAGGTGAAGCCTCATCATCCTTGCTTCCAAAAGCGCTCCAGCCACACCCTCTGAGATGTATTTGTGCTTTTGGCAATCCGTGGTATGTTCAGCACTCTTCTCCAACACCACAGCTCAAAGGCATCAATTCTTCTTCTGTCATCATTTTCATTGTCTTTCTCTCAGATGCATGCAAATGATTGGAAAGTACATGACTTGAAACAGACACATCTTAGTCCTCAAACTGACATCATTACTCCTCATTAATTCTGAGAGGTCCCTAACTGCACACTTTCCCAGTGCAGTGTGTCTCATGATTTCCCCACAGTGGGTACCAAGGGTGTTAATTGCAGAGCCAAGTAAGATCAAGTTGTTGACAGTTTAAATCTTTTCTCCATCTATCATGATGTTGCCTATTCATCCAGTGGTAAGAACCCTTGTATTTTTTACATTGAGATGTCATCCATATTGAAGGCTGCAGTCCTTGGTCTTCTGAAACAAGAGCTTCAAGTCCTCTTCACTTTTAGGAAACAAGATTGTGTAATCTGCATAATGCAGATTGAAGAAAATGAAGAAATAATATAACTCTGACACACTGCCTTTTCAATTTTAGATCATGCACTATTCTTTTGCTGTTTGCACAATAGCCTTCCTTTCTTATGAGCACAATTTAGTGCTCTAGGATTTCCATTCTTCTCAGTGTCAGCACTTGTTATGATACAGTTACATTCCTTTAAATAGTCAATAAAGCATAAATAGACATTCTTCTGGTATACTTTCAGCCAAGCAAGACCCATCTGACATCAGAAATGATATCCCTAGTTCCAAGGCCTCTTCTCAATCCTGCTTGAACTTCTGGCAGTTCTCTATCTATACACTGTTCTAGTAATTTTTGAATGATCTGCAGAAGTATTTTTCTTGCATGTCAAAGTAATGATATTGTTCAGTGGTTCCATCTTCTTTTAAACCACCTCTCCTGTGAATGGGAAAAAATATGGACCTCTTTAACTCATTGGCAGAGAGCTGTCCTCCAAATTTTCTAGCATAGATTAGTAACAACATCCAAGGCTGCATCAGTTAATCCAATCAAGTCAATTGTTGTCCCTTCAATTCCTGGGGTCTTACTTTTTACAAATCTCTTCCTTCATTACCATTGGCTCAGTGTCAACCAGTTTTTTCTGATACAGTGAATCTGAGTGTTCCCTCTGATTTCTTTTGATGCTTTCTGGGTCATTCACTATATTACCTAAAGCATCCTTCAATATTGTGATTCGAGATTTGAATTTTTCAGTTCTGTCAGCTTGAGACATGCAGAGCGAGTTCTTCCCTTTTTTCTTCAATTCCAGCTCTCTGCTCATTCCATTATAATACTTTTCTTTGTCATCTAAAGCTGCTTTTTGAAATCTTATGTTCATCTTTTTTACTTTAGCATGATTTCTCTTTATTTTGACTTCTAGATACTATAATGCAAATTTTAGACATCCGTTTCTCCTCTTTGTAATGACCTTTTGCTTTCTTCTTAGAAATAGGCTTGAGGCTGGTCAGATTAGGGCTGATTATATCAGGCCACATAATGCGAAATAACAGTATCTTTATAAAACTATTACTTCATTCTGTAAATGCCAAAGCAGAAAATAATGGTCATATTAAAAAATTCTTAATAATTAGGTGATTAATTCTTAATCATCTAAGAGTCTATATGAGGGGAAAAAACTAAATCAGTTAGAAATATATACATTGCAGTATTGATGAAAGTGATAATGCAAAAGGGAGACCGAGAATATTTGAACTGTGTCGGTAACAAAGAATACTGAATATACAACATGGAGTGTTAGCAAAAACAATCAATTGAATTATTAAAATAATTGTTTTGTCAAGATATTTACTACATGAGACCTGGAGAGAGAGCATCAGCAAGTGATGACAGGTGGGTCCTGCCAAAAAACTTTATTGAGTACTGATTTAAGAAAATTTCTTTTATCAATATAATGACAGCTTTACTAGTCAACTAATGAAATCTGATTATATCAGTAACAAATCATCACAAATTTGGTGATTTAGAATAACATTTTTTTTTCTGCTCACAGTTCAGGATTGTAAAAGTACAGAATCAGTCATACTGAACTGAAACCAAGTGTTCACACCCACTGTACCTCACAGAGTCTAGGCAAGATTCCACTGTTTCTTTTAGCTTCTGAGGGCTGACAGCATTTTCTTACTATTGTCTTTTTCACTCTCATATATACATTTAAGGTTAACAATACCTGCTCTTCTACATCAAACCTCCCTCTGTTTCACATTTTTCAAGTTATCTGTGATTAAAGACCACCCAGTTTTTATACTATAATTATTTTATCTCTGAATGCTTAATTAATTAAGCTTAACCCGAATAACCTTTTTCCATAGAAAACAACATTGAGGACAGTCTAGAAAATTAAATTTATGATATGGCTATTTGATGGAGAAGCATATAATCTACCATAATAGTATAGACAAACATAAAAGAAAGAGTGCCTTCTGAGGATTAATAAAGTTGTAGATGTTTTGATTTTTTTAAGTTTGTGTGGAACTTTAAAGGTTGTGCTGAATAATTTCAAAGTCTTCTGAGGACTCTAAAGTCCTTAATAACTTAAGTATTCCAGAATCTCTCTTGAATAATTTGGTATAATCTCATTGAACAAATGTCCTCAAAGAGGACTAGGGATGTGAGACTAGGTTGGTTTATTTTAATTGAATATAAGCACATGGAAAAAGAAGATATATCACTTTTAATTCATTTACAACATCCCCTCTTGTAATACTCAATTACTTACTTATCAGATATTATGCTAAGCAGTATAGCCATAGGCTGTTTGTGCAAACGTGAAAAGTGATGCTGCATAATAATACAGAGATACTGAGCAGAAGCAATGCTGAAAAACTAGTTATAATTGAACACTGTCTAGAATAACAAAATAAAAAAATATGATTATGGAAGTTGAATACACTAAAATATGTAATTTAGTACTAGAACAAAATATTAAATTAGATGATTTTAAAACCAAGGGAAGAGTTTGATTTTTTTTTTTAAAAGGAGTATATTTTTGCGATCTCAATTTTGTTTATCATCAGTAAATTTCTAAAAAAAATCTGAACAAAACTAGGAAACTTATCTGGCATATATCAGATTTGGGGAACATAATATTCAACTAGGGAATATAGTTTTAAGGTCAATGAATGGAAGTCTTAAAATTTCTGGTTAAAATGAATAACATGAATTCTTAACAAATATTATCTTTCACAAAGCAACACAATTGTTTCTGCTTAATGTAACAAGCTACACAAATACAATTCATTCTTAGTAACTTAATCCTCTCTAAAAGGATTATTGAATCATGTTTTAGTATCCTAAAATATCTTATACAAAATATTTTCTAAGTCACTTTTTTTAATAAAATACATGCATTGCAGCACATAAACTCCAAAAACATGTTTTTAGTTGTTTATGAGGAATGATATGGTTTAGTTGATGGTATATAGATTATCTGTTTCTACCTTGTGATCAAATAAGATTCTACAAAAGTAACAGTGATAAATTAAAAAAAATAAAATGTCTCCATAAAACATTATACAAAAATTTAACTTATTTACATTTTATGTTGTTATGTGCTATTGAGTTGTTTGCAACTCATAGCAACCTTATGTCCAACAATTCTGAAGCCTGCTCTATCTTAAGCAAACCTCATTTTCTCTGAAACACCTACCCCATTACCTCCCATCACTGAGTCAATCCATTTCATCTAAGGTCTTCTTCTCTTGTGCTGTCCCTCCACCCTTCCAAGCATTATGTCTCTGTCCAAAGACTCATCTATCCTTGCAGTATGCCCAAAGTATGTCAGGTGGAGCTTCAGAATTCTTACCTCCAAGAAGCAGCCTGGTTTCACGCTCTCCGAGACAAACCTGTTTGTTCTCTTTGCAGTCCATGATATATTTAATACTCTCCTCAAGCACCACAATTCAGACATCAATTCTCCTTCTGTCATCCCTAGTCATTGTCCAGATTTCTGATGCATAGCAAGTAATTGTGAAGACCATGGCCTGTATCAGGTGCACCTTATTCTCCAGATTGCCATCATTGTTCTTCAGTACTCTGGGGAGGTCCCTGACAGCAGATTTTTTCCACTGCAATTCATCTGTTGATTTCCTGGCTACCGGTACCAAGAGTGTTGATGGTGGAGCCAAGCAAACGGAATCTATTGAAGATCTCAATATCTTCACAATCTGTCATGGTGCTGCCAGTCAGCCCAGCAGTGAACGTCTTTGCTATCTTGATGTTGGTCTTCAATCCATATTGAAACTTGGCCTTCTGCAGCAAATTCCTCAAGACCACCTCAGTTTCAGCAAGCAAAGTTGTGTCATTGGCACAACACTGGTTATTGGTTATTCTTCCTCCAATCCTGATGTCACATTCCTTCTCACAGAGCTCAGCATCCCAGATGATCTGTTCTGCATGTAGATTGAAAAGTATGGGAATAGTAAACATTTCTGGAGTAAACCTTTTCTGATTTTGAACTATACAGTGTATCCTTGCTCTGTTCTGAAACCTGCCTCCTGATCCAAGTATAGGTTACACATAAGCACAATCAAGTGTTGTGGGATTCTTATTCTTCTCAGAGTTAGCCACAATTTGTTGACGCTGATGCATACAGTCAAATGCCTCTACCTAGTCAATGAAACACAGACATTCCACTGGTACTCTCTGTTTTCAATCAAGATCTATCTTACTTTGACTGTAATATCCTTAGTTTTGTGTCCTCTTCTAAACCCAGACTGCATATCTGGAAGTTCTCTGTTGATGTGCTCTTCCAGTCATTTTTGGATCATTTTCAGCAGGATCTAACTTGCATGTGATATTAATGATATTGTTTGATAATTTCCACATTCTGTTTAGTCACCTTTTCTTTTTTAGTATGGGAACAAATACAAATCTCTTCCAGTCAGTTGGCCAGGTGGTTTTCCTCTGGATTTCTTGGCACAACTTGGTTAGCACATTCCAGGCAGCATCTGTTTGTTGAAATATGTCAATTTCATATGCCATCACTTCCCAGGGCTTTATTTTTTGCCAGTTCCTTAAGAGCACCTTAAACTGCCTACTTCATTACTATAGGTTATTGTTTATATGTTGTTTCTTGAAATTATTCCATGTCAGTCAATTCTTTTTGGTACAGTGACTCTGTACACTCCTTCCATCTTCTTTCAATACTTTCTGAATCATTGAATCTTCTGACTATAACATCCTTATATTGCATCTCAGGACTTGAATTTGTTCTTCAGTTCCTCCACCTTGAAAAATGCCAAACGAGTTTGACCATTTTAATTTTCTGACTCCATCTTTTTGCACATGTAATTATAATACTGTGCTTCAATAAGGAAAACAATTAGAACGGAAACCCAGTCAAACTTGGCAGATATCAGATACCAAGTTTTAAAGTCACCATAATATCTGTGCCTCATTAAAACAATAAATGTTTCAAGAATCCCAGTGCTTTGACAGGAAATGCATTTAGTATTCTCTAAAATTTTTATAGATAAATTAGCCTGATTATTGAGTAAGCTTGCCCCAGGGTTTAATTTCTGAGTACAACTTTTGTCATTGAAGACACATAGAGGAAAAACAATCAGATATTAACCCTTTCTTATCATCCCATATAAAGATCTTGAGCACTCAGACTAAGAGGCTTGTAACTTTATGACAAAAGCTTGAACTGCTTGAATGTAGCTCAGATATTAAAATAATTAATTACATATAAGTTAATTTAGTACAGCCACTTCTTACTGAGTTAGAAGAGAGTGTTGGTATGTCAATTCCTTATTTGGGATTGGGAATGAGAAATTGCATATTCTATAGAATATTGGTTTTGTCGTGTTGTCAGAACTGACTCTTAATTGAGGAATTTAATCTCATGGGAGGAGAATGCCCATCTTTCTTCCTTAAAGCAGCTGGGTGATTGAAACTTCTTGTCTTTGGGTTGGAAGTACATTTCCTTTAGTAGTTGTTGTTAGGTGCCAGCAAGTCCATTATGATTCATAATGAATTTTGCAACAATTGTTATAAAACTTGTCCTGTCCTGAGCCATCCACACTATTTCTGACATACCTGACCCTATTGCCACAGTCACTATGTCAATCCATCTCATCCAGGTTCTTCCCCTCCTGTGCTGACCCTTCACCCATCCAAGCATCATGCTCCTTTCCAAGGACTGCCCCCTTCTTACAAACTGCCACATTTCAGTACGTGAAATGGAATTCATTGTAACCACTGTGAAATATATTAATATATTTGCCTCATTTGGAGTCTATGGTTAGAAAAAGACAGTATGAATGGATGAAGACCTATAGCAGAAGCAAAAATATGTGTACCTCTCATTATTTTTTATTTCTTCCATTTGTGCTTACATAAGTTTTAATCCTCCTTTGATAACTTTATTTAGGCCCATTTTTTTCAGTGTTAATTTTAACACATGTCCTGAATACTCTTTTTTTTCAAAAGAGCAATACCATTTATTATAGCCAATTTATAATTTATAATATATATTATATAATATTTGTAATAGCCAATTTATAATAGTCAATAATAGAAATTGAGATACTTGGGAATAAACTAAAAATACAACAGACCTTTATAAAGAAAATTATAAAATACGCTTATAAGACACAAAAGACTTTTATAAAGAAAATTATAAAAGACTACTGTGAGAAATGATAAGAGGCCCTCAACTCCTGGAGACTCCATGCACAATGGAACAAAATGTGAAAAATATTCCCTGTTCATGATTGTTGCTGTTGTTATGTGTCATCTGGTCTTCTGTGACTCATAGCAACCTTTTGTATGATAGCTCTGAGCCCTGCCCGTCTTGAGCCAGTCTCATTGTCTCTGACACATCTACCCCCCTTTTACCCCAGTCACTGAGTCAATGCATTTCAACCAGGGTCTTTCTTTTCTGTGCTGCCCCTCCACCCTTCCAAGAATGATGTTCTTCTCCAAGGAATAGTCATTTCTGGCAATATTCCCAAAGTATGTGAGATGAAGCTTCAAAATCCTTGCCTCCAAGGAGCAGTTTGCTTCTTCCAAGACAGACTTGTTTGTTCTCTTAGCAGTCCAAGAGTACACAATACTCTTCTCCAAAACCACAAATCAAAGACATCAATTCTTCAGTCATCATTGGTTATTGTCCAGTTCTTTGATGGCATAATAAGTAATTTTGAAGATTGTGGCCTCTATCAGGTGCATCTTAGTCTCCAGAGTGACATCCTTGCACTTCAGCACTATTGAGAGACCCCAGACAGCAGATTTTCCAAATGCAATTTGTCTTTAAATTTTCTGACTGTTGGTACCGAGAGTGTTGATCTTGGAGTCAAGCAAGCTGAAATTGTCAACAATCTTAGTCTTCTCCATCTTTCATGATGCTGCCAATTGGCCCAGTGGTGATAATCTTTGTTTTCTTGATGTTCAGCTTCCATACATATTAAAGACTGCAGTCCTTGACCTTCTGCAGCAAATGCATCATGTCCTCTTCAGTTTCAGCAAGCAATATTGTGTATCTACACAGCACAGGTTGTTGATGGGTTTCCTCCAATTCATTTTTGAAATATTTTATTAATTTTAATGTACATTTACAGAGATTTTGGATTTCCATTCATTCATTGATGCACTATTTTCTCTACCTCCCCCCAGTTCGTTCCTCTCTCTTTTTTTCCCCCTTGAAAGTCTGTTTCAACACTGCCACAGTGCTTGTCTTCTGATTAATCTCCTTTGTCAGTGTGTCCTTTGCCATTCCCTATCACTCCTCCCTGAGAGAGACTTCACCCTGATTCATAAGGAAAAGGGGATGGCGTATTCTCTTAGCTACTTCCTGCTGAAAAGGGACACTGTAGGTTTCAGGGTGAAGATCTTCTTTCACTACTCTAAAGGGCCCCTTTGGCAATAGGAAACATGTGGATTATTGTGGAGATTGATTTTGGAATTTAGATGCACTGTTATCTATTGTGCTTAGCCATATATGTTCATATCCTTGAAGATGCATCACGGAACTGTTGCAGCCTGTTGTTGTTTATGGTTATGTGCTGTCGAGTCATTTGTGACTCATAGCGACCATATGTATAACAGCCCTAAACTCTGCTCTCTCCTGTGCTAATCGCATGGTCTCTGACACACCCATCCAGATTACCCCAGTCACTGAATCAATCCACCTCATAGAGGGTCTTCCCCTCCTATGCTGTTCCTCCACCTTACCAAGCATGATGTCCCTCTCCAAGGACCTGTCTCTCCTTACAACATGTCCAAAGTATGTCAGAAGAAGCCCCAGAATCCTTGCCTCCAAGGAGTAGCCTGGTTTAACCCTCTCCAGGATAAATCTGTTTGTTTTCTTGGCAATCCAGAGTACATTCAATACTTTTCTCCAGCACCACAGCTCAAAGGCATCAATTCTCCTTCTATTTTCCCTAGTCATTGTCCAACTCTCTGATGCATAGCAAGTGATTGCAAAGACCAAGGCCTCTATCAGGCAGACCTTGGTCTCCAGAGAGACCCCTTTGCTCTTAAGTACTTTAGAGAGGTCCCTAACAGCAGACTTTCCCGTCTCAATACATTTTTTTGATTTCCTGGCTGCTGTTGCCAAGAGTGTTGACCATGGAGCCAAGCAAACTGAAGCTGTGAACAATCTCAATCTCTTCACCATCCATCCTGATGCTACCAATTGGTCCAGTGGTGAGAATCTTTGTCTTCTTGACATTGAACCTCAGTATAGCCTAGAAGACACAAATTTAACTAGCAAGTTAAAAGTATATGAGTCAAAAATTAAAAGCAATAATATTCCAAGTAGAGGTTCTAACAGTGGCACAAATCAAGTTACAGAGGGGATGTAGTTCTTAAAAGAAAGTATAAAGATTAGGAACCACAAGAAGTAGAGGCTCAACTATGTCATTTATTGTTCTTAAGTCTTGGACCAAATTCTATCTACCACTGGGTTGTTTTACAGCTCAGAAGTCCACGTGCAAGGCAGAGATGATGTAAGGAACTGCTTATGAGGTTTTCTGTCAATTCCAACAACTAAGAAAAAATGAGAAGAGTTGAGACCTCAGGAGGCTTTTAGGACCAAATAATAGGCTCTTGTGTCCAGGAGAAAATGAATATACTTACCAGTAATGTTAATGCTCACCCGCAGCTCTTCTGGGAGGATCTAAATCGTTGAAGGAAGTCCTAAATACTCTTGCTGTACATTTTAGATTTTGTATCCTTGCTCAAAATCTTTGCAGCCAGCTCTTGGCATTGTTTTCAATAGCATTAGCAACCATATGGGTAGAGTATGAAAACTCTCTCTGTCTTTGGGGTATTCTGCCATCTTATAACAATAGACATTTTATCTTTTTTCAATTTGAGTTAATCCTTCCATAGCCATTTAAGACTGCCTATGCCAGTAAATGTACTGCCAAAATCTCAAAGGCAAATGTTCCTCCTTTGGAAATTAGTCTTCTAGATAGATGATTTGCTTAGGTAACTTTATTTCTACAATTCTTTATCTTCATTGAGACTTGCCCTGGGGTACTTATTTTGCTAGGTCCTTAGAATATCTCAATAACCTCCATTTCACCAACTACTCTTAAAACCACCTAAGAAAATTCCAAGTGTCTTCTCAGTTCTCAAGTTGGCTTTGAAATTCTGTTCTTCATCATTCTCTTGAATATGTAATCACCATTAATTAAGTTTTCAAAAAACTTGCTTGCTATGTTAACCCTGACTGTATCATACTGAGATAGCTCTTTTCAATTTCATTTTCATAATTATATTGAAAAATCTAGTTTTAGTTTACTCCTCTTTAAGCAGAATCTAATCTCTTAGCAACACAAAACCCAGCTGAACATTCTTTCTTAAGTTACTTTGGCCCATACATCACTGATTTTCTTATTTCCCCCCTAAATTTCTGAATATTCATTGTGGATCAATTTATCTATTCCTATTCCTCTAGGCTACTTTTGACTCTTTATGTTTATATGGATTCCATCTTAATTACCTTGCTCTTTTTTTGCTCTTCACATATTTTCTGAACTCTAAACAACTTTTCTATAATAAAGAACTAATGATTTCCAGTTTTAGATTCTTTTGTAGACCTCTCTCATACGTGTCAATGGTTTACTTGACAATAATAGCACAAGGGTACCTCACCCATGGCACGTCCAAATTTTCCATATATTGGTAAAGAGTATAAAAAAATATTTGGATAATATAAATCTTGTGTGTAGTTTTATCTACCCTTAATAATTGTCCCACATAACATTCAGATGTTTCATTTCCATTGCCACTCAACCCAAAACTCATTGGCAGTAGAGTCAGGACAGGCTCAACACTGAGCAGGTTTAGAGAGTGTTAACTGCTCAGAAAATGATAACCCATCTTTCTCTCAGCTGCTAGATTTGAATTGTCATAAAATGCTATGTTTGGGTTAACAGTTCAATTCCCTTTGGATTGTGCACCATTTCTCTCAGGGAGCAGCTGGTGGATTTGAACTATGTGCCTTTGGATTAGTGGTGCAACTCTTTACCATTAAACCACCAGATCTAGCTTCAATAAAGCTAATATTCTTAAATTCCTTCCACTTTATAACTTTACATCATAAAATTCTTTATTATATTGGTTTCTCTTTCTAAAAATACCCTTTTCCCAAGAGATGCAAAGCTAAATCCTTTTACCCACATATGTGAGTGTGAATATTTTCCACTTTAAAAGAGTGGTTAAAATAGGATCTATCTGATGTTTCCTTTAGTGTCAGACTTTATATTCAGCATCATTTTGGATTTTAGATGTGAACACATTTTACAACAGTATCATCTATTATTGTAGTTTTGCATTTCTTATTTCACACTAGAATGAAACCTTCAGAAAAATGGAGATCTTTATTTTTTTGTTCTTTATACTACTGTCCATTATGAGTAACTAGTGTCTAATACTTATTTATTAACTGCATTAATCAAATGCACAGAAATTCACTAGGTAAATTAGAGTGAAGAGTCTATATGTGGTGACCAAGGCTCAAAAAGCCTCTCTTACGTTACCATAATAAAAAGGATAAATGTTAGGGAGTCTGATCTGTGGATGGTTCATTGTTAGTACACTTAAGTGAGTATCAGAATAGACAGGTGTGGTTTTATGCTACTTTAATTATTCCATATTTTTAGGATATGGTGCAGCCAGAGTGCTCTTTGGAGGCAGGCATGATGAAGCTTCTCCTGACATACATTGAACATGTTGCTATGAGGGGTTATTTCTTGGAGAAGGACATGATGCTTGGAAAGGTGGAGGGCTGGTGAGGGAAAGGTGGGTTGACATGGTTACTGCCTCAAAGGGCTCTTGTGTGTCAGCAAGTGTGAGGATGGTGCAGGATAGAAAAGGGTTCAGATCTTCTGTTCAAAGGGCCGCTATGAGTCATACTGCACTCAATGGCACCTAACAACAAGTCTTCAAAGAAACTGTAGGGTCTTTTGATTCTCACAGTCTCTCAAACATTAAGACTACTTACTGTTACACTCATACTTTTAGAAGTATTGTTGTTGCTGTTATTATGCACTTTCAAGTTACCAGCTCATAGCTGACCCCCCAGCAGTTTTTCAAAGGCAGTTAATCACATGGGAGGAGGTTGTTCATCTTTCTCCAGAAGAGCAACTGGCCTATTGGAACCATGTGCCTTTGGTTGGAGGTGTGATTCCTTACTACTAGGCCACTAGAGCTCACCTTAGACGTCATAGTAATATTAATTGAAAATTAAACGTAGATGACACATTACTGATGTTAAGTTGAATGTTAACTAAAACGTAAATCTAAGAGGCCCCTTTTCTTAAAATGACATTAGATTAGGTTCCTACATCTATTAATCTATTAATAATCTATTTCTGTATTTTTTATAAAAGTACTAAAGAATAACTACGGTGAAAAACCACCATTTGGAAGGTTTGTTATATATATTTTATTTATTATTTGTTATAATACATATATATATTTATGTGTGTATACACACACACACACACACACACACAAATAATTATTTTTTTTCAAAAACATCTTCTCCTGAAATTCTGGTTTAGAGTGTCAGTAATGTTGCCCAGTATTATATATTTTACCAGGTAACTAGGATTATTTTAGAAGAGCACATTTATATGCAATTTGAGAGACAGAAATGCACAGTATGTTTTATTTCAAGATGACTGGTCCTTATAAAGGAATCTTGGTGGTAGAGTATGTAATATCACCTCTTCAAATGCACCAACCAATCTTTGGGAGGTGGATGAGTCTATTTTAGTGAATACTTACAGGCTCAGGAAATGCAATAGAGGGTCACTATGAGTCAGAATTGCTGGCAGTTGGTTTGATTTGATTTTGACCTCATAATATTAGTTTCAGTTTTCTCTCAACTCCTGACTTCGCAGAATATGCTATTTTAGTGTTACCAGGATGTGGAAGAGTTTTCATTTATCACGTGTGTAAGCATTAAGGGTACAGAAGATTATTTATCAAAGAAATTGGGCAGAATAAGAATGCCTGTTTCTTTTCCATGTTTGGGAACTTTATTCTACACCATATTGATGGTAATATAGTTTGAGACTATGTTTTCTTTTGTTAAAAAATAAACAAACGTGTGCAGATATTATATTGATATAAATATGTAATATATACATATTAAAATATCAGTACAGAATATATAGGAATTTGGCCATGACTATTAAATGTAAGGTATAGTCTGGAGTGAAATAGCTTTTCTCTGAGATAATGTATTTTTTTTTCCAAATGACTTTGTAACACTTAGACCAAGGACAATGTTAAACTCAGTCCCCAGTATACATCTTAATCTAAGTTATTACTAAATGTAAGTCATGTGATGGTTCCTAATGAAAATTTCCCATTGAAAAAAATCAATGTTAATAACAGGAACTCAAGAGCTATAATGGTCTCTGCTCTGTTGTTCTGGCATGGATCGTGTTCCTATAATATGCTGAGGAGAGGAATTGATGACCTATGAGCTACCGTCACCTCCTGATCCTATTTGATCTGGTGGACTTTAGTTTTAAAAGGTTGATCAGATAAGTTTCTTTATAATGGAGGGATTGAACAAAGGGAACATCAACCTGGCAGCTTGTTGGCATAACCCAATTCTCAGTGGAAAAACACTTTGAAAAAATGTGTATTGCCAAGAGAAGGACTTGTAAGAAGACTTTCTTCTAGAGAAATTTTCTTTAAAGAAGCTGTTGTAAAAACTGATACAAGAATCTGATAGTTCCATGGTCTGTAAATCTCAGTGGAATAACATGTCTAAAAGCATTAATTTCATACAAACAGACTAAAAATGAACTCTATACATATATATCACACCTAGCTGGTTGATTGTATCTGCAGACCAGAGAGAAAGAGAATATCCAAAAGGAAATTTGAGAAGTACAAATATTAGAGTAGGGCAGAGTGTTTTCAGAAGCTGGCAATAGATGCAAGACCCAGATGCAATCTTTAATGCTATTGTTTTGTTTTGCTAACTCTGCTTTATGGAGACATATATGATTGAATTAAGTGTTGCCCTTTTTATGACATCTTCTTAAGTGTTTATGTGTTTTCATTTACATATTGTGCTTCTAAGTGACCTTGAGTTGACTGAAACTCACAGCAACCCTATGTAAACAATAGAAAACACAGCCTGCTCCTGTCCCATCATCACAATTACTCCTGTGCTTATGTTGATTGTTGCAATGACTATGTCAATTCCTCTACTGCAGTCTTTCTTTTTTTTTCCTTGCTGACCCTCACTGACTATACAAAGGCATTTGACTGTGTAGATCACAATAAACTGGCTGACTCTAAGAAGAATGGGAATTCCAGAACACTTGATTGTGCTTATGCAAAACCTATACTTGGACCAGGAGGCAGTCATCAGAAAAGAACAAGGAAATACTGCATGGTTCAAATTGGGAAGGGTGTACGCCAGGAATGTGTCCTTTCTCCATACCTTTTCAGTCTATACATGGAACAGATTATCCGGAAGCCTGGTCTCTATGAGGAAAAATGTGGCACCAGGATTGGAGGAAGACTCATGAAAAATCTGTTATGCAGACAACACAACCTTACTTGCTGAAACGGAAGAGGACCTGAAGTGCTTGCTGCAGAAGGTCAAGGACTACAGCCTTCCATATGTATTGAATCTCAACATTAAGAAAACATAGATTCTCACCACTGGGCTGATTGGCAGCATTGTGATAGATGGTGAAGAGACTGAGATTGTTAACAGCTTCAATTTGTTTAGCTCTACAATCAACACTCTTGGTACCAGCATCCAGGAAATTAAAAGATTAATTGCACTGAGAAAGTCTGCTGTCATAGACCTCTCCAAAGTACTGAAGAGCAATGATGTTAGTCTGGACAGTAAGGTGTGCCTGATACTGGCCAGGGTCTTTGCAATTACTTGCTATGCATCGGAAACCTGGGCAATCACTAGGCATGATAGAAGACGAGTTGATGCTTTTGAGCTATGGTGCTAGAGAAGAGTATTGAATGTACCATGGACTACTAGGACAACAAAAAAGCTTGTCCTGGAGAGGGTGAAGCCAGGCTGCTCATTGGAGGCAAGGGTTCTGAAGCTTTGTCTGACATACTTTGGACATGTTGCAGGGAGGAACCAGTTCTTGGAGAGATACTTCATGCTTGGGAGGGTGGAGTGACAGTGCAGGAGAAATGAAATGGATTGATTCAGTGACTAGGGTAGTGGAGGTAGGTTTATCAGAGACAATAAGATTGACACAGGATAGAGCAGGGTTAGGGCTGTTGTACATAGGGTTGCTATGAGTTGTAGGTGACTCAACAGCACATAACAACAATAGCAACAACAACCCTCTTGATACCTACAATTTTAATTGAGATCACTGATTAACTGAAATAGTCCATTGCCTTTTCAAAGCTGTAATTCTTACAGGATAAGAGTACCCATCTTTCTCTAGCAGAATAAATGATAGATTGGAACTGCTGACCTTTTAGTTAGAAGCATATTTTGTAGTATGCTATTTCACCAGAGCTAATAATGGAAGATAATGGTATGGCTCCTATAATCATTCATTCATGACTCTCCTTTGTAGATGCCATCTCTTATTATAAAATATTTTTTGTGCCTAGACTCTGCCTTTTGGCTTTATTTGCAAAGACAACATACACCAATGGAGTCTGAGGAGCCACACAACATTTCATAGTATTATACTCCAAGTATGTAAGCAACCAAGCTAATATTATTCTTACTGGGTAAAACAAACGGCTATCACACTTAGCTGCTAATTGAAAGCCCATGTCTATTCCGCACTACCTCAGTAAAAAGACCTGGTAATCTAGTTCTGAAAGTTGGAGCACAGTTCTTCTCTGATTCATATCAGGTTGATGTGATTCTGCATTTAGTTAATAGCAACTGGTTTATTGTTGTTGTTGTTATGTGCCGTCGAGTCATTTGAGACTCATAGCGACCCTATGTACAACAGCCCTAAACCCTGCTCTATCCTGTGCCAATTGCATTGCCTCTAACACACCCATCCCGATTACCCCAGTCCCTGAATCAATCCACCTCATAGAGGGCCTTCCCCTCCTGTGCTGTCCCTCTACTCTACCCAGTATGATGTCCCTCTCCAAAGACCTGTCTCTCCTAACAACATGTCTAAAGTATGTCAGACGAAGCCCCAGAATCCTTTCCTCCAAGGAGTAGCCTGGTTTAACCCTCTCTAGAATGAATCTGTCTGTTTTCTTGGCAGTCCATGGTACACTCAATGCTCTTCTCCAGCATCACAGCTCAAAGACGTCTATTCTCCTTCTATCCTCCCTAGTCATTGTCCAAATCTCTGATGCATAACAAGTGATTGCAAAGACCATGGCCTGTATCAGGTGTACCTTAGTGTCCTGAGACTGGTTTATTACAATAAAAAAATCTGATATATTCTTAAAGTCCATACCTGTGCTTTAGTGCAATTCAATATTTTAAAGAGCAAGGTGAACACTATTGGACACTTTTTAAATTTTTTTTTCTAATTTGATTGAACATACAACAAAGATACATTAATAATAATGGGTGATTAGAATGCAAAAATTGGGAACCAATAAGGATCAATAGTCAGAAAACATGAACTTGGTGACAGAAATCAGGCTGGAGATAAAAGGATAGAAATCTGCTCAATGATTTATTCATGGAAATATGCTTTATAAGTCACAAATACAGGTTATACCCATGGATTTCACCCAATGATTTGCACAAAAAATCAGATCAATTACATTTGTAGAAAGAATAATTAGAGAAGTTCATTATCAGAAGTAAAAACTTGGCCAGATGCTGATTGTGGAGCAGACCATTAACTACTTAAATACAAGTTCAAATTAAAGCTAAAGAAGGTCAAATCAAATCCACACAAACTAAATTGTTATGTTAAGCCTATTCCCTCTGAATTTAAAAACCAATTCAGGAACAGATTTGAGGCCTTGGACAAAGACCAGATGAGCTATGTGGAGATATCAAGAATGTCATCTATAAAGAACACAAAAGGTCTTTACAAGGTTCAATGATAATTAATTTTATAAACTATAGTGCTTGAGAATTATTGTACAAAATACAATGTGAATGAAGAAAAGAATGAGACACAATGTACATGAACTTTGTAAGCAAACCAGTTAAAAAATAGTCATTGCAAAGATGGGGGGAAAAA
>NW_006399831.1:7680515-7681601 GCF_000299155.1 Elephantulus edwardii | reverse complement strand
TAGCCTGGTTTAACCCTCTCCAGGATGAATCTATTTGTTTTCTTGGCAGTCCATGGTAAGAAATAAAAAATTAGGGAGCTGAACAGAAGATTCCAAAGGGCAGCTCAGGAAGACAAAACAAACTATTATAATGAACCATGCAAGGAACTGGAGTTGGAAAACTCAAAACAGCTGAACCTGCTCACAATTTCTTAAGCTAAAGGAACTAAAGGACATATTCAAGCTATGGATTGCAATACTTAAGTATGCTATGGTCAGAACATTAAATGATCCAGGAAGCATTAAAAGAAGATGTAAATAGTATACAAAATCACTGTACCAAAAAGAATTGGCTGACACAGAGAAATTTCAAGAAATAACATATGATCAAGAGACTATGGTGATGAGTGAGAAAGTGTGGGCTGCTCTGAAAGATGGCCAAAAATAGGGCCCTTGGAATTGATAGCATACTAATTGACATATTTCAACAAAAAGATGCTGCTCTGGACATGCTCACCTGGTTGTGCTAAAAACCTGGAGGAAAATTAGCAGGCCAACTGACTGGAGGAGATCTATTTTATTTCCATTAAAAAAAAAAGGTAGTTCAACAGAGTGTAGAAATTATTGAACAATATCACACACAAGCAAAATCCTGCTGAAGATCATCCAAAATTGACTAGAGCAGTACATTGACAGAGAACTACCAGAAAAACAAGCTGGGTTTAGAAGTGGTGGCACTAGACAATTTCAGATATATCTTGTCAGAAAGCAAAGAGTGCCAAAGGAATATCTATCTGTGTTTCATTGACTGTGTAAAGCCTTTTGACTGTGTGAAGTACAACAAATTGTGGCTAACCTTGAGGAGAATGGGAATTCCAGAACACTTGTGTTCCTGTAAAATCTATACTGGGACCAGAAAAGAGTCCTCAGAAAAGAACAAAGAAATACTGCATGGTTTAAAACCAGAAAAGCAGTGTGTCAGGGATGTATCCTGTCTCTATAACTTTTCAATCTATATGTAGAACAGATCATTCAGGAGGCTAGTATTTATGGGGAGGAATGTGGCATCAGGATTGGAGGAAGACTCATCAACAACCTACATTATGC
>NW_006399831.1:7673003-7679984 GCF_000299155.1 Elephantulus edwardii | reverse complement strand
TAAAGGGCCCCTTTGGCAGTAGGAAACACATAGACTATTATGGAGATTGATTTTGGAATTTAGATGCACTGTTATCAATTGCACTCTTGGCTCTTGATACCATCTGCCAGGAAATCAAAAGACAAATTTAACTGGTAAATCTGCTGTCAGCCACCTCTTCAGGGTACTGAAAAGCAATGATGTCAGTCTAGATACTAATGTGTATTTGATTCAGGCCATGGTCTTTGCAATTACTTGCTATGCATCAGACAGCTGGGCAATATCTAAGGATGACAGAAGAAGAATTGATGCCTTTGAGTTGTGGTGCTGGCGAGGAGTCTTGAAAATACCATGGACTGCCAAGAAAACAAATCTATCTTGGAGATGGTGAAAGCAAGTTTTTCCTTGGTGGCTAGGATTTTGAAACTCCATCTCACATACTTTGGGCATGTGTCCAGGAGGGACTGATTCTAGGAGAAAGATTTCATGCTCAGAAGTGTACAGGGATAGTGTAGGACAGGAAGACCCTGGATAAGATGGGTTGATACAGTCACTGTACAATGAACATAGTATGTTGGAGTACGTTAAACTGGCTCACGACAGGGCGACCTTTAGAGCTGTTGTATATACGGTTGCTTTGAGTTGTAGGCGATTCAATAACACATAACAACAACAGCAGCAGCAGCAGCAGCAGCAGCAATATTTGACAATGTGTTTCATACAATCATTCTCATATGTTTTATAAAACTAATCACCATTATCTATGCCCACCATTACCCTGTCTTTTCAGGTCTCCTCTTAACCTTTCCTATTTCCTTTCCCCACTTAACAAGTTTGAGATCCTGTGATTTCCTCCCTGCCCATTCTCACCTATATGCTCCCATTCTTCCTTTTTTTGCCCCAAACTCATTTTACTAGTTATCATTCTATTCAGAATTCTACATATCTGCTTTCAACATATCAAATATTTATAAGGCACTTATTTTGAAATACAGTGAAAAGTACAAGTAAAAATAAATAAAGTTAGGTATCCCTGGCCACATTATTGTTCGATAGGCAGTGAATGAATGTTACTTTATTTCATGGTTTTTCCAGTATGTTTATTTTTCTGGTTATTTGTTGTCCTTTGATTAAGGGGGTGGTGAAGAAGACAGTTTGATTTTATTTTACAGTTGCTCATTACTATCAAAGTTTCACAGACAGTATAATTTTAATTTTGTAGGAGGATAGGAACAACATGGAAATAATACATCATTATTTGGCACATATGAAGCATTAGTTTTCAACAAATATTAACTTGGAAAGGTTACATTTTTGTTTGATTATAATAACAAGCTCCAAGCCATCTGTTATTCAACATTTTTTAAATATACAGTGAAATTAATATTTTATATGATAACATTCTGGAAGTTTTGCAAGAATTTTTCAATACAGGCTCAATTTTCTATAACAAAGTTCAGCTCATATTAACACTGTGTCAGATTTCTAGAGCTGTAAATCTTTATGGAAGGAAACAGTTTTTCTCCGGAGGAGTTGTTTGTGAGTTTAAATTTTTTACATTTGAGAAATTAGCCTAAAGGTTTATGTATGTGTTGTGATATGACAGTATTTTTTAAATATATGGATAATTTGAAAATTCTGGCATCTGGATTGTAAGAAAACTCATCAGCAATATGTGTTTATGCAAATGACACAACCTTACTCATTGAAACTGAGGAACACCTGAAGTGTTTGCTACAGAAGGTCAAGGACTGCAGTCTCCAATATGGATTTCACCTCAGCATCAAGAAAACAAAGATTGTTACCACCAAGCCAGTTGGCAACACCAAGATAGGTGGAGAAAAGATTGAAGTTGTTAGCAATTTTATCTTGCCCAGATTGACTAAGGATAGACCAAGGTTCAGAGCTTATATTTAGGGTTGCTATGAGTTGTAGGCCACTTGAAAAGCACATAACAAAAACTCTTGGCAGCAGCAGTAAGGAAATCAAAAGATGAGCGGTTTTAGGAAATTCTACTGTCAAGGACCTCTCCAAAGTTAAGGAGAAATGTTAGTCTTGAAATTTATTGCACATGTTCTAGGCCCTGATTTTCTCAATCACTTGCTGTGTATTCATGAGCAGGATGATGACTAAGGATGACAGAAAAAGAATCCGAGTTGTGGAGCTGGAGAAAAGTACCGAACATACTGTAGGCCACAAAGAGAACAAAGAAATCTGTTCTGGAGAGGGTGACCACGTTATTTCTTGCAGACAAGGATTTTGAAACCCCATCTCATACACTTTGTGCATGTTTCCAGGAGGGATCACTCCTTGGAGAAGACATCATACTTGGAAGAGGTGGAGAAAAAGCATAGGAGAGGAAGAAAATGGATGAGATGGATTGACATAGTGACTATGGCAATAGGAGCGTGCGTGTCAGTGATGGTGAGATTGACTAAGGCTAGACCAAGGTTCAGAGCTATTATACATGGGGTTGCTATGAGTTGGAGGTCACTTAAAAAGAACATAACAACACCACCTATAAAGTTTAGTATCAAGACAAATCACCCAGTACACCAAACTTAGAGATGAGTGCTGAACTAAAAAAAATCAAATGGTTTTTACTGGGATTTCTGTGTTAATGGAGCCTATACCATTGTTGTGCCAAATGCCAGAAGGATCACCTATGGTGGACAAGTTTCAGCAGATAGCAAGTCTCTTAAAACCCTATGAAGAATAGAGGAACACAGATAGTTATAGTAGTGAAAGTTAGAGCACAGATAGAGGTGGAGCCCAGATTGCAAGTAAATAAAAATGAGGAGAAATAGCTGCAAACATCCTTTAATATTTAGATTCTGGAATGTACATTGTATGAATGAAGTAAAGGAGTTGTTGTTGTTAAGCGCCATTGAGTTGCAGGCAACTCATAGCGACCCTATAAAGGAGCGTCCTCAACACTTGTGTGTCTTTCATCCTCTCTCTAGGTTCTAAGGGTTTCCGGAGGCAAGCTATTACAGAAGTAGATACCACTTCTGCTTCCAAGCTTCTTTTAATCGGGGAGCTCCACCCCACTCTGTCTGCATTGGGTAACCAAACATTAATGCATTTGACACATCAGTATCACAGTGTTCAGCCTCACAGCAACCACAACTTAGCGCTGTATGGCAAGTAGACACACCAGGGGTATACAACCTAGAGGAACGTTTGAATAAAAACAATGAAAGATAGGCCCGAGGGCTGTGGATTGAAAGTCACCCACTTTGGCTTGGTAGCATTGCTTTCTGTCCACTGGGCCAACTGATCACTCTCTACGTTGATGTTATTGTTGTTAATGAAATGGAACAAATGAGAATTGACATTCTAAGCATTAATGAGAGGAGATGCAATGTCATTAACCACTTTGAATCAGACAGTCACTTGGTACATGATATAATATGCCAGGAAAAAAAAAAAAGAAAAAAAAACACCCAAAAAAAGAGGAAGAATGGTATTGCATTAATAATTAAAAGGTAAGTTCAAATTCTATCCTGAAGTATAATGTTATGGGTGATAGGATATGATCTATGTGCATACAAGAAAGGCCTGATACTATGACATTGTCAAATATATTAACACCAGAAGCTAAAGTCAAAGAGGAGGAAATTGAAGATTTTTCCAAGTTTTGCAGCCTGAAATAGACTAAATATGCAAGAAAGATGAGTTAATTATAATTCATGACTGAAATGCAAAAGTTAAAAAAAAAAGAAGGAATGGTAGTTAGAAAGTATAGATTTAATGACAGAAATGAATCCAGAAATGGAATTACTGAACACTGTATGCTTAGTGATTTATTAATTGCAAGTATCTATTTTTAGATCAAGTTTTTATGTTATACTGTTTTACTTACAAAGTTCATATACATTGCTTTTCACACTGGATCTTATTTCCTTTACCTCCACCTATCAAATTACATAACCCTATGATTAACACTTCCCCTTACCCATCCTCACTCCTCTGCTCCCACCATCCCATCTTATGTCCTCATACACATTTTACTAGTTATCTATCTCTACAGTAATGGTCTTATACAGTATTTGTCCTTCTAGGACTGAGTTAGTTCACTTACCATAATGCTCTCCAGTCCCTCCCTAGTAGTTTTCAGAATCATTGGTCCTGCTGCAAATACTTTTTTTAAAAAACAAACAAATGAACAAAAAATGACAAAAAAACCAAAACCACAAATTGTAACTTCAGACACTGACCTCACCTGAAGGCCTGTACAGGAATCAGATTGACTATATCTGTGAAAGAACTCATGAGAGAAGCTCAATATGCACACTCAAAACCAGATCAGGTGCTGACTGTGGAACAGACCAATAATTACACATGTGAAAGTTCAACTTGAGGCTGAAGAAAATAAAATATGAACCAAAATATGATCTTAATTCTTTCTTACCTGTATTTAAATATTAATAGGAGTGAGGCATTCAACACCAGTGATTACCAATGATTACCAGAGGAGTTATGGGATGATATCAAGATTATCAACCAAGATAGGAGCAAAAGCTCATTACAAAGACAGAGGAGAAAGAAAAAAAAAATAAAAATTAATGTTTGAAGATACTATGAAAATTGCATGAGCACATCAAGAAGGCAAAACAAAAGATTGAGATGCTGTAATAGAAGAGCTGAACAGAAGATTTCAAAGAGTAGTTCATGAAGACAAAGTATTATAACTGCAGAAAGCTGAAACTGGAGAATAAAAAGAGTAGAACTGACTTGACATTTCTCAGACTAAAATAACTGGAAACCAAATGCAGATCTTGAGTTGCATTACTGAGAGATGCTATAAGCATAATCTTGAGTAATCCAGGAAGAATTAAAATACAATGGAGGACATACACACAGTCTCTGTACCAAAAAGAATTGGCCAACACTGAATTATTTCACTAAGTATCATACAATCAACAACTAATGGTAGTGAATAAAGAAGTTCAAGCTACACTGAAGGCACTGGCAATATATATATATATATATATATATACACACACACATACACACACACACATATATGAATTTTATTTATATATATTTCCCTAAGAATCTATAGGCTGACATGCTTCAAATAACAGATGCAGCCTTGGATGTGCTCACCAGTCTGTGCAATAGAATTTGGAAGAAAACTAACTGGTCAACTGACTGGAAGAAATCCATAATTGTTCCCATTCCCAAGAAAATGATCTAACAGAATGTAGGAAATATTAAATAATTTCATTAGTATTCCATGCAAGCAAAACATTGTTGAAGATTTTTCTAAAATAGCTAGAACAAGACATTGATAGAGACCTTTCCAAAGTTCAGGTTGGGTTTAGAAGAGGCCATAACATGAGGGATATCATTGCTAATGTCAGGTGGATCTTGTTAGCAGAGAATACCAGAAGAATATCTGTGATTTATGGACTATGCAAAATCATTTTACTGTGTAGATAATAGCAAACTATGCTTAACATTGATGAGAATGAGAATCTCAGAACACTTAAAGGAACACTACATGGATTATAATCAGGAAAAAGTGTGTATTGGGGTAGTATCCTCTCTATATACCTACTCAAGCTGTATGCTAAGTATATAGTTTGAGAAACTTGAATCTGTGAAGAAAAAATGTGATGTCAAAATTGGAGGAACATTAGACATCAACCTGTTTGCTGAAAGTGAGGATTTGCAGTGCTTGCTACAGAACATAGCAGTATTCAATATAGGTTGCATGTCAATGTCAAGTAAACAAAAATTCTCACCATTGGACCGATAAGTAACATCATGGTAAATAGAGAAAAGGTTGAAACTCTTGATAACTTAATCTTACTTGGAACCACAATTAACACAATTGTTATCAACAGTCAAGAGATCAGAAGATGTATTCCATTGGAAAAGTGTACAGTCAGAGACCTCTCCAAAATACTGATAGCTTGACAGTGAATGAGGAGGACAGTACTAATAATTTTATATTCTTTAATGTAAAGTATTAATAATTCTTGTGCCATAGGATGAACCAATATCAAAGGATCGAAAAGTGACATTGCTGTGTATTCTTGGCTACCCCAAGCCAGTTATTTCCATGGTAATTTTCTGATGTTAAACCTAAAACCCAAAAGATTAGAAGGGTTGGGAGACCTGGTTTTTACAGTTTCTATTCATTGATGGCATCATGGATAACATTGAAAAGAATGGGAATCCCAAAACACTTAATAGTGGTCATGTGAATCGATTACATAGACTGAAAAGCAGTACAAATCAAGGTAACACTGCATGGTTTAAAATTAGGAAAAGCATGTGTCAAGATTGTATCAATTCTCCATACCTATTTAATTTGTATGTAAAGCAACTAATTCTAGAAATTTGACTATGTGAATAAGAATGTAACATTAGAATTGGGGGAATACTCACAACATTCTGCATTATGCAGATGATATAACCTTGCAGCAAGTTAAGACTTGAAGCAATTACATAGAAAACTCAGACTTCAGCTTTAAATATAGATTACTTACTTCTCAATGTCAAGGAAACAAAACCCTACATAATTGGACCAACAGGTAACATCAAGATAGAGAAAGAGAAATCATTGAAGTTGTCAATGATTTAATTGTACTTGGATCTACAATTATGATAGTAGAAATTAAGAAATCAACGGATATGTTGTATATGCTGAGTAAACTAATTCAGTCCTGTAAGGACAAACACTATTAAAGCCATTATTGTAGAATGAGTATGAGAATCCAAAGTGGAGGAGGGTGGAAGCAGAGAGGTGAGAATGTGAGGAGGGGGAGATTTATCATGGGGTTGCACAATTTTATCGGTGGTGTTAGGGAAATAGGTGGGAACAGTATTCAAATTTTGTAAATAAGCTAATATAATAAACCAATTGGCAGCATCAGGATGGATGGTGAAGAGATTGAGATTGTACACAGCTTTAGTTTGCTTGGCTCCATAGTCAACAGTCTTGGCACCAGCAACCAGAAAATTAAAAGGCGCATTGCCATGGGAAAG
>NW_006399831.1:7652814-7672578 GCF_000299155.1 Elephantulus edwardii | reverse complement strand
GGTCGCTATGAGTCGCAAGCGACTCGACGACACACAACAAACAACAACAATAAAATAATAAATATACTAAAACATTAAAAAAAACTGGTAAAGAAAATAGACATCAGTGTAAAAATGAAGGTGCAGCTGAGCCAAGCCATTGCTAATTGGCTATTTTGCTTCTAAAAGTTGAACAAAGGAAAACATCTAAGAAGAATTGAAGCCTTTGAACAGTAGTGTTGGACAAAACAATAATGTCCATGGATTACAAAGAGAACAAATCTATCCTAGAGGATGCACAGTCAGAGTGCTCGTTAGGGGAAAGGATGATAGTTCATTTCACATACTTTGGGCATATTATCATGAGGGACCAGTCCTTGGAAAGAAAGACATTATGTTAGGAAAGGTGGAGGGTGGGGAAGACATTCAACAAGATGGACTGACACAGTGTTGTAACAAAGTACTTGAGGATGTCAGGAATTGAGAGGATGATGCAGGATATAGCAGTGTTCAGATGGGTGTTCATAGGGTCCCTATGAGTCTTGGAGAAATGGGAGATTAGCAAAGAGAAGAAGACCCCCAGTGACATAGATTGACACAGTGACTGCAGCAGTGAGCTCAAGTGTGTCAGGGCTGATGAGGATAGCACAAGGCTTAGGTCTGTTGTTCATTGGCTCGCTATTAATTGTACTCGACTTAATGGCACCTAAAAGCAGCAACAACATTTTGCAGAAAATAAACATTTCTCCCAAACCTACCAAGTGGGATTACGAAGGGCTAGTCTTTTTGGCAATTAACTCTTAATTGCTCAGTCACCTTATTTTTAAATGACTTTCAGTTTGAAAATATGATTATATATGATCAAATATAAAAGACTCTGCATAAAATACATTAAGATCTTTTATTCCTTCTCTTGACATTTAATTATAATGATTACTGAACTGAAGTTAAAAGTCATAGCCTCCTAATTTCAAATAGTACAGTTTTTAATATATATTTTTTTGTCAACATCAAGAAAACAAAATTCTCACCACTGAACGAATAAGCAACATGATAATAGCTTCTTCATGGATGATTAGTTGTTGAGAACATACACTATTAAATTAGTCTATTGTTGCTCAAATAACAATAATAATAATAATGTCACCCACGATTGACACGATTTAGTATGTGGGAAACTTTCTTTAGCCTTTATTTGTCTAATGGTGATTTTGAAACTGATCAGACTGAATGAAACATTTACACATGGTAAAATAAAACAATTAAATAAATGAAAACCCCTTACAATAAAACAGCCTGTTGTTGTTTGCCATTGAGTTGCCTGTGACAGTAGCTCCGAAGCCTGCCCTGTCCTGAGTCAATCGCACTGACACTGACACACTTACCCTCATTTCCCTAGTTACTGTATCGGTCCTTTTCATCTGGGGTCTTCCTCTTTTGCTCTGTTCCTCTACCTTCTGAGCATGATGTCCTTCTCCTAGGACTGGTTCCTCCTGGACACATATACAAAATATGTAAGTCAGAGCTTCAAAATCCTAGCCTCCAAGGAGAAACTTGCCTTCATTCTTTACAAGACAGAACTATTTGTTTTCTTGGAGATCCATGGTTCAAGACTCTTCTCCAGAACCACAACTCAAAAGCATCTGTCTCTATCATCCTTAGTCATTATATCCAGCTCTTTGATGTATAGCAAGCAATTGTGAAGACCATGGACTGGATCAGGTGCACCTTAGTCTCAAGACTGACATCGTTGCTTCTCAATACTGTGGAAAGTTCCTTGGTAGCAGATTTACCCAATGCAATTTATCTTTTGATTTTGTGACTATTTGTGACAAGAGTGTTGATTGTGGAGCCAAGCAAGCTGTGTCTGTTAACAAACTTAATCTCTTCTCCATCCATCATGATGCTGACAATTAGCTCAGTGGTAAGAATCTTTGTCTCCTAGATGTTGAGCTTCAATTCATTTTGAAGACTATAGTCTTTGACCTTCTGTACCAAACACTTCAAATCCACCTCCATTTCAGCAAAATCATGTCATCTACATAACTTAGGTTGCTGATGAGTCTTCCTACAATCCTGATGCCACATTCCTCCTCATATAGCCCAGCCTCCTGGATGAACTGTTCTGCATATAGACTGAAAAAGTATGGAGACAGGTTACATCCCTAACACACTCCTTTCCTATACTTAATTTATTACAGAAATATTTGTACTAGTACCAATAATATATTTTTCTTTCTCATCATTATTAGTGAATTTGTCACCATTCTGTCATTACTCATGAACATGGAAATGTCATTGCAACCTCTTAATTTCACCTAAAATAATGAAACTATATGTAACTAATCAAGGCTAACTTTTAATTTTTCAATTTATTAATATTGGTATATATTTTTAACATTATATTTGTAGTTTAGCTATATAAATATTGAATATAACTTTGATATATATTTTGTCTTGAGCCCATTTTTCAGTTTGAATGGGTACATAAAAATTAGCATTTATGTTCATGTCATGTGTGAGATATAAATGTTGTTAGGTGCTTTGATCAGGTATGAATCATAGTACACATATGAAGAATGGATCTGAATCCTACCATATGCTATGCCATTCTCACCACCTCTGAATACTTGAGACCAGCGTGACAGTCACTGTCACATCTATCTCATTAAGGGTCTAGCCAATCTATCCGTTTTCATTAACTCCCTACCTTTCCACGTATGATGTCCTTTCCCACCAAGTGCCCCTCCAAACAACATGTTGAAAATATGTGAGGTGAAGCTTCACCATCCTTGCCTACAAGAATCAGCCTGATTGCACTTTTTTCAAGACATGTTTGCTTCTTCTTTTGCAATGCACGTGATGTTCAGTAGTCTTCTCCAATTTCACAACTCAAAGATACCAAGCCTTCTGTCATCTTTTGTCATCATCTAAATTTCATATGCATAGCAGGCAGTTTAAATGACTGACTATTGCTTGGAGATACATACATTTGTTTTTACATACCTTTGTATTATTATTGTTTTTGTTAGGTGACATTGATTCAAGTACCCTGAGATATATGTCCTATTCTGTCCCATTTTCATATTTTCTAACACACTAGAGTCCATTGCAGCAGTCGCTGTTTTGATCCACCTCATCAAGGCTCTTCCTCTCCTTCACCAACCTTCTACCCTTCAGTCTCTCTCCAACAAATAATCCCTCCTAGAAACATGCCTAAAATATGTGAAGTGAAGCTTCATCATCATTGCCTCCAAAGAGCATTCCATCTGTGCCCTTTCCAAGATACAGTTATTTGTTCTTTTGGTAGTCTATGGGATGTTCAGCCCTCTTATCCAACACTGCAGCTTAAAGGCATCTATTCTTCTTCTGACATCCCTATTTATTGTATAGCTTTCTGATGCCTAGCAAGTGATCAGAAAGACTATGCCCTGAATCAGATGTACCTTAATCTTCAAACTGGAATCATTGCTTCTCAATAATTTGGACAGGTCCCTAACTTCAGCCTTTCCCAGTGCAATGTGTCTCCTTTTTTCCTGACTATTGGTAACAAGGGTGTTAATTATGGGTCCAAGTAAGGAGAAGTTAATAACAGTTTCAATCTCAAATATTTTCATACCTATGTGTTATATTATTAGACTTGTACTTATTTAAAGTTTTCTGCAATTAATCATATTCCAAATGTTAAGACTCATCAATGACCTGCATTATGCAGATGACACAATCTTTCTTACTGTGCAGTGAACTTAAAATGCTTACTGCAAAAATCAAAGACTATAGCCTTCAATGTAAATTACATTTTTTAAAATAAAAGTTTCTTTTTATTTATTTTTTGAGACTATATATTCCATCTGTTAAGGGAAGAATGTCAAAGAACTTAGAATCCTTTCTTAAAAATTGACACTAAAACATTTCACGTTCTACAATAGCCTTCTTTTTTGTGTGTTTTTTTTTTAAATTTTTTTATTAATTTCAATGAACATCTACAGAGATTTTGGACTTCCATTCATTCATTGTTGCTCTTTTCTCCCCACCCACCCCATCCCCATCCCCAGTTCTCTCCTCTCCTTGAAAAGCAAAATAAAAACTCCTTCATTGGTACACAATCCCCCCACACACCCCTACCCCCACCCCGAGTATACTCCACTCTGCAACCCTCATTCCGGACTCTTATGATAATCATAATGCCCTAAAATATATTACTTTTAAACTATTCTCTCTCTCATTGGATTCAATGCAGTAAACATAATTTATCCAGTTTTTCTCAGTCTTACCCCCACCCTGATGTCAGCCTCATTCTACAACAGTGGCACCATATAGTATTTGTCCTTTTGTGAGTGAGATATTTCACTCAGCATAATGATTACATTTTAACATCAAGAAAACAAATAAACAAAAAAAATCTCACCACTGGACCAGCAAGCAACATTAAGGAAGATGGATAAGACACAACCCTGCTTGCTGAATCTAGGAGGACCTGAAGCACTTGCTGCAGAGGGTCAAGGACTTCAGCCTCCAATATGGATTGAGACTCAATATCAAGAAGACAAAGATTCTCACCACTGGACCAATTGGCAGCATCAGGTTGGATGGTGAAGAGATTGAGATTTTTCACAACTTTAGTTTGCTTGGCTCCACAGTCAGCACTCTCAGCACCAGTAGCCAGGAAATTCAAAGACGTATTGCCATGTGAAAGTCTGCTGTTAGGGACCTCTCCAAAGTACTGAAGAGCAATGGTGTCTCTCTGGAAACTAAGGTGTGTCTGATACAGGCCATGGTCTTTGTTATCACTTGTTATGCATCAGAGAGTTGGACAGTGACTAAGGAGGATAGAAAGAGAACTGATACCTTTGAGCTGTGGTGCTGGAGAAGAGTATTGAGTGTACCATGGACTGCTAGGAAAACAAACAAATTCATCTTGGAAAGGGTTAAACTGGGCGGCTCCCTGGAGGCAAGGATTTTGAGGCTCCATCTAACATACTTTGGACATGTTGTAAGGAGGGACTGGTCCTTGGAGAGGGACATCATGCTTGGTAGGGTGGAGGGACAGCGCAGGAGGGAAAGACCCTCTATGAGGTGGATTGATTCATTGACTGGGGTAATCTGGATGGGTGTGTTTGAGACAGTGCAATTGGCACTGGACAGAGCAGAGTTTAGGGCTGTTGTACATAGGGTCACTATGAGTCGCAAGAGACTCAATGGTACATAACAACAAAAACAAGAACAACAATTAATTTCATTTTAATTGGATCCACAGTCAGTGTCCTGGATATCAGCAATCAGGAGATCTGAAGATGTGTTGCATAAGCAAAGTCTACAGTCAGGGAGGGGCCTTTCCAAATTATGGAGAAGCAATTTGAAGATTAAGATGTATCTGATTCAGTCCATGGTCTTTACAATCACTTGCTATGTATATGAGATCTGGATAGTGAAAAAGGAAGACACAAGAAGAATTTATGCCCTTGAGCTGTAGGGTTGGAGAAAAGTACTGAGTATACTATTCCTTGGAGGCAAGGATTCTGAGGCTTCGTCTGACATACTTTGGACATGTTGCAAGGAGGCCTTGGAGAGGAATTTCATGCTTTTGAGGGTGGAGGGACAGTGCAGCAGGGGAAGACCCTCTATGAGGTGGATTGATTCAGTGACTGGTATAATTGGTATGGGCGTGTCAGAGACAGTGAGATTGGCAGAGGACAGAGCAGGATTTAAGGCTGTTTTAAACAGTTTCACTATGAGTCACAAGCTACTCGACAGCACATAACAACAATAATAACAACATACAATTGACTACCAAATAAAAAATCAAATATGTCTTGGAGAAAGTGCAGCCAGGGTACTCCCTGGAGGCAAAGATGAAAAAGTTTCTTCTCACATACTTTGGACATGTTAATTGAGGGTGTTCCTTGGAAAGGGACAGTATGCATAGAAAAGTACAGGGCCAGAGAAAGAGAGAAGACCCTCAAACAGGTAGATTGACATGGTGACTGTAACAATGGACTTGAAAATGTCAAAATGATGAGAATGGCACAGGACAGAACAAATTTTAGATCTGTTGTTCAAACGATTTCTTTGGGTCATACTAAACTTTATGGCACCTAACAACCACAATCACCAAATTTTAAGTACATAACATTAACTTTGAATATATAATAAATATCCTATGCAGTTTACTTTTAAAGCTGTTTAACACAAAGCTGGAGAAAGTCTTTGTTAGAAAATTATACTAACCTTTCTTTTATGAAAAGTTATTTTTGCATATGTGTATAAATACAAGGTCTTTTTAATGCATTACTTTGCCTATATAAAAAGTTATAAACAGGGTCCATGAACAATATTTGGCTTTACTGAATTCCAGTTAGGCATTTTGATAGGACCATTAAACATTTTTATGTTTAATATACTTGTTTTGATGCTGAAAAATATTATTCAGATGAGCGCTTTAAAAATGAATTTAAACATGTATAAATTTTCATATGAATATTATTAGCAACATGTACAAATGCATCTATCTCTAAGCAGGTTAATTTGTCAGTAGACAATGGGTATATTAGCTATTGCATTTGATAAATATTAATTTAAGAGTATAATTTATTATTTTTCTTATTTCCACTTTGCCAATTTATAGAGTTAAAATGCAATGGCCAGAAGACAAGAAAGTGTCATGAGAAGAACTTGGACATGGACTCCAGGACTATTAATGGTCACTTTGATCTTCTGGGGCCATCAAGGCAATGGACAAGGCCAAGGTAGGTGCAAGCATGTTTTATTAATTTGAGAATGGATGTGAGGTTTTGTTTACTCTCCATTGGAGTTGGTGTTTGGTTTGAAATGTGAAGGTATTTGCTGGTATAATTGTTCTTCTGGCTTTGTGTTAAAGTGTACTATGATGCTTCTGAGACAGTTAAAATGAGCCAGAAATAGATATGACTGGATTTCAAAGGGAATTCTGATGGTGTAGTCCATGTGATGTTGCACTGCTGACCAAAATCTGTGTCTGGAGGTTGAGATTCACCAGCTGCTCCATGAATGAAAGATGGACAGTCTCTCTCGTTGTGATGTACAGTCTGGGAAACTCACTGGAATGTGTTTGTGGATCAGAATCGACTCAAATCGAGTACAATCTTTGAGGGTTTTAGATTATCAAGTTTGTGTTCGCCTCTGCAAATCTGGCTTCACTTTGTATAATATGTAGATACTTGAAATGCGTGGATCTGTGTTGTGGAATTCTATAATTTCTAAATTAAACGCTTTGTATTGCATAGCTTTTAGGCTTCTATTTTCTGCTAGTGATTTGTTTTTAAGGTTTGAAAGACTTTGAAGAGCATGTTACTTAAAAGATATGATATTCTCTGGAAATTAATTTTAAAGTTGTAATATTTTTGTTTTGCCTGTTGGCATTGGGGGATGTGAATAATACAGAATGACACTGTGAAGGAGACAATGGACATAGATATTCTAGTAAGATTGTTCAATGTGCTGATTTCTTCATTGGCTGTACAGTAGTTTTTGCCAAAGCTGATGTTCTATTTTTTCAGAGGTCTGTTAGTACATAAACAAATTATAATTTAAAGTTGTATTTACTAAAAGGAAGTACTGGTTCCATATCTTTTTGTTGTTTCTGTTCTCCTGGACAGTGTTTTGAAAATTCTTCTTTTGCCAAAGTAGAAATGAAATATGTGGGCAAGAAAGGTATTAGAGCAGATACATTATTTGTCAGTTAATGTGAAACTGCCTAGTGTATCTTAGAAATGTTATGAAGTCTTTTGCTAGACTTTCGTTTCCCAAATAATCAACAAGAGTTGTACCTATTCAGTAAGTGTATTAAGTCTTTGGAAAATATTGCTCACAAGCTAGTTATTTGCTTGCTGCATGTAATTTGTTATTGATGATTTTTAATTAATAGAAATGGACCTTAAAATTAAAACTATTGGTTTTTTGTATGGAAATGAGGTAAATATACACATAGATGTAAAACTCAAGAGTACATATACTTTGGGTTTTGAGTTTTTATCTCTGGAATTAATTATATTAATAGCTGGATTTAAAAATTGTCATTTTTTATGATATGATAATGTAAGAAAATTCTATTACCATAAATAATATTACTTTTCACCAATGGGCTAAAAGTATATTCTGCATTAGACAGCAGGTACACAACATTTTTATCGGCTAAGAGAATTGTTTATTCCTCTGGCAATGTGTCAGATCACCAAAATTCAGCTTGACAACTGTTTTTCTGCAATAGTGATCCAACAGAATGTTAGTCTTAATTGGAATTGTCAAAGCCCTTTGTGTGGCAGTCATTTCCAGGGACTCTGTCTTGTTTTAGGTGGATAGTAAGTAGCCTATTACATATTTAAAACATCTGGAAAAAATAAGTATGTTCACTCATATTGATCTAAACTCTACAGTCCTCCCTTAAGACTGATTGTTCAGGTATTCTTTTCTTTGAAAATGATCATCATTTGGAAAATATGCTCTGAGATCAATTCTCAACTTTGCTATAGTGAAGTTTCCAATCTTAAATGCAGGTTAAGTAATTTAGTTTCTTTTTTAAAGAACAAATTAAAATAGACAATGACTCACAAGCCAGAGCCACTTAACAGGAAACAGTGGACTGCTTGAATATTAAGGTTAAGGGGATTTTGCTTCCTGTACAATAGCAAGATTGAATGAAAAAAAAGTTCTTTGACATCATTAGCACTTCTTATAAATGCAAATAAAACTTGGACTGTATGTTATCATTTAGATCAATATGTCACTTTAAATATAAAATTAAATTGGATGGTGATGATATAGAATTTAAAAATAAGAAGCTTTAAGAGAAAAGTTTTTCATACTGTGTGTTATGAAATAAATTATTTATTATTTATAAGAAATAGGACCTTAAGATACTGAGTAGTTCGTTGCCTTTGAGTCAACTCTGCCTCGTACTGACATGATGAGTAACAAACAGAACCAATCCCTCCAATCTTGAATCATCTTCACAACCTCTTCTGTGCTTTCCCTCAGTGCTGCTGCCACTGTGCCAATCTGTCTTGTTGAAGAAATTTTTCCTCTAAGTTAAAAAAAAGCTTAGAGAAGGGTGTTTTATAATTTTTATAACACTTCCTTACATTTTGATGACTTGGAAGCTGAAGTTCAGAATTGTGATTGCATACCAATGGAGTAGGACTCTTTTGCAAATATGAATGCTATACCAATACAGTTATTTTCATAGATACTTAAATTTCTTTAGGAATATCATTGTAAAAATGGATTTTCTATGGCTAGATGTTATATGCTAATTATTTAGAAATCTTTTTATAATCTTGATATTATTGTCCACAATAGCCAGACTAGAAATGGCAGTGCAATTGTCAATAGAAAAGACAGACCTCTGTTCAATCCAGAACATTGGCAGAGTGTCATGCTCAGTGTTATTTCAACTGTATTCAACCAACATTCATAACAATTAACACGTAGGGAAAACATTCCGAGTTCTGAAAAGAATTTATTTAGAGATCTCTCAGGATAAAGCAAGAAGAAACACTATTTGGATAAGGGGTTGAAAAATAAAATTTATTTCTCTTATGAATTTTTTTTTTAATATATGCCAAGGTAAGAACAAACTTAAGGTCATTAGTGTTTCGTGAATTAATGTGCTTGTCCTCAAAATAGTATATGTTAGACTTGAAGCTGTCTCATTTAGATACTGTTTAGGTGACCTGAAAATTAGAAACTGCTTAATAGTAGAAAATCAATCCAATTTTTAAGGTAAGGTAAAATGTACATCAGTGGTAAGAATCTACATTGCAATCCCGAAGGTAAGAGGTTCAAATACACTAGCTGCTCTGCAGGAGAAGGATGGTCAGTCTCCTCCAGTGTGATTAACTGCCTCTGAAAACCCACCAGAGGGTCAGCTTTGAGTAGGTTCCAACTCACTGGTATACAACAACAACAACGATGACAATAATCAGAATCTGTCCCTAATATGCAAATAGAAAGCAAATAATGTAAAAGTCTTGATTTATTTTCTTTTTAAAGAAGTTATTATAAGACAGATGTATAAATACATTTTTTTATAATCTTTGGTAAGGTTTTATATTTTCAGAAACACTGCTCTGTAACTAGTGTAACTTTAATGATCTAATAACTATCATATGGCATTGGTAATGTGTTCTATGATACAACGCTCTATTAATTATTTTATTTTTCAATTTGAAACTCATTTTCAAAAATGTAGATGCTATTCTTTTTTTTTTAAATTTTATTTTATTGATGTTAATGAACATTTACAGAGATTTTGGATTTCCATTCATTCAATGTTGCACTTTTCTCCCTGCCCAGCCTCCTCCCTCTCCAAGTTCGCTCCTCTCTGTGAAAAGCAAAAGAAAAATTTCTTCTTTGGCATACAATCCCCCCCCTCACTCCTCCCACCACCTTGAGTATACTTCACTATGCAACCTCAATTCTGGACTCTTGTGATATCCATAATACCCTATCATAAATTGCTTTTAAATTATTCTGTCCCTCATCTGTTTCAATGAAGTATACGTAATTTATCCAGTTTTTCTCTCTTACCCCAACCCTGATGTCAGTCCCATTCTACAACAGTGGCACCATGGTGTATTTGTCTTTTGACTGAGATATTTCACTCAGCATAATGTCCTACAGTGTCACCCATTTTGAATAGTATTGCATGAGTTCCTTGTTTTTCAATGCAGCATATTCCATTGTGTGAATATACCACAGCTTCTCTGTCCATTCATTTGTTGATGGGCATTTAGGTTGTTTCCAACTCCTTGTCATTGTAAACAAAGCCGCGATAAACATGGGTGTGCATATATCTGCTTGGATGTCAGTTATGGTCTTTTTGGGGTTATATTCCCAGTAGTGGAATTGCTGGGTCAAATGGTATCCCTATTTGCTACTTTTTGAGAAAGCGCCACACCACTTTCCACAGTGGTTACACCATTTTACACCAACAGTGAATAAGGGTTCCAGTCTCTCCACAACCTCACCAGCATTTGTTGCTTGCTGTTCTGTTAAATTTTGCTACACTTACTGGGGTGAGATGATATCTCATAGTTGTTTTGATACAGATACATTTTTAAGAGCTAAATTAGACATAGACTTCACTTATAATTTAAATAGAAGTGAACTGATAGCTCATCAGTGGAGATATAATAAGTAGCATGACAGATAACACCATGAGAGCATTGACCAGTTGAGAGACACTACAGGGAAACATTGAAAAAACTAATCAATCTATAAAATCTTTAAGACCCATTGTGGCACAACTGATTAGTCTGTTGGACTAATAATTGAAAAGTTCATAGTTCGAATCCACTATCTGCTGTGCTACAGGTAATCTTCTCTCATAAAGTTTCACACCTTTGGAAATATGACAGATGTTTTTTATGAATCGGAATCCAATGAATACATAATAATATTGGTTTGGATTTGTGTAAAGAGTACATGTGAAAGTAATTTGGTGACAAAAGCAATTAAGAGCTTGCATGTTATTGGAAAGGTTGATGGTCCAAATGCCCCTGAATGAGACTCTGAAGAAAAGCATGATGATCTACTTCCAAAAAATTAGAAACCTGAAACATTTCTACTCTTACAAACCTATAGTACATGAGTTAGAACTGAATGAATGACAAGTACTTTTTTGTGTGTTGTTTTGCTTATAGAATATAGGTATAAGAAGGCAGTGTATTCAGATTTAAGAAATAATTTACAGATTCAGCCATCTTCCACTCAGATAGAAACCTAGAATCTTAATGTTTTGTCTTGGTATAAATATGTAAAATAAAACCATGAAGCAAAGGTACATAACTTTGACAAAACTTCAAGGAAAATTTAGGCACCAAGAAGAGTGTGAATATAAAGGCAAGCAATCTGAGATTAAGGAAAATGCTTGCTACAATAAATATACTGACTTTTCACTTTAAAAGTAAAATAAACCATTCAGAAATATTATCTGGTTAGTCTTTAAAATATACCAAGTTAAATAGCTTGGATAAATTCAAATATGTATTGTATTTTAAGTATTTAAAATATGAAGAATAGAACGTGTTAAACTTTTTAAAAAAAATGTTTGTCAAAGTATTTAAATTAGTGTTATTTTGCTGGTTCTTGTATCTAAAGTATAGTGAATATAAAAGTCCTGGTGGAAGAGTTTGTGACAGTTCTGATTGCTAACAGAAATCTCAGTATTTGAATTCACCAACTGCTCTGAGAGAAAGATGAGCAGTGTCATCTCATAAAGATTAACAACCTTTCGAATTTGGTGGGAGGGGTCAGTATGAGTCAGATTCAACTGGACAGCAGTGGCTTTATCATGAACACAAATAATATTTTAATCAATTTGAGTTTCAGGATCAAATTCCATGCTGAAACTCCAAGTGGAAAACTTCAGGCTGTGAGTGTGAAACTTCAGGCTTTGAGTATATATGAGGAAGGCTGAATTTTTAAAAAAGCAAGTAGCCATCACTTATGCAGCATTCTTACATGTGGTCATCACTCATACAACATTCATATAGTAAAATTCAATTCTTTTCCTTCTAATTGCTAGATTTCAGAGCCAGAGAGTAAGATTACAAAAAAAAGAGCTGACATTTTAATTACAATATTCCGTTTCTTATTTCCATGGTAAGATTTTTTTTTTAATTTTTCCAAAGTAGCAAGTTCTTTTGATGTAACTAAAGTAGGTCAGACAATTGTTAGCTCTTTGTTCTATTTTTTTTCTTGAAGATAAAAATCTCTAAGGATGAGTAGATGGATATACCAGAGAAGAGACAATAAGTTCTTTTTTTCTCTCAATGACAATATTTTTCAGTGTGTGTCAAAGACAGTATTTTAATTGTTTTAGTTATTTTCTCTTTCATTCAAAACATTCATATGCCTGTGTTATTTGTCCAGTACTGTACTTGAAGACAGTGACCAACTTTGAAATGAAAATATATAAATTTTTCAATTGGAAAATCTATGAATTTTACGGCTGTTAGTTACTATTGCAGTGATTTCAACTTACAGTTATTCATATAATGGAATGAACTTGTCCATAGTGTTTTTCTAGCAAAATTCTTCCTCAGGATTTTCTTTATTGAAGCAAATTTCCAGATCTTTCTCCGGCATTGCTTCTGCATGAATGTGAATTGTTAACCTCTTGGTTAGGAGCCAAAGCACTTAGTCATTGTGGCATCAGCGCTCTTACTTTACAGCCACAGCTACTGAGGAATCTTGATGGACCTTAATGCTAACTTAAGTTTGTTTTGAAAGTTGTACAGTAAATTATTTTCATTTTACAATTGAATCTTGTTTTAGAAGAGGTGAACTCAGACACTTGGCCCTGACTACTAAGTAATGATTATTTATTCGTGAATCCTAAGAGACATGCTCTTTGGCATACTGTGGACTGCCAAAAGAACAAGTCTGTCTTCAAGGAAGTCCAACCAGAGGGCTCCTTAGGGGAAAGAATGATGAGACTTTGTCTCACATATTGAGGGCATGTTTTCAAGAGAAAGAGGTCCTTTGAGAGAAACATCGTACTGGGAAAAGTAGAGGGTCAGTAAAGATACTTATCAATATGGATTGACATGGTGACTACCACAGTGGATCTGGGCATGGCGGAAATCATGAGGATGATGTTGTATAGGGTATGGTTCCGATCTGTTGTTCACAGGGTCACTATGAGTCATAAAAAATTGGAAACAACCTAAGTGCCCATCAACAAACGAATGGATAGAGAAGTTGTGATATAGTCACACAATGGAATACTACGCTGCATTGAAAAACAAGGAACTCATGCAATATTATTCAAAATGGGTGACTCTGGAGGACATTATGCTGAGTGAAGTATCTCAGTCACACAAGGACTAATACTGCATAGTGTCACTGTTGTAGAATGAGACTGACATCAGGGGTGGGGTGAGACTGAGAAAAACTGGATAAATTATGTTTACTGCATTGAAGCTGATGAGGGAGAGAATAGTTTAAAAGTAATATATTTTAAGGCATTATGATTATCTTAAGAGTCTGGAATGAGGGTTGCAGAGTGGAGAATACTCAGAGTGGGGGTGGGGGTTTGCGAGAGGATTGTATACAATGAAGGAGTTTTGCTTTTCAAGGAGAAGAGCCAACTGCGGGTGGAGATGGGGTGGGTGGGGAGAAAAGTGCAACAATGAATGAGTTGAAATCCAAAATATCTGTATATGTTCATTGAAATTAATAATAAAAAATAACAACAGAATACATGACTTAAAGTGTCATTAACTGGTGAAGAAATTGAAATATGTAGTACCATAAACTTTTCAATGTTTATAATATTCCTTTAATTAAATTTAAACTTTTTTATATGGAGATTGTTTAAACATACATTGTTGTTGTTGCTGTTATGTGCCATTGAGTTGAAATTGACTCATAGCTGACCCTTCTTTCAGAGGCTGTAAAATACACAGAAAGAGACTGCTTGTTTTTCTTCCTCAGAGCAGCTGGTAGGTCAGCAGCATAACTGTTTATGACAGGCTATCAGAGCTCCCTAATATAAACATTTCAATAATTGGTTATATATATTAATAGCTTAGTATAAAATATGGTAGTACCCTATATATTGGATTTTGAAATTCATACTATCAATTAATCTATAATAGACTTATGGCAGAAGGTTCAATATTAGCTTTTTATTTAATTTTTTAAAACCTTAAATTCAAATATGCAGTGCTTAAAATACCTTTACATTTTTGTCCCATAGATGGTATAAAAACACCATCAGGTTTCTTTAGGTATAAATCTTTATGGGAAGAGATTGCCTAATCCCTCCCCCTCCCCCCAAGAGAGGCTAGTGGATTTGAACTTCAGAAGTTGCATAAACTTTTGGTTAGCACAACAGCCTAGTCAGGGCTTTTATAAATGCTTCTTGGAAAAAAAGACAAATGAAAGCAAAAATATCCAAACAACCATGAAATCAGTATGTGGTTCTTAGAGATTATGTACAGTACATCAATTATTCAAAAGTTCATACTTTATGATAGTTACCAGAGGAAAAAAAAAGCAAAATAGAAATGCAGATGGTTTTATAAAATTGCTCAGTTCAAGTTCTCTTCACCTCATGAAGTTAGCAACATATAATTCATTGTATTAATATCCTGTTGTTTGTCGTTGCTAATTGGCCTTGAGTGGAGCTCAACTCATAGAGACCCTATGAACAAAAGACCTGAAGTCTTTGTATAACTATTGTAATTTCTCTAATATTATAGTGTTTCCAGAGGTATGTTTTTTAGGAAGTGGATGCCACACCTGCTTCCAAATTAATATCCTAGGGACAACCTAATCCAATGCCTCCAAGTGGATAACTTTAATAGAGTCTGAGAATAGACTCTCTTGATTCCACCAGAGAGAGATCTGCTTGCTGCTTGAATCTTAGTATCTGGCAGCTTCAAATAGCCCTTGAATTTCTGTTTGTGTATAATTTGAGGTTCTTCCTCTCTGTCTTTGTATTGTCTTTCTCTTTTATAAAGGCACATTTATAAACTATTCCAGTGGGAATTCTACTGTAGTATATTTTCAAACATGGTAATGTTTAAAGGTACCAGGTTAGGGTTTGAAAATTCAGTTTTAATGGAAATATTTCCACTCTCCGAAAATAAAATTCATTCTAAAGAAATCACATTCCAAATGACTTTATTCAAGTATTTTTATTGAGCTATGTTCATGCATAGGGACACATAAGTATCTGATTTTTTACTCAAATTACCTTTGTAGATTATGTAGCTATTTCTTGCATTTGTAAAATGTTTGGAAATCTGACTAGAAAAATAGACGTTAGACATAAATGTGTGTCCCTGATAACATTAATTGCAGTCGTGAAGAATTGCTGCTTCTATACTCTAGCCTTCACTGAAAAATGGATAACTGCTCTTACTATCAAGCAGAAATTATCTTTCATGTGATTTGTTAGTCTCATATTTCTTCTCAGTCATCTATACAGAAAGAAAATAGAAGGCAGCTTTGAAGCAAAGAAGTAAAAATTAACTCAAGCAATACATGTAGGATTAGAAATAAGTGGTAAATACAGGAAGAAGGTAAAATAGAAGTGAAAGAGATACATTTGAGAAGTACATATGCTCTGGTGGTCTAGTCCATAGGGTGTGGCACTGACTCAAAGCTCATGCTTCTCTACCTGTTGAAATCCACCAGTGGCTCTCAGGGAGAAAGATGCTCTATCATTTTCCATCTGATTTACAGCTTCAAATATCTAGTTGGAGGTTAGCTATGAATTGCTACTGACTTGACAGCCATGAGTTAAGTTTGAGTAGGGTATTCTGACATGTGTAAAACCTTAAAAAAATAATTGATGTGAATCTTAACAGGAATTTCCTTACAAAAAACCCCAAAATATGATGGAATGAAGCTAAAGGTTTTTTGTTTCTATCACTCATACTTACTCTGCTCTCTATTAGACATGCCCAGGCCTGTAAATAATTCATAGTGCAAAATGTTAGTACTATGCATTAGAGTGTGTGAATTCTTTGTCTGGAAAATTGTAGATTTACACTCCAAATGGTCCAATGTGTAAAACTGGCATGCTCAGCATCTTATCGTAATTATATGATTTTTAAAATTTTAATACTGATTTATTTATAAAATACAAATATACATATATCTTTTTTTTTTCTCATTGGATCGGTCCCATTTCCTTCACTGACTATATGATTAACCCTCCCTCTCCATCCAACCTCACTCCTCTGCTTGCCCCCTCCCTTGCGTGGATACTCATTCAATAATGGTTTTGTACAGTATTTCTCCTTATGAGACTGAGTTCACTCAGCATAATGCTCTCCAGTCCATCCCAAGGTAGTTATTTAAAAAAAATTACTTCTGCATAGTATTCCATTGTGCTAACGTACCATAATTTCTCAATCAATTTGATTGTGGTTGGACATCCAGGCTGTTTCCATGTTTTTGTGATGGTGAATAATGCTGCTGTGAATATTGGTGTACAAGACAGTTTGGTGCTTCATCAAAAAGCTAAGCATTGAAATCCCATATGACCCAGCTATTCCATTGCTTGGAATATACCCTGAGAAAATGAGAACTAAGTTACCTCTTATTTTTAAATTCTTTATTGGTTTTTCTTCAGCTTGTAATGGTAAACTTAACTCAGCATGAAAACAATGAAGACAAGCTTAAAAATCTCTCCTATTATTAATCTGTTTCTTTAAAATCTTTATGGTCGCACTTGCATTTTTTAAGTTACTGATTTATATCTAAAGACATTGTTTTTTAAAAAATAATCTGGCACTTGTCTATCATTAAGCTACATCTTCTTTTCACGGAATATTTTCCTATCTATCAGCAGATTTACCTCTCTAAATCATGTCTTGTCTAAAAGCTTTCTTGCAAAAGTTAGTTATCACTAAATTTATACATAGTCAGGTCTGTTTCATATACATATGGTCTGTTAGTCAGTTGTAGACTTATAAAAGCATAAACTGTTTTATAACATGGCAAATGTGCAAAATAGCGTATGTTTTGATAAGGCTGTTGTGTTATTGCTGTGTACTGTCAAATCATAACTGACTTATAACCTACTCTCCAGTGTTTTTTGTTTTGTTTGGTTTTTCTGAGACAGTGAATTGTGTGGGAGGAGATTGGTCATCTTTCTTCTGGGGATCAGTGAGTTACAGGCCTTTGGGTTGGCAGTGCAACTCCTTAGCACTAAGCCACAATGCTTTAGAAGGGCTAAGTTTGCTATAGTACTAAATAGAGATATAAAATATAGAGATATATAGAGACAGAGCTGTAAAGGCTAGTTGATATAGATAAATATAGATATAAAAGTTTCGACACCTTAACATTTTTCACATATACAATTCATGTTATTAATCATGTGCATCATGTTGAGGAACCAATACTATCATGCCTTAAACATATTTTCCCCTCCCTTCAACAGAACATCAGTGTCATCTAAGTCAATGATATTTTTGTTACTTATTTTTATTATAGCTCTTCTTAATACTTATGTTTAAGGTCCTTTCTCTATTTTCTCCTTGTAACTATTTTTCAGCCTTTTATTGAAACATCGTCTCCTATGGATTTCTGTCTTGATGTAATTCTTACATTAACTGTGTTTATTTTCTTATTCTTACATAATCTGTGCTTATTTTCTTATTGTTTGTGTAAATTTCTATTGATTCTACAACCAGCAATTTCCTGTCTACACTGTAATTGCTTATTTTTAATCTTTTATATATTTATAAATCCCTTGCTCTCTTGGTATGTATTTCTTTATTGAATAAATATGTTTTCTTTGGGCCAGCTCTATTCTGACTGCTATTCTTAGAAAAATTAAAAAACTGAGTTAAAAAATGGCAAGAAATTAGAACTTACAGTTTAACATGGGTTTATCCATTACAAAAAAAAGTAAAATAAATACATACAGTATTTAAAACAAAACAAAACTTTACTGTCATTAAGTCAGTTCTCACAGTAAGCCATCATAGAGTTTAAATTCTCTAAATATTAGTGGGAGGAGCCTACCTACTTTTATCACACTGGGTTTTAGACTCTAACTGCTGACCTTTTTTAAACAAAACTCTTTATCATTTAGCCAAAATCTGTTCAAATCTAACCTCTCATTGGGTTTCAGACACTGTAAATAAAGCCAGATATTGCTGGTTTTCTCTTGAGAAATTACTGGTGGAGTCAAACTGCTAGAGGGTTGGCCTTTGGATTACCATCAAAACTACCTCCGAACTGTGTAACCAGCAGGTTTTGGTTGTTGTGATAGTTCATCAAGTCATCTTTAACCCATAATTACTGTATATATGTGCAACAGGTCTGAAATCTGCCATGTCCTAAGCCAGTCTCACTAATTCTTACACACCAATCACCATTCTTAACAGCCCCTATATCAATCCATCTCAAACAGAGTCTTCCTTTCCTGTGCTGTCCCTCCACAGTTCTGAGCATGATTTCCTTCTCCAAGGACCAGTCTCTCCTACCCAAGTGCCCAGTATGTGAGGCGGAGCTTCAAAATCCTAGCTTCCAAGGAAAGACTTGATTTTACCCTCTCCTAGACAGACTTATTTGTTACTTGACAGTCCATGCCAGTCCAGTTCAAGACTCTTCTCCAGCACGACAATTAGAAGACACTGATTCTTCTTCTGTCATCCTTAGTTATTGTCCATCTCTCTGATGCGTAAGAAGTAATTGTGAAGACCATGGCATGGATTAGGCATAACTTAGTCTCTAGACTGACATCTTTGTTTTTCAGTACTCTAGAGAGATCCACGACAGCAGATTTTCCCAATGCCATTTGTCTTTTTATTTCCTGACTGCTGGTGTTAAGAGTCGATTGTGGAGCTGAGCAAATTCTGTTAACAACCTCAACCACTTCTCTATCTAACATGATGCTGTCAATTGGCCCAGTGGTGAGAATCTTTGTTTTCTTGATGTAAAGCTTCAATCCTTATTGAAGACTACAATCCTTGACCTTCTGCAGCAAGTGCTTCACGTCTTCTTCAATTTCAGCTAGCAAGATTGTGTCAGCTGCATAACATAGGTTGTTAATGAGTCTACTTCCAAATCTGATGCCACATTCCTCTTCATAAAGCCCTGATTTTCCTAATGGTCTGTTCTGCATATAGATTGAAAAAGGTATGGAGACAGGGTGCATCCCTGACACACTCTTTTCCTAATTTTGAACCATACAGTGTTTTTCACTATTCTGTTCTGGACTGCTTTCTTGTCCAAATATAGGTTTCTCATAGACACAATTAAGTGTTCTGGAATTCC
>NW_006399831.1:7650068-7651849 GCF_000299155.1 Elephantulus edwardii | reverse complement strand
CATGAGGTCCTCCTCAGTTTCAGCAAGCAAGGTTGTGTCATCTGCATAACGGAGATTGTTGATAGATCTTCCACCAATCCTGATGCCACAATTCTGTGTCAGCCAATTCTTTTTGGTACAATGACTCTGTATACACTTTCCATCTTCTTTAAATGCTTCCTGAATCAGTAAGGATTCTGCCTATAGTAAGTATTACACCTCGCAGCTTGAATTTATTTTTCAGTTCCTGCAGTTTAAGTAATGCTGAGCAAATTCGCCCTTTTAATTTTCAGATTCTATCTCCTTGCATATTTCATTAAAACACTCTGCCTTGTCTTTCCGAGTTGCCTTTTAAAATCTTCTATTCAGCTCCTTAACTTTTTTATTTCTTCCCTTTGCTTTGGCTTCTCAACACTCTAGTGCAATATTCAGAGGTTTTTTTGTTTTTGGGTTTTTTTTTAATAAGTATCAGGTATTAGGTATTTTTTTCATATCTTTTTTTGTGCTTTTTTTTTTACAGTTTTTCCCCAATTTTGTCTTTTCTTCTACTTTCTTCTTTGTAATGACTTTTTGCATTCTTCATGAATGATATTCTTGGTATCTTCCCACAGCTCATCTGATTTACCTACATTTTTGTAGTAGCTTGAAATGTTAAACACTAAGATAAGATGGCACAAGAATAGTGAAGGGTTCGGATCTGTTGTTCATAGGGTTATTATGAGTAAGGCTTTATTTGATGGCGCCTAATAACAATAACAAGATTTCATCAGGGGTCTATATATAGAGGACTATAAATGAAAACAAACAAAAAATTATTTATAAAACTAATATACATCCTTCCTACATGTGTCCATATACAAATGTGCTTTATAGAGTTTTCAATAACTAATTTTCAGAAGTACATCACTAGGATTTTCTTCTAACATGGCTTTGGATATATTTGAAGCTTTAGTCTCTTGGTGTCTAGCTGAGCTTTTAAACATTTGTCCCGACAAGGACTCTTTCTAGTGAGTTTTATTTTTCCCAAAAACACAGAGATAGGTATTCGTAGATTTCTGAAGACTAATTTACATTCGGATAGTCAAAAAAGAGGACAATTCAGATCTCAAAGCAGTGAGAGCTTGAACTAATCAGAGGAAGCTCAGTACTAATATATAAATCCTACTCATAGCTGGTTCATAAGTCTTGAGCAAGCTTGTATCTGCTGAGGCCACTTTTTGTTTGTTTTTTGGGTTGTTTTGCTTTGTTTTTTGTTTGTTTATTTCTAGAAGCAGCAAAATAACTACTGTGGGGAGAAACAAGTACATGTAATGGAGAAAATAGACAATCCAAGAAGTTCTTGACAAAGGATAAAAGAAATTGAGATTACAAAGCTTGTTGTTTCTTATTAGAGCACTGATGATATAGCTTATATGAGAATTGCAATGATAACCTAAACATGGCACATTTCTGATGATTCAACTCTATAAGCAGCTCTGTGGTAGAAAGATGAGCAATCTCCTCCTGGACTATTTGTTGTTGTTGTTGTTATGTGCCTATGAGTTGTTTGCGACTTATAGCGACCCTATGTACAACAGCCCTAAACTGTGCTCTATCCTGTGCCAATCTCATTGCCTCTGACACACCCATCCCGATTACCTCAGTCACTGAATCAATCCACTTCATAGAGGGTCTTCCCCTCCTGCGCTGTCCCTCTACCCTTCCAAGCATGATGTCCCTCTCTAAAGACCTGTCTCTCCTTACAACATGTCCAAAGTATGTCAGACGAAGCCCCAGAATCCTTGCCTCCAAGGAGCAGCCTG
>NW_006399831.1:7640701-7649248 GCF_000299155.1 Elephantulus edwardii | reverse complement strand
CATCAGCTACAATATCCCTAGTACCACGACCCCTTCTAAACCCAGCCTGGACTTCTGGCAGTTCTCTGCTGATGTACTGTTCCAATCGTTTTTGGATAATCTTCAGTAGAATCTTCCTTGCATGTGAAATCAATGCTATTGTTCTGTAGTTTCCAGACTCCGTTGGGTCACCCTTCTTTGGGATGGGAACAAATATAGATCTCTTCCAGTCAGTTGGCCAAGTGGTTGTTCTCCAGATTTCTTTGCACAACTTGGTGAGCCCATCCAGGGCAATATCTGTTAGCTGAAATATGTCAATTGGTATACCATCTATTCTGGGGGACTTATTTTTTGCTTTTTCCTTCAAAGCAGCTTGAACTTCTGCCTTCATCACCATAGGCTCTGGCTCAAATACTATTTCATTAAATTCTTCTGTATCTGCCAATCCCTTCGGTACAATGACTCAGTATATTCCTTCCATCTTCTTTGGATACCGCCCAAATCATTTAACATTCTGCCTAAAGCATCCTTGAATTTGTTCTTTGGTTCCTTGAGCTTAAGAAATGCTATTTAGAGACTCTCAAAACCCATGAGGACCAGTTATGAGTTGGTTCCAAATGGACAGAAAGGAATTGAAATTTTTTTGTTCACCTTTATAACATTGGCTTTTGTTTGGAGTAATGTGGCAATTTTTTTTGGTAAAATTATTTATCTATTTTGATATTTTTTTAATGACCACTATTTGGAATTTATAGTTTCACTTTACTACTCATGTAACTAAATATATCCCAATGCATTAATGTTGAATTTACCATCAAATGTGTAAATACAGGGGTTTCTCTCATATCATTGATGAATATATAATTTTTAATTCATTTTGAAGCTTTAGAGAAGAGTGAGCTAAAGCAAAATTTAAGATGTATAATGTGAAACATATTCATCAGATTCAGATATTTAATTAGGGAAGCTAATTAGAAAGGCCATTTATTATGTTGGAAAGTTTTATGAAACAAATATTTTTTTAGTATTTTTTAATTACTATCATATCAATTTATATTTCAGTAAGTTGTGTTTCTAGTCCTCAAATGAAGATGATGGTAATGAGTTAATAATTTTAGGTATGGGCAAGTTATTTTTTTCTCAATGACCAAGAAGGCTTGGAAGCAGGGAAAAAATGCTAGCATTATATCTAGGGGAAAAGGAATAAACACAATTTTTTTTTCATAGGAGATAAAAATCTGCTTTTTGCTGAAACATAGATAAAGGTATAAAATATTAATAAGCTCAAAAATAATGATTACAGGAACAACAACAAAATGAAATATGTAAGACAGAAATTCATAAAAACAAAATCAAGCACTACTGAAGGGTGCAAAATGCACTATCAGAGAGCTCTGATGACCTAGTTGCAAGAAGCTGCTCTGCAATATTTAAGACACACAGTTCAAGGCCACCAGCTACTCTGTGGAAGAAGGGGCAGTCTCCTCCCTTGTAATTAACTGCCTCTGTAAACCCATTAGAGGATAAGCTAAGAGTAGGTTCCAACTCTAAGGTACATAACATCAACAGTATGAAAAAAGATTAGGTGTGATTACTGAAGATCCCTAGATTATGAGTTTTATTACTAAATCTGTTAGTAAATTTTTTGTATAAATAAGGGCTGTTAGGTATGGTTTATGTATTAGTTAGCTAAATGTTTATCTTCCTACACATCGTATTATTCTTTGCCAGAAAGATATTCAACATGCTTCCAAATACTCTAATACATTTTAAATATAATAATAGAGAACTGGGCAATGACTAAGGATGACAGAAAATGAATTGATGCCTTTGAGTTGTGGTGCTGGGGGAGGAGTCTTGAACACACCATGGATGCCATGAAAACAAATTGCTCTCTTTTGGAGAGGATGAAACCAAGTTTCTCCTTGGAGGCTAGGATTTTGAAGTTCCGTCTCACATAATTTTGAGCATGTGGCCAGGAGAGATCATTCCTTGCAGAAGGACATCGTACTTGGAAGCGTGGAGGGATAGTGCTAGAGAGGAAGACCCTGCATGGGATGGATTAATATAGTAACTACAACAATGAGGGTAGGTATATCAGAGTCAGTGACACTAGCTCAGGATAGGACAAGTTTCAGAGCTATTGTACATGGGGTAGCTATTAGTCGCAGATGACTCAACAGCACATAACAATAACAACAATATGTGTTAATTGTAGAGTAGTTTTCATTGTAGTATGGATTTTATGTACATTATAACTCAGTGCCCCTTTGTTATTATTAGTCATTGCATACGCTTCAAAGTTTTAATAAAGTAGCATTTACTGGTATTAATTTTTACCATACTTTATACATAAATTGGACATTCTTAATCAAGTGACTGCCTCTATTTTAGTATAACTGGGATTTGAAGATTGGATGTTGATCCATTTGAAAAGGGTTTAGGGGTTTCTCTATACTTCAGTTAAGAACTTAATTCTTCAGTTGATATTGGTGTAAAGAGAATGGGAGATTTAAGAATATTTCAAAAGAGAAGACAACACATGGAAAGCTTCTTAACTGGACACTAATTTGAAATGTTCTTGCTAGAAAAAGAATCACAATCATGCCTGACTATTCCTGATGAAAGGGCAACAAGGTGGACCATATGGATGGGACTCTGTTAGATCAGTTACTATTTTATTGGTGATAGTTGGACATAAAGGAAAATTAATTGACAATTTTAAGGTAAAAACACAAGATTATCAGATTTACTTTCAGAATAACTACAGTAAAGAGATACAAGGTTGTAGAGGAAGGGTACATTAAACTGACTATTGTAGCTTTCTAGGTGAGAGATGAGGATGGTCTGAATTACAGGAATAAAGTTGGAAAAGAGTGTTTGGGATTTCCATCTGTTTCATGGTATGCTTATTAGGAATTACATGAAGATAATAATATCAACACTTATTGAGAATATGACAAAGGATGGATTGCAAGAGGATAAAATGAGTACATTGTGTTTTTTATTTTACTTTTGACCATATTAAGCCATAAAGTTTATTAGAAGACAAATGGAGTTATCAAATAGGCACAAAAGAGATGACTTGTTTATATATCTGAGTTTCAGAACCATAGATCTAAATAGGGGACTGATGTATCAGTGGGCAAAAGCTTGCCACTGGCTTGGTTTGTAGGAAATGAGTGCTGATATAGAAGGGAGAAGTATAATAGAGGAAAGTTAGCACCATATTTTATGGAATGTGAGATTTTCTGTGGATATAGTAGATATCAGGGTACCTAAATGATAGCCAGTGTTCTCAGCTACTAACCAAAATTTGGTAGTTCATTTCTACATAGAAACACCTCAGAGATGTCTAATAGTCTCCTGAAATATCACTATTGAAGACCCTGTGAAGAAAAACTCTTCATGAGGTTGATTTCAATTTGAATCCGTTAGATCACTAGATCAATTATTATTGAATCAATTAGAACTTTTTATTAATAGGTAGAAAATAGGCAACTTTTGTTCTTTTCTGACTGAGATATTACGCTCAGCATTATGTCCTCCAGAGTCACCCATTTTGAATAATACTGCATGAGTTCCTTGTTTTTCAATGCAGCATAGTCTTCCATTGTGTGAATATATCACAGCTTCTCTCTCCATTCGTTTGTTGATGGGCACATAGGTTGTTTGCAACTCCTTGCTATTGTGAACAAAGCCTCAATAAACATGGGTGTGCATGTATCTGCTTGGATGTCAGTTATGGTCTTTTTGGGGTATATTCCCAGTAGTGGAGTTGCTAGGTCAAATGGTATTTCTATTTGCAACTTTTTTGAGAAAGTGCCAAACCACCTTCCACAGTGGTTGTGCCATTTTACACTCCCACCAACAGTGAATAAGGGTTCCAGTTTCTCCACAACCTCGCCAGCATTTAATGCTTGCTGTTCTGTTAAATTTTACTATTTTGACTGGGGTGAGATGATCTCTCTTAGAGCTAGGGATTTTGAACATTTTTCATGTGCTTGTGGGCCATTTGAATGTCTTCTTTGGTGAAGTATGTGTTCATGTCCTGTGCCCATTTTGCAATTGGATTATTTACCTTTATTTTGTGGTGCTCAAGTATTTTATAAATTCTAGATATAAGTCCCTTATCTGACATGTCATTCCCAAATACTTTTTCTCAGTCTGTGGCTTCCCTTTTTACCCTGTCAGAGAAGATTTTGCATGTGAATAGGGGTTTGATTCTTAGAATGTCCCATTCATCTATATTATCTTCTCCTGATTGTAGATTTTTCAGGATATTTGGAAGACTGTTTATGCTGTGGATTAGGACTTCTAGCGTTCTTCCAAACTTTTCTTTAATGAAGTTTATAGTCCTTGGTTTTAGTTCTAGGTCCGTGATCCACCTAGAGTTGGTGTTTGTGTATGGAGTGAGGTGTGGATCTTCCTTGAGTCTTCTGCAGATACTTTTCCAATTTTGCCAACACCATTTGTTTAAAAGTCTGTTGTTTCCCCACTTAACTGACTTCATTTCCTTGTCAAAAATCAGTTGACCACAGGAAGATGGGCTGATTTCCATGTTCTCAATTCTACTCCATTGATCTATGTGTCTGTCATTGTACCAGTACCATGTTGTCTTAACCACCAGGGCAGTGTAGCAGAATTTGAAATCAGGAAATGAGATGCCTCCTACCTTTTTTTCCTATTTTTACGGAGTGCTTTGCTTGTTCAGGGCTTCTTTCCATTCCACATGGAACTGGAGATTGCCTTTTCCATCTCTCTGAAGAATTGGATTGGTATTTGTTTTGGGATTGCATTGAATGTGTAAATTGCCTTTGGTAGTATTGCCATTTTCACAATATTGAGTCTTCTTGTACATGAGCAAGATATATTCTTCCACTTCTCCAGGAGAAAGATGGGATAAATAATGCATACTGCACTGAAACAAATGAGGGAGAAACCTGTTTAAAAGGGATATGTGATTAAGTATTATTGTCCTGACAGGAGTCCAGAATAAAGGCTACATAGTGGAGTGGACCTGGGGGGAAAGACTGTAAAACAATGGAAAACTTTTCTTTTACTGTTCAAAGAGAAGAACTGAGGGGGGAGAGGTGGGCAGGGAAAAAGTGCAACAATGAATTAATGGAAATACAAAGTCTCTGTAAATTTTCATTAAAATTAATAAAAAAATATTAAAAAATAGAAAATACTGACAACAGCTGAATTATCTGTTAGAATATTTGAGTGACAGGTGAAAATATTTTCATCAGATGATTGATTCAATCATTAGTACCATCTCCACTATAATTCTGCTTAAAAGGAGGGCTTCTAAACTTGTGAATATTAAGAGGAAGGGGATTAATGGGATTTTGGCTGCTGAAATTTTAGTAAAATTTTGTTCTTTATGTGAAAGCCCTGAAAGAACTGACAAGTATTCTGAGAGTCTATCAGAGGAAACTAACCTTAAGTGAGGAAGTTAGTGAACAGAGAAATGTCATTTAGGCTAAGTCTTGAGAGATAAGTAATGTTAGCTTTTTAAAGAAGGGAGATTTAGGTCGAGAGTGAAGAGTTTTCCAGGCTAAGAACATTGGTAGGAAGGATTTCTATGATGTACTTGAGGAATTGAAAGAAGGCTAATGGAGTTTGAACAAAAGAAATCAGGCTGTATATTTAGGGAGGGGCCTAATGGTTTGGACTTTTAAAGCAGAATAAATCATTAAATGAATCTGACAGCAAATCATGTCTGTTTGGAAAATATCACTTTGGCTTTATGAGCAATCAGGATAGAAAGAATCCAGCATAGCCAAATAATTAAATTGACGTTGGAAATAGTAAAGGGAAACGCTAGTTAATATCGTAAAGGGCAGGTTTGTATAAAAATCATGTCAAGTTAAGTTTAATATTAATATCGTTTGTAGGCACACACATCCATACCCATTGCTGTCGACTCTCATTGATAGTGACCCTTTAATAAGACAGAGTAGAAAGTGCTGAAAGCTACACATCGTTATGGTACCAGATTACTATATCTTTCTCCCAAGCAGCAATTGCTAGTTTCAAACCACTTAATTTACAATTAGCATCTCTTCCCCCACCCCACTCCCTTAAATTTAGATTTCTACACCTAATTTTGACAGATTATGGTTTAATGAGTTGGGGATATTTTTTGTTTGAGTCAGCTGACCCTCCAACAGGTTTTCATAGGCAGTAAATCACATGGAAAGAGATTTCACATTCTTCTCTTGTGAAGTATCAGGTGGATTTTAACTACATGTCTTAGAGGTTGCAGTGCAGCTTCTTACTACTGTGTGTGTGTGTGTGTGTGTGTGTGTGTGTGTGTGTTTAAATAGTTCTTTATTTTTCAAAGTTTTTTAATTTATACCTCTTCATACGGGAAGTTTTACCCAGCCTTAAGCAAGAATGTCAATTGATAGCTTGGTTTTTTTCCAAAAAATTATTTTTCATTGTTTCTTATCTTCTTCCCTCCTTTTCTCCCACGCCTCTCAGGCCACCTCACAGTGCACCTTTGTTTCAGATTATTATCATACATATAATGCCTATTCATACATTCCTTTCAGACAATTCCACCCCTCATCTGTTCTATTGCACTGTTCATTATCTATGCACTCTTTTCCCATTATCTCCTCAACTCCCCCACCCTGTGTCTGTTCTATTTCATAATTGTGGTGTTGTGCAGTACTTGTCCTTTTGTGACTGACATATTTCACTCAATATAGTGTCCTTTAGGCTCCCCCATGCTGTGGAATGTTTTACAAGTTCATTATTTTTCAATGCTGCATAATATTCTTCAGTCCAGCTCAAATGTATTTTCCCCCATTGGTGGTTTTAATTTTATGAGTTGGAACCTACTCATAGTTGACCTTTCAGCAGAATTTCCCACTGGAGTTCAAGTGGCTTAGTGGTAAGGACCTGTATTGCCATTCCAAACACATATGGCTCAATTCTCCCAATTGTCCCATATGAGAAAGATGGCAATCTTCTCCTATGATTACTGCCTCTGAAACCCCTTAGGAGGTTTATCTATGAATGAATTCATACTTGATAGTACATAAAAAACAAATGGTAGGTACAGGTAGAAAGATATAATAATGCATAACATTATGTGGTAATTGCATAAACTGAAATGTAGCCTGAGATTCTGTACCGTTCCTCTGAGCCATAATGATATTTATAGTCATAAATAAATGAATAATTAGCATGTCTTTTAGTTTAACTATTCTTTTTTTTTTTTTTAGTACGTTGCTTAGTTGCTATGGTATGTAATAGAAATGCTTCTTATTTTCAACAAAATTTTTCAAATCTAGTTATTACCAGTGAAGATTAATGTGTGATCAACATATGTGGGGATATTTTATTTATAAACAGTATTTATAGCTTATAGTGTTATTATGAAGATTGTTACTGTTTAGTTTGAATAATATGCTATGAGAATTGGAATAATGTTTAACTTGTATAAAGAAAAGGTCTTTGGATTGTGTCTATTACTAGTTTCATTTTTTGAGATTTTAATCAAAGTTTACAAAAAACTTGGATTTCCTTCCTTTCATTGTTGCACATTTTCATCCCTGCTCCCCTCCTTCCCCAGTTTACTTTTTTCATTGGAAAAAAAATTTCTTTCATTGTTATGCAGTCCCCACCCCACGCCATCTCAGACCGCTTTACTATGCAGCTCTTTTTGTGGACTTTTTGTCATGCCAATAAAACATAGTCATGTATAACTTTTATACAGGTTTCTCCCTTGTCTTTTTCAATGGCATGTTCATAATGCATCCCTTCTTTTCTTCATTTCTCCCCAACCCTCCTGTCAATACTGCTTTACAACAGTGGTGCAGAATTTGTCCTTTTGTGACTGAGATATTTTGCTCAGCACAATGTCCCCCAGGGTCACCCATTTTGTATAATATTTCATGAGTTCTTTGATTTTCAGTGCTGCATAATATTTCATTATGTGACTACACCACAGCTTCTCTATCCACTTGTTTGTTGATGGGCACTTGGTTGGTCTCCCACTCTTTGGTATTATGAACAAAGCAGCAATAAACATGGGTGTGCATATATCTGCTTGGGTGGCAGTTCTGCTTTCTTTAGGGTATATTCCCACTAGTGGAATTGTTAGGTCAAATGGTATTTCTATTTGCAACTTTTTGAGAAAGCGCTATACAGCCTTCCATAGTGGTTGCATCATTTTACATTCCCACCAACAGTGACTCTGAGTTCCATTTTTTCCACAACCTCGCCAGCATTTGTTGCTTACTGTACTGTTAAATTTTGCTCTTCTTACTGGGGTGAGATGATATCCATAGTTGTTTTGATCTGCATATCTCTTAGAGTTAGGGATTTTGTACATTTTTTCATGTGTTTGCTTGCCATCTGAATGTCTTCTTTGGTGAAGTGTCTGTTCATATACTGTGCCATTTTGCAATTGGATTGTTTACCTTTATCTTGTTGTGGTGCTCAAGTATTCTATAAATTCTAGCTATAAGTCACTTATCAGACATGTCATTCCAAATATCCCCCCCAGTATGTGGCTTAACTTTTACCCTGTTGGAGAAGTTTTTCAATGTG
>NW_006399831.1:7637537-7639806 GCF_000299155.1 Elephantulus edwardii | reverse complement strand
TCTCTAGCCATTTATCTATTTTATCTTCTCCCGGTTGTAGGTTTTTCAGGATGCTTAGAAAACTGTTCATAGTTTTATTTAAAAAACCAACCATAATGTATTGTTTAGATTCCTACTTGATGTATTTATTTTATTTTCAGTTATGATTCTCAGTAAAATCAGATCTACTTAATTTTCCCTGAAATATTAACACCATGTTTGAACGTATATACTTTTCACAGCATTCCTCTCCATATCTATCTTTCACTCAGCATTTCAGTACTTTCAGACCCTTAATTCTTTACTACCCTTTGTTAGCCATTTGTTTTAGGTATTCTACCTTACATGAAAGTAAGTTGATGTCTAATAATTCCCATTCCTTTCATATATACATAGCATTTATTTTTAAAGTTGATTTGTCAACTTATCTTGGAAATATATCAAGGAATATATTCTGAGATTAATGTTTAAATATATAAACTGTTACACTTAAAGGCCTATTGTGTCCACAAAGGCCATACATAGCCTTTGCTGTGACTTACGTAGATTGAAAAGAGTCACACAACTAGGAAAAGATGGGTAGGGACAAAATCACAGGCTTGCACATTTTGGTGGGTGGAGGAAAGGGGTAAAGGAAAAGGGCATGATATAGCAGGAACATCAAAATATAGGGTAATGATAGTCCAAAAATGATTAATTTTATAAAACAACACATGGGAATGATCATATGAAACACATTGTGAATGAAGGTCATTGTGAAATACAAGGTATATGAACTTTGTAAGCAAACCAATATAAAATGATTTTTTAAAAGTTACAATACTTTAAAACAACAATAACCAGCAAATATTGATTTCTTTTACCTGTAATGTGATCACTATTTCATTAGAATAGATATTATCTTCAAACTTTGCATTTTGTTTTGAACACATAATGGCTCATTCACTCACTCACTTACTGGAAAGTATTGCTCTGAAAAATCATCTAAAATACCAAATGTTATTCTTCAAATCCCACAGCTGTCTTTTTGAAAACTATTTGAATACATTTTAATTTATGGGTATATTAGTATCCCTTTAATTCATTTTAAATCTGAATTTCATTTGCAATGCAGTTTAATCATCTTTGTATGCTAAATCATTTGGAAACAAATGTCTTGTCCTTGAAAATGTTTTAAAACTGAAGGTACATTAAGAACTATCTAGGATTTTGTGCCAAGAGTTAATCATTCTGCACGTGTATGTGTGCATGTGTGTGTACCTATCACCCAATTTCAACACTAACTTTTAGTTGTTAAAAACGGAGATATAACATCTAAACCTTACTGTGCTTAACAGTTATTTTCAGAACATGACTCTAATCCCAAAATTATATTTCCTTTGTAAAAACTAGACATCCCTTTGTGGAAAGAAGGCAAAGAACAAAAATTAATATGTTTGAGAAATATATATATGTGTGTGTGTGTGTGTGTGTGTATATATATATATATATATATATGAAATCCTTTGCAGAATTTCATTTTCAACTCCCCACTTTCCAACTTTTCCCAATCTCAATTTTCTATTTGTAATTTAGAGCATATATAAGAGGAAATTATATTGGCCTTTCTGAGGAATTGAAGGATTATACAAACAAGGTTATATATTAACAACTAAAAAAGTAAAATACAGAAAAGCAATCTAAAATTCTATTAATAATGCAATTATTTTTCAATATGTATTTTGAGTTAGCACTGTTGTTAGGTGCTGTTGAGTTGAGTACAACTCATAATGACCCTATGAACAAAAGATCTGAATCCTGCTGTATTCTGTGCCCTCCTCATTCTTCCTCACAGACAAGAGCCCATTGCAGTAGTCATCATGTCAATCCACCTCATTGAAGATCTTCCTCTCCTTGGCGGACCCTCTACCCATCCCAACATCATATCCTCTCCAAGGAATAGCCCCTCTTAGTAACGTGCCCAAAGTATGTGAGGGGAAGCCTTGTCATTCTTGTCTCCAGAAATCATTCTGGCTACACCATCTCCAAGACATATCTATTTGTCTTCATGGCCGTCTATGGCATATTCCATGCTCTTGCAACATCAAAGATCTGTTATTCTGAATAGATGGAAATATTTGAAGATATTTTAATCCTGAAATATGTGTAAATGAAGGCATGTACTCCTTGTTTACTGACTTTAATTTATCTTCATTTCACACTTAGGCTCAAAACCTCAAATGTACGACCCATATATCGATTTTGCTGATTTTTTAATGGCTTAACTGATTTAATTAGATTATAAGAAAAT
>NW_006399831.1:7635679-7637042 GCF_000299155.1 Elephantulus edwardii | reverse complement strand
GAATAATTAATTTTTTCCTATTTTTACCCTCTTTCTATTGAATTACATATAAACTGACTATATATTTTTGGTTTTAGAAGCTGATCTTCATTTTAGAGATTAAAATATTCCTGGTATATTTATTGGAGAACTCTGATGTCAACAGTCCGATAGGAATCTCACTGCTAACCCAAAGATCATGTCTCTCTGTTGGTTTGAATCTGTCACTGACTCTGTGTGACTTATAGATTCTGAAGATTTTGGGGAGGGACTACTATGGGTCAGTTCTGACTCAATGGCAATAAGAGTATAATTATTAAAACAAGTTTATTTAGATTTATAATAATAGTATTTCCCCATCATGAAGTATTTAACTCTATTTGTTGATTCAAAATAATAAAAATAGTATACACAAAATTTGAAGCCATTTATCTAGCAAGTGCACTGCTAAGCCATAGGACATGTCTCTGGGAGTTTGAATCCTCTAGTGGGTTTATGGGAGAAATAAGGCAGCTTATTACCTCTAACACCTGCAGAAGACGGTTCTGACTCATTAGCTATGGGATTGTAAATCTAAATCGTGTTTCTAAGAGATGGATAAATCTGCCTTTCTCTGAAATAGATTTAAAATTTCAGAAATTTTTCTGTCATCTCTGATAACTTATTCTTTAGCTAATATTGTACACATTTTCCTCACTTAGTAACCACCTTATGACATGACATTTTGTATTTATAACAATTTTTTTGTTGCTAGGTGCTGTTGAGTCATAGGCAACTCAGCAATACTATGAACAAAAGACCTCAGTACTGTTCATAGAGTTTCTGGAGACAAGCCACTTCGCAAGTGGATGCCATTCTTGCTCCCAAGCTTGTTTTAATCAGGAAGCGTCACCAAACACTGTCTACCATGGGTAACCATTATTGCATTTGGCACATCAGTGTCACAGTGTTTAGCATCACAGCAACCACGAGTTACCTCTGAACAGCAATGCACGGACCAGTGCTATACCACTTAGAAGAATGTTTGACAAAAAAACAATTTAAACAAGGCTCCAGGGAAGCAGGCCTGAGGGCCCTAATAGATTTTAACTAGAGGCTGTATCCCCTCCCCTCATTCTCCTTAACAAATCAACTTTCCACCCTAATACTCACCAATCTTGGCCACCAAGCTCCTGTCAAACCCAGCTCCTGTAGATAACTTTCAAAATGGAGAGTTTTTTTAAAAAATCTATCTGCTTTTCACATGTCCTCCTCCATTTTGTGATCTTATGGCATTATCTTCCATTTTCATATAACAGCTTAGACTTTTTAATCTAACCACACCCATAATTTAAGAGATAATATGTGGGAGGATAATAAGGGTATCATCCAGGAAGAGTGCAAA
>NW_006399831.1:7607872-7633792 GCF_000299155.1 Elephantulus edwardii | reverse complement strand
CAACAACAACCTTGAAATGATTACAGTATCTAAAATCATTCCTTTTGATTGAAAATTTAAAATATGAGACAACCATTCTTATGTTACTTTTTACGTTTTTAAGCACAAGAATATTGTGTATGTATTGCCTATAGGTACTATTTTTTTAACATGAAATATCTATACTATTCACCGGATGACTTTAATTGTGGTATATAGTTTTAGTAAATAAAAATAAAATAGACCTAAAATGAAAACTTGACCAGTTTTTATATCATCAGGTTCATATTTTATCGTTTTTATCCAAGAAATGAACTTTTATTTGAAAGATTATTTTTTTCAGAACTCTCCATACAGGTTCTCTAATAAGATTATTGACATTTCTAACACTAACAATTTAATGGCAGATATAACTAGAATTACGTTTCAAACAAATTTTCTCTATATTCACATAGAAAACATGTAAGAGATGTTCAGAACTTATTTTTAGACCACATGATGTTTCTAGGTTCAAGGAAATGATGCTGATTTTATTTTCATGTCTGAGTTCTCTTCTATTCTTTGTTATTCTACCTCGTATGTATAATTATTCAATTTCTTACTTCTTCCTTGGCCTGTTACACTCAGAGAAAATCTAGAAAAAGTGTTTGGGTTGTTGGTACATAAGACTAAGGGCAGAAACATACAGAGATTTTGTGGTGGTGGTGGTGGTTGTGTGCTGTTTAATTGTCTGCATCTCATAGCAACCCTATGCACAACAGCTCTGAAGCCTGTCCTGTTCTAAGCCAGTCTCACTGATTCTTACACACCTATCCCCATTGCCCCAGTTGTATCCATCTCATCCAAGGTTTTCCTCTCCTGTGCTTTCTCTCCACCTTTAACCATGAAGTCCTTCTTCAAGGACTGGTCCCTCCTAGTCATGTGCACAAAGTATGTGAGATGTAGTTTTAGAATCCTAGTCTCCATGGAGAAACTTGGTTTCACCCTCTCCAAGACAGACCTATTTCTTTTCTTAGCAGTCCACTGTATGTTCTAAACTCTTCTTCAGCACCACAACTCAAAGGTGTCAAGTCTTCTCCTATCATCCTTATTCATTGTCCAGCTCTCGATGCATACCAAGTAAAGTGAAGACCCTGGCCTGAATGAGGCTTATCTTAGTATTTAGAGTGAAAACATGGATTCTCAGTACTCTAAAGAGGTCTCTGACACTCTGACAGTATGTTGATGGAAGGAGCATACAGAGTCACTTTATAAATGGAGATTTGTACACCAATGTTCATAGCCGCATTATTCACCATCACAACAACATGAAAACAGCCTGAATTCCAACCACAATTTAATGTATTGAGAAATTATAGCACATTCACATGATGGACTACTACTCAGTGTGTAGGAGCAATGATTTTGAAAATTACTACCTAAGTTGAGAGGGTCTGGAAAGCATTATGCTAAGTGAACTAACTCAGTTCCATAAGGACAAATAATTTTATAAGATCATTATTGTAGAAATAGATAATTAGTAAAATGTGTTTGAGGATCTAAGGTAGGTGGGGAGAATATGAGAAGGGGGTGAAAATGGGCAGAAGTGTTATAGGATCACACAATTGGTGGATAGAGGTGTGGGTAAAGGAAATGGGGAAAATCTAGAGTGAAAACAATGTATGCATTGTAAGTAAACAATCTTAAAATAAAATTTTTTAAAAAAATGACAGAAGAATTTCAAGTAACAATATATGATTAAGAGACAATAGTGATGAAGGAGGAAGTACAGGCTGCTCTGAGGACTTAACAAAAAACAAAACTACAACAACAACAAAAAGCCCCAGGAATTGATGGAATATCAAATGACATATTTCAGCAAAAAGATGGTACGCTGGATGTGCTCACCACGTTGTCCCAGGATATTTACAGGACAACTACCTGGCCAAGTGACTGGAAGAGATCTATATTTATGCTCATTCCAAAAAAAGGAGACCTGATAGAAGAGTATGGATATTATCAAACAATATTTCCAATATCATACAGAAGCAAAATCCTGCTGAAAATTATCCAAACATGACTGGTACAGTATAATAACAGAGAATTACCAGAAATGCAGAGATTTGGACCATCAATAAGTATATTATTTCCTATATAGTCACTCAGATCTTCATCTCCTGCCACTTAAGAGTTAAGCCAGATTCAGTAAGTAGTATAAAATATCATAATAAGGATGAAGAAAAACCTGTATTATTCTATTAATTTTCTCCTTTAATATGCATTGGGTGAGTACCTCCCAAAAAGCCATTAACTCATGGCATCTTCCTACCAAAAATAATTTTCAAACTCAAATAAATACATTTAAGGAGAAATGCGTACCATGTCTCTACTTTGAATGTTATCATTTGCTGTGAAGAGTCAAGAAAAAGTCTTTAAAAGAATAAGGGGAAGGAGAATGAGAAGAAGGAGGAGGAGATGATGGAGGAGAAGGAAAAGAAGGATAATAATAATTTAATAAGTATATTGCACCCAATTTTGCCTAAATGTTTTAAAGATTTGTTAGCATTTTGGTGAGATAATGATAAATGGGTGGTGGGGTAAGTGTAGAAACATGGTGTTTTATACAATAATGGAAAGGTATGTAATATTTTATAAAATATCATTGCCTTTTCAGAAATTTAACACCCATATATCCATTTTGCTGATTTTTTAATTGCTTAGTTGATTTGATTAGATTATAAGAAAATTAAGACAGTATAGAATGCCCTAGTGAGAAGGACGAATGATGTATAATAGAAAATTAACAAAAGGAAAATACTGAAAACACAAAATAAAACTAATCAATAGATAAAATACATTTTTCATCTTTACTTCTTCCTACTTAATTTTTGCAGGTGTAAGTACAAGGAAATTTATAGTTGTGACACAATAAATGTCTAGCTTTGGGGAACCTATAGATGACTTGGAATATGTGTAAGACCTTAGATGTAGTTATAATATTGTTCTATATTTTATTTGCATTAATGCTAGCAAGGAATTTTCACTCATGCTCTTGTTTTTCAAGGTTTTAATTGAATCTCAGAATTCATTATACAATAGGGATGGAGATAGAATATTTATTTGCAATAATTGCGTTTTTAAGAATGGCTTAATGTTAATATGACCATTTCCCCCCTAACTCCTGTCTCATTTAAATATATATATTCACTTCCTAAATAAGATGCCTCTGGAAACTCTATGAACTTTGATAAATGTCGATAGTTGTAGAGGGGCTTCAGGCCTTTTGTTCATAGCATCACTATGAGTTGTGTTTGACTCGACTACAATCAACAACAATAGCACCATATTTATATATAATAAGCTCTGGTGGCTGAGTGGTAAGAAGTTTCACTGCAAATCTAAAGGCATGCAGTTCAAATTCATCAACACTCTTTAGGGTAAAGATGAGTAGTCTCCTGTACAATTAAACTGCTCTGAAAGTCCACTTGTGGTTCAGCTATGGGTTGGTTCTGACTTGATGGTTTACAACAGTAGTCTCATAGTACATGTAACTCTTGCATTCATATAAGATAATGCTTGTAAAGATTTTGGCAAACTAAAAAATGATGCTCTATACATTTTATTCTCGTTTATCTTCTGGGTTAGACAGTCAATTGTTGGTAAAGTAACTGAGTTCCCACTTGATGGAGGTGGTGAATTACAGGGTTAAGAACACAAACAATTCGATAATCCTAAACTCCTGTGCCATTCATCTTCACTGTACCCATTGTTTAATCTTTTAATCTCATGTAATCAGGAGTATGAAGTAAGATTAGTCTATTACTAAACCCTGGTATGATATTAGATATCTGGACAACTTTCAAGTATATGGAAGCTTTCAGTGTAGTTTAGAATTTGTCAATTATGGAATCCATTATGATTTATTCTATATCCTAGTGCATACCAGAGAATTCCTTGCACATAGAACTTCTCAATAAATATTTGTTTTCAATTTCTTAATAAATATTTGTACTTAGAACAGGACTTCAGGCAAGAACATATCCCAAATGATCTTAACTGAGCAAAACTTGGTACTTATTAAAAATGTAAATTTTCTCTCTAATGTTATCTGATAACAGTATAAGGTTATAAGGGACTCACATCATAGAGTATAATTGATATTGTAGTAATCAAGAAGGAAATGACTTGATTCATGTCTTTGTATCCTTGATGTGTAACTCTTGAAACCTTATTTAACAACTGTTGATCCAAAATCACAAGCACTATTCCTTGAATTGCCTGACTCATGTATTGAAGGCAGAAAAATTCTACTTAATGACTTTCTAAAATAATTGTAAATGGCTCATTCCAGTTACTCATGAAAAAAAATTAAGGTAATCAAAAAATCTGGACCTAACTTTTCATCTATTAAATTTTTCATTAAGGATGAGAAATTTACAGTTCCACCTTAGATACCCTGAAGCAGAATGCAGAGTTTCACCACATCTCCAGGTAATTTTCATGTAGATATTTATAAAATGTGTAGCTGTAAGAATCTGTTGTCAAAGATCCTTTTAAATTACTCAAGTATAGGGATATTATTTAAAGATTAAGGTTAGCCTGACCAAAGTTATTTTCAATTGCTTCACGTGCATGTGAAAGTTGGACATGAATAAGGAAGACTAGTGAGGAGCTGATGCCTCTGAGTTGTGCTGTTGGTGAAGAGTGTTGAGTATACCATAAACTGCCAAAATAACAAATAAAAGTCTCTCTCAGGAGAAATGTGAACTTTGTGGTGCTTGGAGGTAAGGATAGTGACATTTTTTCTCACATACTTTGGATATGTTGTCAGAAGCAAACAGTTCTTGTGAAGACATCAAACTGGGAAGAGGAGAGGGAAGGGAAAGTGAATAAAACTCTTAAAAAGATTAATTGATTAATAGTGATTGCAACCATGGGCTGAGCATGGGGAGATTAAGAAGATGACACCAGATGTGGTGTGATTCTGATCTGTTCATAGAGTCACTACAAGACTTACATTATTAGAATGTCCATTGTAAATCAGAGTAATTTTGAAATTATGTCCCAAATGGGAGAGTTATTTGCCTACTTTTAACTTTAAGATAATCCTTATAGTCACATACAAACGAAAGTACAAAGTGGAGGAACAAAACACAAGTATTAACATTTTCAAATATGTAATTTGTTCCTTAAGCCTTATTTTGTGATAGGGTTTTCTTGTGTCGCACTTACATAGACTATATAATCAATGTAGAAATATTTTGTGATGCTAAGTAATCAAAAGCAAGATATTTCTATCTAATAACTTGCTTCCTTATCTTATGTACCTTATGTTGTAAACTCCCTAAAGGATAGAAAATAATCTGTGCTTTTAATATACTCCAGAGTTCCCAACCCACTAAGAAGAGCTGTTTTTTAGGTATGAATATTTAGCAAAAATTAAAATAAAGATAAAAGAAAGACTAAGAAACTTACGATTCTTATGGCTTGCTAAAGTAAAGACAACTTGAAGCATTATTTTGATAAAGATCAATATAGATTATACCTCAACATAATTAAAACAAAAATTCTCAAACCTGGAACAGGAAAATACATGAAGAAAATACTGAAATTGTTAAGTATTTCATTTTACTTGGATCCACAATCAGCATCCATGGAGATCAGCAATCAAGAAATAAAAGTACATACTGCATTGGGCAAATCTGCCATAAAAGATGACCTTAAAGTGCTAAAGTGCAGTAATGTGTTCTTTTTAATTTGTTTTCCTTTATGTTTTATTCTTTTTCAATTTACATTTTGTTTCATAGAGTCATTCCCACATGTTATATCTTGTAATATTAGTCACCATTGATTTATGCCCTGTATTTTCAGATGCCCACTGGATTTTTCCCAATTCTTTCATCTCCTCCCTTCACCTACCAAAATCTGTGACCTTGTGGTTCTCCCCCTACTCTTGTTCAGTCTCCTTCCATTCTCTCTTGGGATATCCATGCATATTAGTTGTTAAACTTTTTTTTTTACAATAATGATCTTCTGTACTTTTTGCCCTTGTGAGATCAAGTTATTTTACTCATCATAATGTTCTCTAGTCTCTCTCAAATTATGTAGTATTTTTTAAAATCTTTGCTTCTGAGTACTGCATAGTAGTCCATTGTGTGAGTGTACCACAATTTCCAAACCTACTTATTTGTTGATAGACATTGTGGTATTTCCATGCTTTTGTTTGTTGATTGGCGTATAACTTCCATATGTGTCTCAGTTCTATTTTCCTTAAGGTACATTCCTAGCAATGAAAAAGCTCGGTCATATAGAATGTCTATGTTTAAAGTTTTGAAGAAAACCAAAACTACATTCCAGAGTGGTTGTTGATACCCTTCCATCTACAGTGTATAAGAATTCCAATCTTTCCACATCCTCTCCAACATTGATTGCTTTTAAATGTTAGTGGATCCTATCCTACATTTATTTATGGTTCTGTTAAATTCTGCCACTGCTACTGGAATGAGAATGCATCTCATAGTGGTTTTGATTTGCGTCTCTCTTATTGCCAGTGATTTTGGAAATTTCTTCATGTGTCTGTGAGCCATGCAAACATCTTTCTCTGTGAAAACTCTTTCCATGTTTTTATGCCCATTTTGTAACTGGGTTATGAGCCTTTTTCTTGTGGAGGCCTTGTAGTATTATTGTGAACCTTTTTTATGAGACCTTTGTCTGAGATGCCATTGCAAATAGATTTTTCTAATCAGTGGGTTTTCTTTTCACACTATTGGAAAAATTTGTCATGTATACCAGAATTTAATGTTTAGAAAGTCTCACTAATTACCATTATCTTGTACATTTCTGGCTGCATTTGCAAGTCTGTTTTATACTCTTTGGTCTTATTTTGTTACTCATAATCTTTATGGTTTGGGGCTTTACTTTCAAGTTACTGATCCACTTTCAGTTCATTTTTGGGTATGATGTGAGCTGTGGATCCTGCTTTAGCTTTCTACAGGTAGATGTCCAGTTTTTCCAGCATGATTTGTTGAAGAGGTTATTGTTTCCAAATTGATAAATTTTGTTTCTTTGCCAAATACCAGTTGATCGCAGGTTGCTGTTGTTGTTGTTAAGTACTATAGAGTCATAGACAACTCATAGGGACCCTATGAATGAAAGACCTGAGCTATGTTCATAGAGTTTCTGGAGGCAAGACATTTAGGAAGTGGATGCCCCTCCTGCTTCCAAGCTTGTTTTAAGTGGGAAGCTCCACCAAACACTGTCCACCATAGGTAACCATTATTGGGCACATCAGTGTCACAGTGTTTACCATCACAGCAACCACAAGTTACTTCTGTACAGCAATGCAGACCAATACTATACCACTTAGAAGAATGACAGGAAAACAATTTAAGCCAGGCCCGAGGGACTCTTATCACAACACCTTACTTCCCTTAGAGAATCAATATTCCACCCTACCACTCACCAATCCCTGCCAACAGCGTCTGTAAAATTAGCTTCTGTAGATGACTTTCAAAATGATCTCCAGTGCCATGTTGCAAACCAAAAAAGAGTTTTTAAAGAGGAGGCCTTATCCCAAAGGCCTCACTTCCCTTAGCAAATCAACATTCTGCCTTACTGATCATCAATCCCTGCCAACAGCTTCTGTAGAACTACCTCTTAGGTGGTGTTTGTTGTTGTTTAGCTGTTATGTGCCATTGAATTGTAGGTGACTCATAGCGACTTTATGAATAAAAGACCTGAACACTTGTATAATTTTCATCCTTTCTCCAGGTTCAGGAGGCAAGCTATTTCAGAAGTGGATGCCACTCCTGCTGGTAGATGGGTTAATTTCTGGGTTCTCAAATATGTTATATTGTTCTAGGTGTCTGTCTTTGTACCAGTTCCATCATGTTTTGTTTGCTATGACTGTATAGTAGGTTTTGAGGTCAGGAAGTTTGGTGCCTCCAATTTTACTTCATTTTTTTCAGAAACATTTTGCTTTCTTAGGATCTCTTTCTTTTTCAAATAAACTTACTTTTTGCCTTTTCTATCTCTGAAAATTAATTTAGTTTTTGTATTGGGACTTTACTGAACAGGTGGATTACTTTTTAGCATGATTATTGTTTTTACTATATTGAGTCTGTCTATGAATAAGGGGCATTTTTCAGTTTAGTTAGATTTTTTTATTGTTTCTTGCAATAGTCTTTTATAATTTTGTTTATAAAGGTCTTTTGTGTCTATAATTAAACTATAGTTCTTTAGTTAAGAGTTTATTCAGAATGGGTTCCTAGCCATTTCTTGACTTTGCCAAGTGGGTGTGTAGGAATATGTGAATAGGGTATGTTAGTCTATCCACAAGAGAATTGGCTAGTCTCACCAATTCACAAGGAGGTTGATTGGCTAGTGTTACCAATAAATTAAGTGAATCAAGCAGCATAATTAGAAGACAAACCTTACTGCTAACAACGAAGATCAACCATTCATCTCTGAGGACCAGACAACAGCCATAGCAGCCGCAGTGGAGAACCACAGACCTGACATGAAACAGCAGACCCTGGATTGCTTCCCCAATAGAGAGATTAAGAGAAGACTTTGCCCAAGTTTGTTGAACATCTTGGAGGTGGCAGAGGGAGAGCCAGTGTTGGCAGGACTAAGAATTTTTTAGCCTTGTGTTGTTGGTAAAACACAAGTAGACATTCTTCTGGTATCTGTTTTCAGCCAGTTTCCATTTGACATCTGCAATGATATCGTTGGTGCCACAGACTTCTAAAACCATCTTGAACTTCTGGTATTTCCCTATCATTGTACTGCTCTAACAATTTATGCATGATTTTCAGCATTATTTTGCTTGCATGAGATATTAATGATATTGTTTGATAATGCCCACATTCTGTTGGGACATCTTTCTTGGGAATGAAGACAAAAATTGATCTTTTCCAGTAAGTTGCCTTCCTGTCTTCCATATTATCTGGTATAAACTTGTGAACACATCCAGGGCTACATCAGTTATTTGAAATATGTCAATTTATGTTAAATAGAAAGAAGACTTGAGAGAGAGATGGAGAAGAAAAAGAAGAAACTGCTTCCAAGTAATGAGCAGGCCTTTCTAAATGCTGGGGAGGGATGTCAGGTAATTGTTCACAGAGAGGATAGGAATGGTGTGAAGCAGTCAAAGACAGTTTCTTTCAACAGGGTCTGTTAAGGAGATTTAGGCAGGATGATAGCTTGCTCAGGAATTTGAGCCAGCCGTCCTGTGAGAATGTAACTGAGTCCAAGACACAAGTAGGCTCTGGCTGTCTAGGTGAATTTGCCAGTATAGGACCTTCTTGGGCCTCCTCAAGGTATAGTCAGCTTAAGGCCTTGGACTAAGTGTTTGAAGTTGTCAGAGAATCATGATATTTTTCCTCCATTTGATATTCCATTAATTTATGCGGCCTTATTTTTGTCGGTGCCTTCAGTGAAGCTTGAACCTCATCCTCATCACTATATATGATACTCCCTAAAATTTTTAATTGTCAATTAATTATTTTTAGTCAATGATTCTGTGTGCACCTTCCATCCACTTTTGAGGCTTCCTGGATCATTCAAGTTTGTACCTATAACATCTTTCAGTATTACAACTTGAGACTTGAATTTCTTTTTCAATTCTTTCAGCACGAGGAAGGTCAAATGATTTTTTCACTTTTCTTTCTGACTCCAGCTTTTTCCACATTTTTTTCTTTTTCCACATTTTGTTATAGTATTTTGCTCTATTTTCTTGAGATGCCCTCAAAAAGATGATAGCAAATTGTCATCCTACCTGAAGCTCCTTAACAGACCCTGTAGAAAGAAACTGTTTTTGTCTGCTGCACACCATTTTCAGCTCTTTTACTTTAGCATCTCTTGATTTTTTTCTTTGGCTAATGCAAATTTACAGTCTGTTCTGACATCCATTTTTTTCTTCCTCTGTCTTCTTTACAAAGACATTTTGTTCCCTTCATGGATGATAAAGTTAGTTGATGCCCATTCACATTTCTTCTCACCTTCTATCAATGATGTTCAGTGCTGTTCTTGAGATGATTCTTAAAATCACCTGGGATATGCTGAAGAATATATTTTGCTTTCTGTGGACTAATTTTAATGTGTTGTTGTTATGTGTCATCAAGACTTGTGACTCATAGTGTACAGCAGCTCTGAAGCCTGTGCTGTCCTGAGCCAGTCTCATTGCCTCTGACACATCTACCCCTATTACCCCACCCAGTTACTGCATCAAACCATCTCATCCAAGATCTTCCTCTCCTGTGCTCCTTTTCGAGCTCCCTCCACCTTTTGGAGCATAATGACTTTCTCCAAGGATCTGTCAGTCGTGAACACATGCCCAAAGTAAGAGTGATGGAGCCTCAAACTTAAAGTCTCTAAGGAGAAACTTAGTATCACCTTCTCTAGGATGGACCTATTTGTTTTCTTGACAGTTCACGATATGTTCAAGACTCTTTTCCAGCATCACAACTCAAAGACATCAATTTTTCTTCTGTCATCCTTAGTCATTACCTAGTTCTCTGATGAATAGCAAGTAATTGTGAAAACTCTGGCCTGGACCAGGTGCACTTTAGTCTCTAGACTTCCATTGCTACTTCTCAGTACTCTGGATAGTTCTCTGACAGATTTTCCCATTGTAATTAATCTTTTGATTTCCTTGCTACTGGTCCAAAAGAGTGTTGATTGTGGAGTCAAGCAAGCTGTAACTGTTCACAACCTCAATCTCTTCTTCATCTATTATGGTGCTGCCAATTGTCCCAGGGTAAGAATATTTGTCTTCTTGATGTTGAGCTTCAATCCATATTGAAGACTACAGTCCTTGACCTGCATCGAGTGATTCAGTAAGCACTTAATGATTTTCAGTAAGTCTGTATAACCTAGGTTGTTGATGAATCTTCCTCTAATTCTGATGCCACATTCCTCCTCATGAGGTCCTGCCTTGCAACTGATCAGTTCTGCATATAGATTACAAAAGTAGGGAGACAGACTCATGACACATTTCTTTCCTGAGTTTGAACCATACAGTATTTCCTTGCTCTATTCTCAGGACTGATTTTGGGTCCAAGTATAAGTTTCACATAAGCATAATCAAGTATTCTGGGATTCCCATTATCCTCAAGGTTAACCACAATTTTTTTGTGATCTATACAATAAAATGCCTTTTAATAGTCAATGAAAGACAGATATTTCTCTGGTACTCTTTGCTTTCTGCCATGATCCATTTAACATTGGCTATGATGTCTCTAATACCAAGACCTCTTCTACACCCAGCTTTGTTTCTGGTAGTTCTCTGTCACTGTACTGTTCCAGTCATTTCTGGATAATCTTCAGCAGGATTTTACTTGCATATGATATTAGTGATATGTTAAGATAATTTCCACACTCTTTCAGTTCACTTTTTTGGTATGTTTGTTTGGAATGGGAATAAATATGTATCTAGTCAGCTGGCCAGGTAGTTGTCCACCAGTTTTCTTGGCACAACCTAGTGTGTATGTCAAGGGGTAGCAACTGTGTGTTGAAATATGTCAATTGGTGTATAGAGGCACAGAAATATTCAAATTTGTTTTCTAAATTATTTAATCAAAATTTAAACAGCAGTTCTCAGTATATCTTCACTTAACTTTTCAGGAGCAACATCAAAACATGCATTTCAGGTTAAATAAGGAAATTCTGACAAATAAAAAGTTTTGGACAGGTTTTATTAGTTTAGTATTTCTCAATATCTGGTGTGAGTAAGATATGTGATATTGGTGAAGAATATTAAACATGAAGTAGACTGCTATAAAATAATCTGTCTTGAGAGAAGTAAAATCACAATTCCCCTTATAAGCAGGAATAGTAAGATGGGAATATTATAAAGAGAGATCCAATCCATCCAATCCTTGGAGAAAGACATCATGTTAGAAAAGTGGGCGGTCCATGAGACAAAGGAAATTTAAGAAGATTAACTGACACAACAGAGATTATGAGGATGGCACGAGACCAAGAGAGGTTCGTGTGTGTGTATGTGTGTGTGTGTGTGTGCGCTATACATAGAGTTGCTTTGAGTTGGAGCTAAGTCTATAACACTTAGCACCAATGCTATTGTGCTGGAAAGGTCAAGCTTAAAATTGGTTGTATAATATCATAAAATGTAATTTCAAGGGGCAATACCTTTTTATTAGGACCTTTTCCTGGAGAAAACATTTAAAAAAGACACTCTACAAGTTATTTCAATTCCTTTTTGATTAATTTGTTTCCTCCATAAAATATTCACAATATCAATTATAATTATGAAAAGAAATGTTACTGGATAAACAGTTTTCATCAATTTTAAAAAAATTTTTATTTTATTATTATTTTGTGTGTGTGTGTGTACACCATCAAATCGGATCTGACTGGTACAGGAGGAGATGGCCCATCCTTTTCCAGCAGAGCATCTGGGGGATTCGAACTGCATATCTCTGGGACTGCAGTGCAGCTTCTTGCCACTAGGCCACCAGAGCTCCCCAGTTTTCATCAGTTTTAAGATGGCTTTCTTTTGTGGACTTTATACAGGTTTTATATGGTTTCAGGTATAGATTTTTCTGTTATTAGAAAGCAATTTTTATGTAATAGACAAAACAGTTGTGTAGTTTAGATGCCTACATTTCACTTATAGTTCAATATGTCATTAAGGATAGTAATTTCAAGTGTATCACTCATAATCCTATGGTAATTTGGCTCCAAATATGAAAGAATTTCTGTTTTGCTCTGTGAAAAATTTGTGTTCTGAAAAGCTTGGCTTTCTAATACACAAAATAAAGAAAGAAACCAATCTCATGATGTTAATTTGTTGTAGAAATAGAAAATTTGAAAATAAAGCAAATCCAAGGTCATTTAAATGCTATAATTTACTTCTTATAACCTTCAGTTTTCAACTTCTCCAAATACTAAAATAGGTTTCATGAAAACGTTCTCAACTTTGTGGTGGTGTTTGTTCTTGTTGTGTACAGTAGAGTAAGAACAGACTCATAGTTGACCCTCTGGCAGGTTTTCAGAGGCAATTAATTCCATGGGAGGAGATTTCTCATCCTTCTCCTGTGGAGCCCCTGGTGGCCTCAAACCGTGAGCCTTTGGAATTGCAACACAGCTTCTTGTCCCTGGGCCACCAGAGCTCATAGGTGTCCACATTTCCCTTATATGGTAACTTTGACTTCTTTAACACCTTGAATTTCTGGAGATATTATCCAATGAACATTTATTTCAACATCAGTACACTAATTACTTTTTAGTTTTGGCACATAGGCTCATATATTTTGTTTCTTTAGGAGATTGTGTATGTGTGTATATTTATTTGTTTGCATGCTTTAAATTTTTCCTGATAAGTAGGAGTCAAGAGATATCCACGTAACAAAAATTTTAGTCCAGAATAATGTTACGTTCTTTTGAAAATATAATAGTAATTTCAACTTGGAAACTAAGCACGCCCCCCCCCCCTCCTTTTCTGCAAGATCTCAAAATGAAATGACTGTCAGCAGGATGAGACACATGCCAGTATACACTGCCAGCTTGAGATAGTTCTTCTCCTTGGCCTTTTTTTAGAATTGTCTTTATGCCAATCTTGAGGGAAAATCTAACTTACTTGTAGAGTTTTTCTTTACTGGAAATAAATTCAGTTCAGATATTTTGATGTTAGTATTTGAAATATGAAGGTAGATTTTTTTTAAATCAAATTGACCCCAAATAGCTGTAATTTCGACGGATTCTAGCTTTCTCTTGGCTATAGTTGTCGTGTACCAGAGAGTCAGAACTGACTCATAACTGACTCTCCAGTAAATTTTTAGAGGTATTTAATTGCACCAGAGGAGATTGTCCATACTTCTCTCACAGAGCAGGTGGTGGGGATTTCAAGTGTAATCCTTTGGCATTGCAGTGCAGATTCTTACCGCTATGCCAAGAGGTTTGTAGCTGTACACTTTGCCTCTCTCATTGACATTAATTTGGAACTGACTCATAGCTAAATTTCCAGGGGCTTTTAGGAGGTTGTAAGTTGAGCAGGAGAAGCTTGTGGATTTGAACCACTGGAGACGCATCACCTTTGGGTTAGCAGTGCAACTCCCAACATGTTAGCAGTGCAGCTCCTATAACAAATCCTGTATATATTATAGTAGGTACAATTATTAAGTGCATGTCAAAAACTATGAAACAATACATGATACTCAAATTTCAATGTGTGTGTCTCTCACTTCATAAGTTTTCTGTTGTTGTTGCTGTTTGTCGTTGAGTTGTCTGTGATTCATAGCGGCCCTATGTACAACAGCCCTAAACCCTGCTCTATCCCTTGACAATTATATTGTCTCCGACACACCTATCCCCATTACCCCAGTGACTGAATCAATCCATCTCATCAAGTGTCTTCCTCCCAAGCATGACATCCCTCTCCAAGGACTCTGAGAACTTTTAGTTCTCATCTTATTGACTTGTTCTGGAGATAGATGCACCCAAGTGGAAATAATATTTGTTAAAGTGTATGGGAGAATCTTGCATCTTCCATTATCATACATCAAAGAGTAAACTTATTTTTAGTATCTCAAAATAAATTACTAGAGTTAACAAAAGCAATATGGTTGAATTAAGAAACCACTTGAGCAAGCCATTGACCTAAGAGTGATTGGAGACAGGTATTAATGAAGAAAATACTAGGATGCTATGACTACTTTGTAGAAATGTTTTACCCAGAAGTGCTCCTGGCATATGCAGTATATCTTCAATGAAAAGATGTTAAACTATTAAATTTAAAAAGAAAACATATAAGGTTAACCCTTTAATAAACCTAAAGATTTGATAATTCTAGTGTAAAAACAAACAAGCAGCCTTGGGGGCCTAAGATAAGGAGTTACACTGCCAACCCAAAGGCAGGTTGTTTGAATACACCAACTGCTACATGGGAGGAAAATGAGAATTTACAGTAAATTATCATGCATTTTACAGCTTCTGAAAACCTCTTGAAGGGTCAGTTATTAGTAGGTTCTGATTAGACTTCACACAACAGTGGGAATATAACTTTTATGTGCATTAAAAAACAACAGAAAAAAATGTGGCTCACTTTATTTAGATGATCTGGAAACAAACTAGACCGACTCGAATGCATGCCTGCCCATGATTTCTAAAGTAAATCTTCTAAGAGAAAGGGAAGAGAGATATTTTTCCCTTTTTGTTGTGAGGAAAATTATGCATGTGGTTATTTTGGATTTATTTTTAACTTTTGTTTTCCTTCTTGATTATATTTACCCTTGTAATTCCTATGGCTTAACCCACTAGAAATGTCATGCATATTGATCAAATTTGATTCTTTGCTGTCTCCTCTCAGAAACAGACCTTCATTTCTATAATTTTCATAGACTACAGTACTCTTTACCACAAGATTTGAATATAGCTTCAATTCATCCATGTCAAAACTTAAACAGGCATTTCTCAAGACATCTTTTGGTAACCTAAACGCAAAACTGTTGCTCCCCCTTCTTTTCCGCAGTGAGCCCACATGGCAGATGAGAACTGTCCTCATATTTCCATGGCTATAATCTTTAGAGAAGCGGGCTGCCACATCTTTTTACAGAGTAGAACTGGTGGGTTTGAGCAACTGACCACTAGGCTATGAGCTGAGTCGTTAACCACTATGCCATCAAGACACCTTTGGGAAACTCCTAGATCGAGTGAAATTGTGGTGCAGGAGAAGAGCATTGGATATCCCATGGACTGCCAAAAAACAACCAGTTCTGTCCTGGAGAAAGTGAAACCAGAGTACTCCTTAGAGGCAAGGGTGCTGAAACTCTGTCTCACGTACTTTGGGCATGTTTTCAGGAGGGGTCCATCTGTGGAGAAATATGTCATACTTGGAAGGATAGAAGGTCAGAGCAAGAGAGAAGATGAGACTGATTGGCACAGTTACTATGGCAATAGAGTCAGGTGGTTGGAGATGGTGAGGTTGGCTCAGGAAGCGACCAGGCTAAAAGCCATTGTTCACAAAGTCACTATGAATCCTAGTTGACTTGACAACACATAACAACAACCTCCATTCCATAAGTAGCTTGTATTTCTTTCTCAATTATTATCCTACTTGTAATAGATATATCCAGTAACACGTAAGTTACATAAGAAAAGAATGAGAACAGAATTTATCTTGTTTATAAACTGATTTTGAATATTATTCACAGTGAAAGCTTACAGAGCAAATTCATTTTCCACTTAACAATTTATGTACATTTTGTTTTATGAGCATAGTTTTAGTCATATCACTGCAATTACACTCTTCCTATTTCCTTCCTTGGGTCCCCATTTCCACTTGTACTTTCAGTACTTACATGGGGTGTGTTACTCACAGGTGTTATTTACAACGAAACTCACTACAGACAATTCTGACTTTCAGTAATATTGCAGGTCAGAGTAGAACTGTTTATAAGTCTGCCTAACTAAAAGGTTTTGGTTCAGTTTTATGTTAAAAAGAGGTTCCATTATTCTGTCAAAGCAATAAGTCTGTTCCTTTTATGATTTTAAGTTTTTTCTACATTTTTCTCCTGTTCTGTCTTGGACGTTCTATTGTGATACTGATCAGTCAGTAGTGGTACTCCACACAATTATTTCCGTTTCAAGAAGTGGAAGTTCTAGTTCCTATTGTTCACAGCAGTCTTGGAAAAAGTATATCATTAAGTCTTTCATTTTTAACTCATCTTTGCTAGAAGTAATTCTATATTAGATGTTTGCTCATAGAGTTTTTTTTTTAATTGGGAAAAACATATTGGGGGTACAAGGAGGTGAGGGTTGGGGGCAGAAGGGTGAGGATGGGCCAGGATGCAGTTGCAGAGCTGCACAGTTTGGTCGGTGGGGGGAGCAGGTGAAGGAAATGATGAGAGTCCAGAGGGGACCAGGTACTACAGAGGAATGACAAGCATTTTCCAATGGTAATTAAACCAACTGTCTTATTTATTTGGGAATTGGATGCCGACTCTCTGGCTTCTTCATGCTGAACAGGGGTGTAGATGTAAAAGGTGGAAGGGAGGACGCTTTATCACCTTACTGGTGGTCTTGGATTAAAGCTGCTTGCCTTCTTGCTCTGTTAGAAGATATTTTTCTGTCATTTGCTCCCCTCTGGACTGCAAAGTGTTTTCCCAGGTGGGTCCAGTGGGGATGGCTGGTTGAACCCAGAGGCTCCATCCTCCTTTGCTTCCTTAGCTGTCAGTTGTATTTCTTTTTTGTCACTGGCACTGGGTTCAGGGTCAATTCTGGAGTAAAACTCAGAGTTAAGGTTACCTATAGGGAAAGGAGCAAACCTAGAGAGAACAAACTTGTGAGTTACAAATAGAAGGGCTTTGAGGGTGTTGCTTTCAGGTTTACTGGGGTGGGGGGGAGGAGGGTGGAAGAAGGTGGCCTAGGTAACATTGGATACCCTAGGCATTCTTTTTTTTGTTTTTTTTCCTTCCCCACCCAGGGGTCAATCTGGGGACAATGGCACAATCTGGGGACTGAGGAGCTCACCCTGAGGGCCACGACAGCTCACCCTGAGCCAAGGGCCGAGGGCAGCCCGCCCCGGGCAGAGGGCTGTGATGGCTTGCCCCGAGCTGGGGGCCAAGGGCAGCCTGCCCCGGGCAGTGGGCTGAGGGCAGCCCGCCCCAGGCAGAGGGCCGTGATGGCTTGCCCCAAGCCGGGGGCCGAGGGCAGCCTGCCCTGGGTAGAGGGCTGAGGGCAGCCCGCCCCAGGCAGAGGGCCGTGATGGCTTGCCCCGAGCTGGGGGCTGAGGGCAGCCCATCCTGAGCAGGGCAACACCCCCAGGAGCTGGCTGGTATACTCCACCTCCAATTGCCCCTACCCCAGTCTAGTCCCCTTGCCTGACTGAGGACTCTATGGTCAGGGATAGTGTTTCCAATTCCAGCACTGCCACTTTTACCCCCCCCCCATAAGTGGTCATACTATATTTTGAAGTAGGTGTCACTGCCTCCCCCTTTATATATGATAAGGGGAACCTGAGAATTGTGAATAGACTCCCCCTAGGTCTAACCATCTTTTGGTAGAAGCATTCAACAGAACAAAATATGTGGTGCATTTAGGATGTCGGTCCTCTTGTGCATGCTGCCACTGTTAAGGTCATCAGACTCACAGTGACTTTCAGCAATCCATTGCATAGGTAATCATCTTCTTTGGCCTGCCCAAGGAAACCCAAACCTGCAGATGGCTGTCATGCATCCCATCCCCCACCTCCTATGCAGGCGGCCAGCGGGGTGCACACCCCCCACCCAGCGCAGGAGGCCTGAGGGAGGCACGCGCCCCCCCCCCCAGCACAGGCGGCCATTGGGGGCACGCTCCCCCACCCCGCCACTCGGGCACTCGGCTGGTGTGCGGCCCCTCTTGTGTGGGCGGCTGGCGGGTGCCCGCTTTCCCCACAGCCGCCATCCTGGATCTGAGAATTCTCTCCAGACCAAGTCCACCTTGTGGCAGTGTGGTGGCTTCACTGTACCAGTCTTGAGGAGGGCCGGTGCCCAGTATCCATCATGGGTGAGGGAATCCATTCGTTCTGGTTGTGGAAGCCTCATGGAACTGCAGTGGCTGTGCGGAGCGGCGGGCTCTGCAGGAGGGGGTTGGGAGCCACGAGACTCACCCATTTCTTCTTGGGAATCCTTGAATTCTTGTTGTTGAGCCTCGATCTTCACTGAGGGCCAGTTATCAACTGTTTAAGTGTTCAATTATCAATAAGCCAAGGTCTGTGGAAGGCCATAATGGCCCTGCTTTAAGTGGTTCGCTGCTCCCGCAGCTCACCATGCTGTCTCTGCCTCTGCCACCATCTTGGATCCTCTGCTCATAGGGTTTAAAGACTCTTGTCATTACTCATCATATTCTCATGCAGAACATTGTTTTTGTGGACTACATTATGTTAGATTACCTAGATGTACTGTGACTCCAGTTCCTTGAGCCCAAGCCTAATCAGACAATTCTTCAAAGTGTTTGTTAATAGCTAAAAAGTTTTCATAACTTTTTCCCTGCATAGAGTACTATAATCATACACACACACACACACACACACACACACACACACAGCTCTTATACATATTTAGGTATAATTATCTTCTGTACACCTATATTTGTATGTATATATACTTGCAGATATACTTCCAATAATCAGTTTGCATTTATTTAGATTATCATTGTGTACCATCGAGTAGGAACTAATCCATAGATGACAGTCTGGTGGGTTTTCAGAGGCAGTTAATTAACTGAACAGGAGAGATTGCCTGTCCTTCTCCCCTACAGCAGCTGATGAATTCGAATTGCATACCTTGGAGATTGCCATGTAACGTCTCACCAACAGGCACCCAGAGATCCCTATTTAGATTACGGCCTACCCAGTTATCTAGCAGCATTGCTTCTTGTTATTGTATGATTGTGTATACAATAGCAATTAACATCGTTGAATTTTTTTATCCATAAGCTATTTTTAGAGTAAGAATATATTCCTTCCACATAGTAGGTAGTGAGAAACATTGTTGAATTCAATGAATACATGCAACTACTGTTTACTTTTTTCAGTGTGTGAAATATGGATATCTAGCACTTTCTTAAATAGGTTTTGCTTTCCTACATTTGCAGCAATGTAAAAAAACCCTACGATCAAATTGCCATATCTAGATAAAATGAAATGTTCCAGTAGCTACAGTTTATTTGAATTTTTTCTGGAGGAAGAAAGCTAATTTTCTGAAAGATGTTTCCATTAAACTCTGTCTTAAAGCCGTTTGTAAGCAGAAAACTGACTATATTACATTAGAAGATACTAAAATCTTTATTAAAGTCGCTGTGCAATCTTTAATCAAATAAGTAAACGCACTGTTTATTTTCAAGGTTAAAGCATACAACTGATATTCAGCTGGAATGCCAATTTTAGATGTATACATGTCTAACAATGTATGATACAGACAGTGTGTTTTAGTTTTCACTAAGTCTTATTAGAGCTTAGAGAATTAACCATCTTTTTTTTTCAAACATAATAGGCTTTTTAATCTTTATAAAAAATGTTTTTGTTTTATAGATAATATTGTCCTCAATTGATCAATGTTTCAATACATGTGTCAGGAACATGAAAAAATTGATAAAAATACTTTATAACTTTGAAACGTATTTTTAAAGAAACTTGACTTTAAAATAATTTAGTGGCTATATTTTAAATGTATCCTGAAAAATGAATAGCTATCATTCTTATTGTTGCAACTCTGTATAACTTCAAATCTTATGTTTTATTATTGTCGTTTATGTAGGGTCAATTCCAACTCATAATTACCCTACACTGCAGAGTAACAGTGGAACTTAGCATTTGCAAGGTTAAAATCTCTATAGCAGTACATTACCAGTTCTTTTTTACACAGTCACTGGTGGATTTGAACTACTAATCTCTCACTTAGCAACTGAGAACTTAATGATTGTGCCGCTAAATCTCCTTCCTAATATTTATGGATATAAAAATGTAGGGGTTAAATAATCTTTACATAACCAAATGAAATATAAGCCATAATATTTGGAGGTTTAGAGAGAAAATAACTTCTAAGAATTTCCTTGTAAAATATTCTCTGAGTGGCCAATGAACCTGCATTAAAAATAAAAATCAAAAAAGAAAGAAAAATTCATCTCTATCTGAAGTCTCAGGAAGTCACAGTAAAATCTTAGAATAATTATTACTATTTTTTTAATGCAGAGCACTATCATAAACTTGGAAGACAATAAAATAAATAGAAAAACATTAAAAAAGATTAAACATTAATCCTAATTCAATTACAGATGGTAATTCAATTGAATGCAGAATTAACTTATTTTTCTCATTTGTATCGTCCAGAGTTGAGCTTAACTTCATTAATCTTCATCAAATAATGTTTGTGAGAAACAATGAAGAATTACTAAACTTTGAAAATTTGTAGTAACATATACATTTTTTAGCCAATAATATTAAAAAAGGAACTCTGGATAAGGTGGCCACTGGAGGCCTAGTGGCAAAAGGCTGTGCTGCAATCCTGAAGGAATACAGTTTGAATCCACCAGTTCTTCCAAGGGAAAAGGAAGGGCAATCTCCCATGAAATTTACTGCATCTGAAAATCCACTGGAGGGTCACCTGTGGCTCAGTTCTGACTTGATAGTACACAGCAACATATTAAATAAAGTTTCAAAAATTAACTTCGTTAGATTAGAAAACATCTTAAATTTATCATTTATAACACTGGAAATTTAGAGATACTATGGCTAAATCATGGCATCCAAATTCGTATGAATAATTAAGCACTTGATTACTAGGCAAAATGTTGTCATTTTTACCCACTCAGAGTTTCCTTTAAAAACAAACCTAGAGATCTACTTCTTAAGATTATAGCTTTGAAAACCCAAAGGAGCAACTCTAATATGATCACTTATAGTTACCACTAGTCAGAATCAACTTAACAGAAATTGCCAATGACAGCATTGACTGAATTATGGGAAATACAAGTACATTTCAGGGAAGTTGACAGACTAGACAGAGAAAAGTTCAGAACCTCTACACCAAAGTCCAAAAATCAAAGACTATGGAGGCAGGTGATAATTCTGGAAGCCACAGAATAAAAGACTAGGAAGTATTTCAAGTACTGATTGAAGAAAGAAATAAAATATTTAACCATGAAATTATGGAACACAGAACTACAAAGTGCAATATAGCCATTTTGAAGAGCTCTCTACATGTTGTGGGAGCAGACTGAAGTAATGGGGGTAGGTATGTCTGAGACTACAAAATTGGCCGGATTCAGAGCTGTTGTACCTAAGGACTCGATGAGTCTCAAGTGACTCAATGACATACAACAGTAACAATAACAACAACAACAACAACAATAGAAAGTACTTGTAGAACATTTTCTTTTCTTTCCTGTGTCTTAGAATTTTAAAGCAAATGTATTCTAGAACAAATAAATGACTAAATTGTGCTTTGTATATAACAATATTATCTATGTTCCAATTTTATATTATTCCCTCTCTTTGTAGAACTGGAAAATTGTGGTAAGCCAGCTGTTGGTTCTTTTCCCCCAGTCTTCTGGGAGTGGGTGAAATAAGTGCTTATTGAATAAGTGTTTCTCAAAAGGCTATTTTGAGTAAAATACTTTAGATGGAAAAAAAAAATTAAGATTCACTTAGTCATTTTTCAGAGACTTATGAAATATGCATAGAAATAATCAATACAACCCAAAATGTGCTAACTATCACAAAAGTGGTATAGTGAATTGTTATGAAAGTCCAAAGGAAATAGAGTATTCTAGATTGAGAGTGGAATTTTTAAAAATAAATATTTGGGGGCCAATGTTTAGGCCATTGTTTCAGTGGAAAAAACAGTGGAGAGATGGAAACAATATAGAGAATGGGAGCACAGGACACTACCGTTGAGAGTTAGTAAGGGAAAAAAAAAAACAACAATGCCACAAAGTGAAAGATTGCTTGAAAGAAATAAAGATGTTTCTGTGCTATAATTTTGAGGTATTCCTTACTATCCTTTTTTATTGTTGTTGTTAAGTGCCATTGAGTCATAGGTGACTCATAGCAATCCTATGAACAAAAGACCTGGACACTTGTGAAGCTTTCATCCTTTCTCCAGATTCATAGGGTTTCTGGAAGCAAGCTATTTCGGAAGTAGATTCTACTCCTACCTCCAAGGTTGTTTTAATTGGGGAACTCCACCAAACACTGTCCAGCATGGGTCATCAGTTGTCATTTTTCCATTAACTTCTAAAAAGCATCTATAAGGATGTTTCAATTTGATTCAAATTGAACAGAAGTATTTTACTTTAAAAAAAAATTACTGCTTGGGTCTTGTACTTCTAAATACCATAGTGCAACAACTACAAGTGGAGGACATTTCAAAACATCCTTATATTTATGATTAAGCATAATTCCAAGCATTACTACCCACTGCTGTGAAGATGTGATTTATTTTCACATGAAGTAAGATGAGTTTCTATAATCAAAATCACAGAAATTTGTGCTTCTCATAACTGGTAGAATCAATTACATAGTATATATATGTTGTTGTTGTTAAGTGCCTTCGGGTTGTAGGTGACTTACAGCAACCCTATGGACGAAAGACCTGAACACTTTTATAACTTTCATCCTTTCTCCAGGTTAATAGGGTTTCCGGAGGCTAGCTGTTTTGAAAGTGGATGCCACTCCTGCTGCCAAGCATGTTTTAATTGGGAGCTTCACCAAACATTGTCTGCTATGGATAACCATTATCACATTTGACACATCAATGGCAGAGTTTTCAGCTTCACAGCAACCACAAGTTCTCTCTGTACAGCAAATGGACAGACCAGGGCTATATGACCTACAAGAATAATTTAATAATTTTAATTTAATAACTTAAATAATTATTAAAAGTATATACATAGTGGAGGAAGTCTGGTAAGGAGTTCGAAGGCAAACAGATCAAATCCACCAGCTGCTCTTCAAGAGAAAAGTGGACAATTTCCTCCTGCATGATTTACTGCCCCTGGAAATCTACTGGATGATCATTTAATGCTTATTCTGTTACTGAAAATCTGAAGGAGTTGGACACATTATGTGTCTCAAATTCCCTGTTTTATAAGAAGGGCATATCTATGTCACAGAACTGAACATTCAAGAAATGTTATTTTTAACATTAATTAATTATACTCTTATAAAAGCATCCATTAAGTGCCTACCATGTGAGTGACTTGAAATACACTTTGCATATATTCTTTCTTCTTCTTAAAGATAAATATTGACTTTAATATTAACACTGTAATAAACATATAGAATGTACTTGTTCTCCAATGTTAAAATGGAAGCCTCTTAGTTCAAGTATTTGATATGAGTTCCTGACCTCTACCCTTAAATTTGTAATTTCAACCACACCTTGTTTTACATAACAATTCAGTAATGTCATTCCTAGTAGAATTGCAAAGTTTGGTCACAGTTTTCTGACTGTGCAACTTCCTGCTCCTCACCTTTCAACCTTGCTAGAAAATCTAATCAGTTTAAGAGCATTTTAATGTACCTATGTCAGTCCTCAGAATTTCAGATTAGGAGAGAAAAGCAGTTCTTGTGACCTCTTAAGTGGTATTCAGTGGTTACAGTTACTCTGGGAATGATAGGATTAGTTTAATTTAAGCTGCAATTCCATTGAAATGTTTTCCAGTTTGATATCAGATACTCTACAAGTGCCTAAAATGTGAGGAAGGTTATGTGCAGTCCATACCTAATGCAACAGGAATGCAATCAAGTCAAACAAGTAATTTGTCATTAGTAATCTGGAAGAGGTGGCCCTGAGTGGTCTAGATTCTAATTTATAATTTAACGAGAAAGTTTAAATACACAGTAAGGTGCCATACACAAAAATCAGTTCTCTTTGACGAAGTGGGGGAAATGCACTATTTTACTTCACTCTGTCTTGAGATGAAAGCTTTAGAAGTTTGTAAAGAATTTGATTCTGAAAGGACTCAGAGCTGAAATGAAAAAGAGGGAATAGTTGCTTTTAACATGACCAGATGGTAATTTTTACTAGTTTGGCAGTGTATGAAAAAGCATATTTTCTGAAAAGAAAGTATACATCACAGACTGGCACAACGAAATGTGTAAAAGAATCCCCAAAATAGATTAAAAAATTTCTTTAACTTTAAAGTTATAATAAAGCATGCTAAGTTTATAGCTCTCTGTAATGAATAGACAGTAATGAAAACTAACTACAAAATCAAAGGATTTATGAGTATGAGAGCAAACTTTATAAATTCTCCTACCTGGCTTTATCATCTGCAAACTTAAATTATCTTCTTTATATTATGTCCCTTCTTCTAGACTAAATAAAGGAAGTTTAACCACTCAATATTAACTCTTACTGTCATAATTATCCCTTTCTTCTCAGTCTGAAATGTGAGTCCACATAATTAATTTCTCAGATAAATTACAAAAATCAAATAAAGTTTGTCATGAGTCAATATTTTTTATTATACTGATTGATATACAAAGTTTGAATACATTGTTTTTCACATAGGATCATTCCCATTTCCTTCACCTTTCCACCCATTAAATTGTGTGACTCTATGATGAACCCTCCCCCAATTAATCTTCACGCCTCTGCTTCCAGTTCCCCCCATTGGATTCACATACTCACTCTACAATAATGGTTTTATACAATGTTTGTCCTTATGGGACTGAGTTATTTCACTCAGCATAATGCTTTCCCAGTCTCCCAAGTTAGGTAGTAATTTATAAAATCATTGCTCCTGTATGCTGTGTAGTATTCCATTATGTGAATGTACCATAATTTCTTAATCTATTTGATTGAGGTTGGACTTCTGGGCTGTTTCCATGTTCTTGCGATGGTGAATAATGTTGTTATAAACATTGGTGTACAAGTCTCTGTTTGAGCCTCAGTTCTCATTTTCTCAGGGTATATTCTAAGCAGTGGAATAGCTGGGTCATTTGAAATTTCCATGTTCAGCTTTTTGAGGAAGTTCCAAACTGCCTTCCAGAGCAGTTGTACCACTTTACAATCCCATCAACAATGTATAAGAGTTCCTATCTTGCCACATCCTCGCCAACATTTATTACTTGTCCTGTTAAACTTTGCCACAGCGACTGAAGTGAGATGGTATCTCATTGTGGTTTTGATTTACATCTCTCTTATTCAAACCTGGAGTTGCTATAATCAAGGATGCTTTCAGCAGAATGTTAAATTATCCAGGAAGTATTAAAAGAAGATGGAAAAAAATATACTGAGTCATGGTACTGAAAGGAATTGGAATACACAGAAGAATTTCATGAAAGAACATATGAAGGGGAGCTCTGGTGGCCTAGTGGTAAGGAGCTGTAACTACAATCCCAGAGGCGCATGGTTAAAATCCACCTGATGCTCTGCTGGGGAAGGAGGGACAATCTCCTCCTGTACCAGTCAGATCTGATTTGACGGTATACTCACACAAAAATAATAAAAAAATAAA
>NW_006399831.1:7601498-7606412 GCF_000299155.1 Elephantulus edwardii | reverse complement strand
GACAGTGCGATTGGCACAGGACAGAACAGAGTTTAGGGCTGTTGTACTTAGGGTCGCTATGAGTCGCAAGTGACTCGATGGCACATAACAACAACAACTTATTGCCAGTGACTTTGAGCATATCTCTGTTGTCATATCATGTGTCTGTTGGCCATCCATATATTTTCCTCTGTGAAAAGTCTTTCCGTGTCTTTTGTCCATTTTGTAATTGTGTTATCAGTCTTTTCCTTGTGGAGGCCCAGAAGTATTCTATAAACATTCATTATGAGACTCTTGTCTGAGAAGATATTACCAAATGTGTGTTCCACAATGTGTAGGTTTTATTTTCACCCGGTTGGAAAAAGTTTTTGATACACACAGGGATTTAATCTTTAGAAGATCCCATTCATCAATTTTATCCTCTTCGGATTGTGCATTTCTGCCTGTATTTGGCAGTCTCTTCATATCATTGACTAGGTCTTCTAAGCTTGATCTCAGTTTGTCTTTTATGAACATTATGGTTCTGGATCTTACTCCTAGATCTCTGATCCACCTTAAATTGATTTTTCCTGTATAGTGTGAGATGTGGTTTCAACTTTCTGTAGGTAGCAGGTCAGTTTTGCCAGCACCACTTATTGAAGCAAGGTCAGTATTTTTAAGTCTGCTCAATTTTCAGTTTAGAGACTAAATTGAGTTTTTATCCATACTGATAGTGTATCACTGATATTACATGATGATCATTATAAATTAAGGGGATCTAGAAGATACATATATATACTCATTAATTATTCTTTCGGTGTACATAATACCGCTGTAAGATCTTATGACCAATTATATGAGGCATCTATTATCCTTTTCCAACACAAGCAATATTTATATATTTCTAGTAATGGAATCTCACCAGTCTTTGTTAGGAAATTTTGGAGACAGCTACCTGGTCAACTGACTAAAAAAAATAAATCCATATTTGTTGAATTTGAAAAAAAAGGTGATTTGATAAAATGTGTAAATTGTTGAACAATATCTTTAATATCACATGTAAGCAAAATATTGCTGAAGATCATCCAGAAATAGCCACAGAAGTACAATTACAGAGAACTGCCAGAAGTTCAATCTGGAATTAGAAAAGGTTGTGGCATCAAAGATATCATTACAGATGTCAGATGAATCCTGGCTGAAGAGAACACCAAAAGAATGTCTATTTGTTTTTTGGGGTTTATTTATTTATTTTTTAACTATACAAAGTCATTTCACTGTATGAATCATAAAAAATTCTGGCTTACACTGGGAAGAATGGGAATCTCAGAATACTTAATTATGTTCATACAAAACCTACACCTAGACCAAGAAGATTTTCTGAACAGAGCAAGGAGACACTATATGATTTAAAATCAATAAAGATATGTGTCAGGGCTGTAGCCATTCAATCTATATTCTTAGGAAATGTAGAAAATTGACTTTATGAAGAAAAAATATAGCATCAGAATTGGACAATGACTTATCAATGACTTGTATTATACAAATGGAATCGTGCTCTTGAGATTGACTTTAAACGCTTGCTGCAGGAGATCAAAGACTATAGCCTTCAATATGGATTTGCATCTAACATCAAGAAGAAAAAGAGATCTTCACCACTGGGTTGAAAAGTAACATCATGATAGATGGAGAAAATATTAAATTATCAATAATTTAATCTTGCTTGAATCAACAATCAATACCCTTGATACCAGCAGTCAGGAAATCAAAAGAAGTATTGTATTGAAAAACCCCATTGCCAGGTAACTCTCCAAATTACTGAGCAACATTGCTGTCAGTTTCAAGACTATGTTGTGTCTGATTCTGGTCATGATGATCTTTTCAATCATCTAAAAGCTGGATCATGAATACGAAGGACAGAAGAAGAATTGATACCTGTGAGCTATGTGTTGGAGAAGGGAAACAAATATCCTATGCACTGAAAAAAACAACAACAACATACAATAAAATACAAAGAAAACCAAAACTGAAACAAGAATAGAGTTGTTTGCTGAAACTGAGGAGATTCTGAAGCATTTGCTGCAGAAAGTCAAGTATTGTAATCTTCAAAATGGATTGAAGGTCATCATCAAGATGATAAAAAATTCTCACCCCTGGGCCAATTTGCAACACCATGATAGATGGAGATTGAGGTTGTTAACATTTTCAGCTTGTTTAGCTCAACAGTCAACACTCTTGGCTCCAGCATTCAGCAAATTAAAAAAAATATATCAAAATGTATTGGGGAAATCTGCTGTCAAGGACCTTTCCAAAGTACTAAAGAGCAATGATACTAGTCTAGAGGCTAAATTGTGCCTGATCTAGGCTATGGTCTTCACAAATACTTGCTATGCATCAGAGAACTGGATATGAATAAGGATGACAGAAAAACCAATCAATACCTTTGAATTGTGGTGCTAGAGAAGAGTGTAAACATACTATGGACCACTAAGAGAACAAACAGGTCTGTCTTAGAAAGTGAAACCAAATTTCTCCTTGAAGGCAAAGATTGTGAATCTTCATCTCAAATACTTTGGGCACATGGTCAAGAGGAACAGATCCTTGTATAGAAGGGTGTAGGGACAGTACAAGAGAGGATGACCCTGTATGGGATGGATTAACATAGTAATTAGGATAATGATGATTGTGGTTTTGAGACTGGCTCAAGATAGGCAAGAGTTCAGAACTATTGTGCATATGGTTACTATGAGCTGTAGGTAACTTGATGGACATCACAACAATAGCATTTATGCAGTATTTGTTCTTAGGAAACCCTGTTCACTTACTATAATTTTTTCTATACTTTTCTATGTTATATGTTGTTGTTGTTATGTGCCATTGAGTCTCCTGTGACTCATAGCAACCCTATATACAACAGCCCTAAACCTTGTGTTAGCCTTTATCCATCTTATTGTCTCTGACACACCTTTCCCCATAACCTCAGTGACTGAATCAATCCATCTCATCAGAGGTCTTACTTACCTGTGCTGTCCCTCCAGCCTCCCAAGCATGATTTCCTCCTACAAGGACTGATCCGGTCTTGCAACATGTCTAAAGTATATCAGATGGAGGTTCAGAATCCTTGCCTCCAAGGAGCAGCCTAGCTTCACCCTCCCCAGGATGAACTTGTTTGTTCTCCTAGCAGTCCATAGTATATTCAACAATCTTCTCCAGCATCACATCTCAAAGGTATCAACTCTTCTATCATCCCTAGTCATTGTCCAGGTTTCTGATGCATAACAAGTAATTCCAAAGACTCTGGCCTGTATCAGGCACACCTTAGTCTCCAGACTGATATCGTTGCTCTTCAGTACTTTGTAGAAGTCTCTGACAGAGGACTTTTCCAATGCAATTCATTTTTAAAATTCCTGGATGTTGGTACCAAGAGTGTTGATTGCAGAACCAAGCAAATTGTAGATGTCAACAATCTCATTCTCTTTACCATCTATCATAATGCTACAATCTGCCAAGTGGTGAGAATCTTTGTTTTTGTGATGTTGAGCTTCCATCAGTATTGAAAGCTGCAGTCATTGACCTTATGCAGCAAACACTTCAGGTCCTTTTCAGTTTCAGTAAGCAAAGTTGTGTAATCTGCATAATAGAGATTGTTGATGAATCTTCCCCAGTACTGATGCCACACTTCTCATAAAGCCCAGCCTCCCGGATAATCTGTTCTGCATATAGACTTAAAAAATATGGAGCTAGGACACATCCTTGACACACACCTTTCCCAATTTTGAACCATGCAGTGTTTCCTTGCTCTGTTCTAATGATTGCCTCCTGATCCAAGCATATGTTTTGCATAAACACAATCAAGGGGTCTGGAATTCTCATTCTTCTCAGAGTCAGCCACAGTTTGTTGTGATCCACACAGTCAAATGCCTTTGCATTTTCAATGGGACACAGACAGACATTCCTCTGGCACTCTCTGCTTTCAGCCAAGATCCATCTGACATTAGCTATAGTATCTATCCCTATGCCACAGCCTCTTCTAAATCCAGTCTGTACTTGGGGCAGTTCTCTGTTGATGTGCTGTTTCATTCAGTTTTGGATAATAATCAGCAGACTCTTGCTTGCATATAATATCATTGATACTGTCAATAAATTTCACTCCGTCATATTACTATTCCTTGAAATGGGAACAAATATAGATCTCTTCCAGTCAGTAGGCCAGGTGGTTTTCCTTCATATTTTCTTGGCACAACTTAGTGAGCACATCCAGGATAGCGTCTGTTTGTTGAAATATGTCAATCAGTATGCCATCAATTCTTGGCTCCTTGTTTTTTGCCAATTCTTTCAGTGTAGCTTGAACTTTTTCCTTCATCACCACAGGCTCTTGCTCATACATTATTTCATGATATTCTTCTCTGTCCACCAATTCCTTTTGGTACAATGATTCTGTATACTCTTTCTATCTTCTTTTAATGCTTCCTGGATCATTTAATATTCTGTTCAAAGCATCCTTAAGTATTGCAACTCAAAGTTTGAATTTGTTCTTTAGTTCCTTCAACTTAAGAAATTCTGAGTTTCCAAAGTAACTAGCAACAACACCAAAAAGAACTCAACACAATGATAGCAATAAATCCTAGCCTTTAAGTAGTCACATTGAATGTGAATGGTTTAAGTGCACTTCTGAAGAGAAAAAGAGTAGCAGACTGGATTTAAAAAAAATAAATCCATCAATATGTTGTCTACAAGAGACACATCTGAAAAATGAATATAAAGATAGGCTAAAAATAAAAGGGTGGGGAAAAATATACCAAACTAATGGCAACCAGAAAAAAGCAGGAGTAGCGATATTAATCTCTGATAAAATAAATGTCAATGTAAAAACCATCACAAAGGACAAGGAAGGTCACTACATAATGCTAAAAGGGTCAGTAGAACAAGAGGACATAACAATAATAAATATCTATGCAC
>NW_006399831.1:7596501-7598080 GCF_000299155.1 Elephantulus edwardii | reverse complement strand
AAGATAAAGGTAAATAATCCAATAGAAAAATGGTCACAGGATATCAACAGACACTTCACCAAAGAAGACATTCAGATGGCCAACAAGCACATGAAGAAATGTTCAAAATCCCTAGCTGTACGAGAGGTGCAAATTAGAATAACTATGAGATACCATCTCACTGCAGACACAATAGCAAAATTTAACAAAACAGCAAGCAACAAATGCTGGCAAGGTTGTGGGGAAACTGAACCCCTTATTCACTGTTGGTCAGAGTGTAAAATGGTGCAACCACTGTGGAAGGCGGTATGGCGCTTTCTCAAAAAGTTGCAAATAGCGATATACCATTTGACCCAGCAATTCCACTACTGGGAATATACCCCAAAGAGACCATAACTGACATCCAAGCAGATATATGCACACTCATGTTTATTGAGGCTTTGTTCACAATAGTAAGGAATTGGAAACCACCTTAAGTGCCCATCAACAAACGCATGGATAGAGAAGCTGTGGTATAGTCACACAATGGAATACTATGTTGCATTGAAAAACAAGAAACTCATGCAATATTATTCAAAATGGGTGACCCTGGAAGACATTATGCTGAGTGAAGTATCTCAGTCACAAAAGGACAAATACTGCATGCGGCCACTGTTGTAAAACAGGACTGACCTTGGAGTTGGGGAGAGACTGAGAAAGATGGGTTCAATAATGTATACTGTATTGAAACAGAAGAGGGAGAAAACTGTTTAAAAGGGATATGTGATTAGGTATTTTCGTCATGACAGGAGTCTACAGCGAAGGTTACATGATGGAGTGGTCCTGGGGAAGGGTTTGTAAAACAATGAAAGAATTTTTCTCTTACTTTTCCAAGAAGGTAGTGTACTGGGGGGGGGAAATTTGGAGGGAAGAAAAGTGCAACAATGCATGAATGGAAATCTAAAGTCTTTGTAAATTTTTACTGAAATTAATAATAAATTTAAATTTTAAAAAATTGCTGAGTTCGGCCCTTTTAATTTTCTGACTTCAGCTCCTTGTACACTTAATTGTAATACGTTGTCTTCCCATGCTGCCCACTGGTATCTTCCATTCAGTTTCTTAATATCTTGATTTCTTCCCTTTGCTTTGGCTTCTCGGCACTCCAGTGCAATATTCAGAGTTTCTTCTGACATCCATCTTAGTCTTTTCTTCTTCCTCTTTCTTGTAATGACCTTTTTCATTTTCCTGGATGATGTTCTTGTTATCCTCCCGCAGCTCATCTATTCTTCACTCGTTAATGTGCAAGGCCTCAAACCTGTTACTGGGATGGTTTTGAAATCAAGGTCATATTTTGGTTCTTGTGGACTTGATTTAATTTTCCTCAGCATCAGCTTGAATTTGCATATGAGTAGTTGGTGGTCTGTTCCACAGTCAGCACCTGGCCTAGTTTTCACAGCTGATATTGAGCTTCTCCAGTGATTCTTTTCACAAATATGACCTATCTTATTCCTATGTATATCATCAGGTGAAATCCATGTGTATAGCCTGCATTTATGTTTCTTATCAAGTGTATTTGTAATGAATAAATTGTTGATTGTAAAAAATTCTATCATTCTTTTTT
>NW_006399831.1:7593384-7595836 GCF_000299155.1 Elephantulus edwardii | reverse complement strand
TATTGAACCCATCTTACTCAGTCTCTCCCCAGCCCCAAGGACAGTCCCATTCTACAACAGTGGCATCATGTATTATTTGTCCTTTTGTGACTGGGATATTTCACTCAGCATAATGTTCTCCAGAGTCAACCATTTTGAATAATATTGCATTCTATCTTCATTCTATCTATCATTCTATCTTCCAGCTTCACTTCTGTCACCAACTCCATGCTTTTCAACTGCTGATCCTACTTCTCTATTCCCAATTTTTACATTCTAGTCACCCATTATTATGAATGTATCTTGACTGCATATTCAATCAATCTCTGTCTGCAAATGTTAGTAGAAATCTTCTATTTCCTCCTCTTTGGCATATTGGTGATTATTGGTACATATATTTGAATGATTGTGGTATTCACTAGACTTCCATGTATGCATATGGATATTATCCTGTCACTCACAACATTGTATTTCAAGACGGATCTAGAAATGACTTTTTTAACTATGAAAGCAATCCCATTTTCCTTTATCTTTTCATCTTCAGCATCGTAGATCATATGATCATCTGACTCAATATGTCCCATGCTAGTCCATCTCATTTTGCAAATACTTGGTATGTCAATATTTATGTATCCCATTTTCTTCTCTTAACAATATCCAATTTTCTTGCATTCATGGTTCTTATATTCTATGTTCCAATCACTAGTGTCTGCTTACAGCTGTCCCTACCTAATTTTTATTCCTTAGTGCTTCATAATATTCCGTCTTATGAACGTATCACAATTTCTCAATGCATTTGTTTGTTGATGGGAATTTGGGCTATTTCCATATTCTTGCTATTGTGAATAACAATGAGTTTAGTGGGAAGACTGGGGCGTGTGTGAAGGAATCGGAAAGATTTAATGAGTATTCAAAAAGATGGGGCAATAAAGGCATAGATTAATAGAATTTATTATGTCAAATGCAATATATGTGAATAATTATGTGAAACACAATATAAATGAGAGCTTGTATAAAACCCGATGTATATGAATGAAACATAATGTAAGCAAATTATTGTGTGAAAACGGACTAAAATATTTTTAAAAACCAAAACCATGAAGGAATAAAATATGCAAACTAACAGGTGCAGTAAAAGTGTTCCCCAGAGGCAAGGAAAGTGAAGCTAGCTTCATGTCTCATTCTTTTGGCATGTTGCTAGGAAAGGCTAATTACTTGGATAGGGGCATCTTGATTGATAAACTAGAGAATCAACGAAAAATAAGAAGACCCTCGATCAGGTGGATTTACACAGTGACTACAGCAATGGGCTCAAGTGTGTCAGAGATTAAATAAAGACGGCATAGAATAGGTCAGGGTTCATATCTATTGTTCATAGATTCATTATGAATCATAGTGTCTTGAATGGCACATAACAATAGCAAAACAGTGTGGAATAGCTGAATATTTTAATTGGGAAACAGCTGTGTTATATCAAGGCACAACTGCACATTAAATTAAAACTATCATTTTAATACAAGACATTGTATTTTTTTAATTGTACAGATGCAATACATTCTTCATATTAAATCTTTTGGAAGCAAAGCAGAGTGGAGGGTCTGGTTGCACTACAACATATGCATCATTCAAAGAACTCATTCCTTTCAAGATGTTGTCAAACTAATAATAGAGTGGATCTCTCTAGGCTTTTATGTAGCCTGATAACAGTGAAAAAGATTTTATGATGCTTTCTTTTAATTTGAAAATTTGAGGTGATGCTTCTGTCTTTGTATGGTTAGGAGTATAATTGGGAAGTCAACATAACACAGATCAAAGCTCAAAAAACACTGATATGTAGCTTTAAATGGAAGATCTAATAGCATTTTCATGGTGATACTACTAACATAAGACAGAAGACAGAAGTTTTAAAGTAAATTTGTATTATACCCATAAATTATACTAGACTTTTCACTAGAGCTTTGATGGTATAGTGTACTTTGAGTTGAACTGCTAAGCAAGTACAATCCAGCAGTTTTTTTGAAAAAGAAAGATTGAAACTCTCTTGTGATTCAAATTTAAAACTTTAGAAATATTATAGAGGGTTGCTGAAAGTTGGAACTGACTGAGTGGTAGTGCGTTTTTGCTGTGTATATACTTGACCTTGAGATAAATTCAATTTATCTATCAAAAATATCTCAGTACATAATAACATTAATAATAAAAATTATTTTTGTCTGCATGCTGTATGTTATAACCTACTGTAACTATTGCACATTTATTTATATATTTCATTCTCACAAGAATTTTAAGAGGCAGAGATGAGGTAAATATCGTGGCTAATTGACAGTAAATGATGAAAGAGCTGAGATTCCAACTCAGGCAATCAAACAGCAGAGTCTATTTGTGACCACCATTTGACACTGCCTTTCTAAGAAAAATGCAATTGTCTACACTGGGTTCTCCTAAATAAGTGGTATATTGTATATATTATAAT
>NW_006399831.1:7586957-7587779 GCF_000299155.1 Elephantulus edwardii | reverse complement strand
TTCAGCTCACTATTTTTTTTTTACCTCTGATAGACCTTATTATGTTGTTTTATATTAATTGTAAAGTGGTTCATCTCCAATTTGCCATTCACTGCATATGATTTCCAATTATAAATGTCTAATATGGAGCTCTGGTGGGCTAGTGACAGGAAGCTGTGCTGCAATCCCAAGACGTGCAGTTCAAATCCACCAGATGCTCTGCTGCATCCTCCTATGCCAGCAGATTTAATTCGACAAAACACAGCAAGTAATTTCTTAAAAAAATGCCTAATACTGGTCCCTTTTGGCTTGTTATTTTTTTGATTGTTCTTTTTGGCTCAAGTTAAATTTACTCATAATAGCACTCCGCTGGATTCTCCAAGACTGTAACCTATACGGGAGGTGATAGCATCTTTCTCTCCCATATGGATTCAAAAAGCACACTTTCGACTTAGTAACACCAACGCTATATCCAGTGGACTACCAGTGTTTACTTAGCTCACTATTACTCCAAGTAACCATCTTCAAGAATTCCATTTCAATGTTGATAACTTCTAATTTGTCTACATTCATATATCACATATTTATATTCCAATTATTAATACATATCTATATTTCTTCTCATTTTAAATTGTACCATATCAGCAAGTTAATGTCCCAAAATCTTGCTTCCCTTGACATTATTAAAATAGAGCCTTACTCTGAAGAGTAAGTAATAGTTACATTTTCAATGTTTCCCAACCTTCCAGCTGTTTATCAGATAATATTCAACTTGTGGTTGACAAAAAGTGTACTGGTTAATTTTTAAAAATATAATGAAATTAGTAACATAGTCTTAATATA
>NW_006399831.1:7580326-7586857 GCF_000299155.1 Elephantulus edwardii | reverse complement strand
AAATATTCAAAATTTCAAAATAATATGGAAATTAATTAAAAGTAAGCATCAGTCCTACCTAATGTTGTTAATCATTGTTAATATTCATACCTCTTTGGAAGTTTTTTTCCAATTGATTTAAATATAAAAACATGTATATGCCATTTTTATTTTGATTCATACAAATAAGATTATGTCGTATTTATTAAAAAATCAAAAACAAAACCTCAACTCTTGAGAATCATAGTGGTTACTTATCAGATTTAGGGTGGTATAGGATAAGGCAGAGTTTCAATTGGTTGTACATAAGGTTTCTGTAAGTCCTCTCTGTGGAATCTAACAAAATATCAACAATTCTTTATTACTTTATTAACATAAATAACATTGTCCCATCTTTTTTTTTTTTTTGTAATTTTACAAAGCAGCTTGTGAATTTGAACAGGAACCCAATTTAATAGCAGTTTACCTCATAACTTACTGTGTCGCCAGGGCTTCTTGTTCTATGCTGTCCAGCTGTCTGTAACTCATAGCAACCCTACATACAATAGCTCTGAACTCTGTCCTATACCAAGCCAATCTTATTTTCTCTGACACATTCCCCCTATTACCCCAGTCACTATATCAATCATCTCATCTGGAGTCTTCCTCTCCTGTGTTGTCCCTCCAGCCTTCCAATCATGATGTCCTTCTCAAAGGATTGACTGATCCTTCCTGGCAACTTGTTCAAAGTAGTTGAGACAGAGATTTAAAATTCTTGTCTCCGGATAGCAGTTTTGTTTCACCATCTCTAGGACAAACCTTTTTGTTCTCTTAATGGTTCGTGTGCAGCCTTCAATATGGATTAAAACTCAACATTAAGAAAACAAAGATTCTCACCACTGGGCAGATTACATCATTATGATACATGGTGAAGACAGTGAGATTGTTACCAGCTTTAATATGCTTGGCTCCACAATCAATACTCTTGGTATCAGCAGCCAGGATATTAAAAGATGAATTGCATTGGGAAAGTCTGCTGTCTGAGACTTCTCCAAAATACTGAAGAACAAAGATGTCAGTCTGGAGACTAAGGTGCACCTGATCCAGACCATAGTCTTTGCAATTATTTTCTAGGTGTCAGAAAACTGGACAATTACTAGGGATGATAGAAAGAGAATCAATACCTTTGAGCTGTGGTGTTGGAGAAGAGTGTTGAATATACCATGGACTGCTAGGAGAACAAACAGGTCTGTCTTAGAGAGAGTGAGACCAAGCTGCTCCTTGGACAGAAGGATTCTGAAGTTTCATCTGACATAATTTGGACATGTTCTATGGAGAGACTAGTCCTTGGAGAAGGATGTCATGCTTGGGTTGGTGGAGGGACATCATAAGAAAAGAAGACCCTTGATGAGATGGATTGATTCAGTGACTGGCGTAATGGGGGTGAGTATGTCAGAGATAATGAATTTGCACAGGATAGAGCAGGGTTTATGGCTGTTGTACATAGGGTCAGGATGAATTGCAAGGGACTTGACAGCACATAATAACAACAACAATGGTTCAGACTATACTGAACACTCTTCTCTAGCACTGCAACTCAAAGGTATCAATTCTTCTTCTGTCAACTTTATTCATTGTCCGTTTCTCTGATGCATAGCAAATAATTACAAAGACCATGGCCTGGAAAAGGTGCACCTTAGTCTTTAGACTAATATCTTTGCACTTTGGCACTCTGAAGATGTCCCTGCCAGTAGACTTTCCTAATCCAATTCATCTTTTGATTTCCTGAGTGCTGGTCCCAAGAGTGGTGGTTGTGCAGCTGAGCAAGTTGAAATTGTTAACATTCTCAATCTCTTCTTTGCCTATCATGGTGCTGGCACCAGTAGTGAGATTCTTTTTATTTTTTTTTCATGTTGAAATTCAATCTATGTTGAAAACTGCAGTACTTGACTTTCTGCAATGGATTCTTCAGGTCGTCTTCTGTTTCAGTGAACAAGGTTGTGTCATTTACGTAATGCAAGTTGTTAATGAGTCTTTAAACCTGTTGCCACATTCCTCTTCTTAAAATCCAGCCTCATGAATGATTTTTTTTGCACATAGATTGAAAAGCTATGGAGACAGGGCACATCTTTGATGCACTTCTTTCCTTATTTTGAACCATGTAGTGTTTCCTTGCTCTGTTCTGACGCCTGCCTCCTTGTCCAAGTATAGGTTTCACATGGTCTCCTTAAGTTGTCTATATTCTCATTCATTACTATTAAGTCTGACCTGCCTCATCGATGAACATGCAGAGGATTATCTTTCAGAGGCTGTAAATAGTGCAAGACAAAATTTTTCATCTTTATCCCTCATAGCTGCTGGTGGATTAAAATTGCCAGAATAGAGCTGCCTTCAGGTTAACACTTTACTTCCAAGTGATTTCACTGCCAGAGTCCCTCAATATTCTGATTATTATTGCATGTGTACTAAATCATAGACTATTTTCCACATATGTTATAAAAATAATCTGTAAAGCCCCTTGCCCTCTGCTCTTTTGTGAATCTCTTCAGTTTTGACTCATTCATAGTTTTTATTACAGGAAATAAGTGGAGACAAATGCTTTGCAAAGCTTTCTATATTCCAGATCAATTTTAAACTTAATATCTTTTAAAAAGGTCTTTTATTGATGTACTTTTGAATTCTCGTTTCCATACTTATTGTTTTTTTAATGTGTAAGACTACTTTCTCTTACTTTTGCATTATAAACAAGTCTGATATTATATTTAATATGTTTAACACTTTTAATGAAATACTTTTGCTATCCTTCGTATTGCCCATAAACTATTATATATTAATTCTAAGGACAACCTTATGCATTCTAGGTATTTCCAATTATTTCTTAAATTAGTAAAATGATCTTCTCAAACATAGCTCTTGGTAGCTATTGTGTCAATAATGCCACTGAATATTAAATTGCTTTATAATTTTCAGAAACAAACCCACAAATATATAAATAGTAATTCTCAAGTGTTGGAGTATTTGTCAATGGTCAAGTTTTAGATAAAACTGAATGCCTCCAAATATGATATTGTAAGTGTTTATATGATGTTATAAGTGTTTGTGATATTAGTTTTTCTGGAGCTTTGTTAACTTTTGAATACAATGTATTGAAAAGTGTGACCTATGGAATTCACAGAGTGGTCACACAAGGCACTGTGAATAGGAGGAGAGGTAAATTGGTGAGAAGTTCTAGAAGTGTGTGTATATTTGCCTCCCAAATATGTTTAGCACACAATTCTCTTGATGGCCTTTTGCATGTGCGATATTTCAGGTAATATTGTTCTGTTGCATCTTTGTCATGCTGTTTGTTATCATAAATGTTGTCAGTTGATATACATCTTACTTTTTTTCTTGACATACCTGACCACATTCTTAAGGTACAAAAAAAGAATCACTGATTCATTCTTATTAAAGAATTTCTAAAACAAGCTTAAATTTTCCAAGAATTATAGTTGAAATTTTTAAAGAAATTAAAGAATGTCTCATGATCCATCTCTCTTCCAATTGAGTTCCTAAAAACTCAAAATAAAAGTTAACAATATTTTAAGAACAGAGTTCAGAGAGAGTTTCTTCTGCTTCACTATGAATTTTAATTTTTTGCCCACGTACTTGTCTGACTCTGGGTCTAGCACAATGTGAGGACACTTTGAAAATGATCAAATTTTGAGAAAGATGTTTGCAAGAGCTGCCCTCTAGAGGTGGATTCCTTATTTACTTCAGGCTAAACTGAGAAGGCTCCTCTTAGTGTAGTGTGTGAATTATTGAGTTGCTTCAGCTCATACTTTGGATATGTTGTTAAGAGAGGTAAATTATGAGATAGAATTAATTCCCAGCACTACTCCAGTCAATATCTAAGACCTTTCAGAATTTCAAGACTACTTATTACAGGTTATAATTCCCTTTTGCCCAGTGGTTATACAACTTTTTTACTTGTAGAGTTCTTTGTAGAATAACAAACATTTGGTTTATTCTCCTGATATTTTTTGGTTTACTTCATGACAGAAATGTGACATATCTAGCAGGTACTCCATGGCCCCTGACACAATTACCATATTACATACACACACACACACACACACACACACACACTTATTCCTTCCCCGTGTGTTCTCATGCCTCTCAAAGCACTGCTAAACATCAAGTTTTGGGTAATTATATGTTAGTTTTTTTCATTAGTTTAGTTGTTGATTGAATTATAAATAAAAGTGTCCTTAATCTGCAGTTTTATGAAAATACAGATTCCATTAATTATGATAATGTTATAAAACAAACTGCGTATGAAAGATTACATGGGAAACCAGCATGATTTGTAAGCCATTAGTCAAGTAAAAATTTTAAAAGAGGAAAAAAAAAAGAAATACAGATTCCATTATTTAACAATATTAAGACAATCCCATGATTTCCCTCCTACCCATCCTTTCTTCTCTACTCCCACCATCCCCTAATGGACCCCATACACGTTTTATGAATTATCTTTCTAGTTTGACAGTAATGGTCGTAGAAAGGTGAAGATTGGTAGGGGGAAATCACAGGGTTGCACAAGTTAGTGGGTGAAAGGAGGTAATGCAAATGTAGAAAATCCAGCAGGGCCCTGAAAAGAAAAAAAATATTATAGGTGTAGTCCAGTGGTGATTAATTTTATAAAACAGTGCATGAGGGGGGAAACCCAACACCATGTATGGAAATTATTGTATGAAGCATAATGTCAGTAAAGTGTAGGGGAAAATCTGGATAAAAAATAACAAAAAATATCAAGATTATTTTATTAGAGCACTAAGCCTTGGAGAATGGGAGGCTCTTTTATCCAGTCCTCTGTATTACTGAACAGCTTTCATATACATTACATAAAAACTTAAACGTATTCCCATTCAGTCAGAGTTTACTCATAGCTGGCAATACATTGGATTTCTGAAGCTTTAATCACACAAGAGGTAATTACTAATCTTCCACAGACCACTGGTAGGTTCCAATTCCAGAGATATGTGACCCGTGGATTACCAACATAACTAAAAAAGACCAACATACAATTTCACAAACTCACTTTGGTAGAGAATTGAAGGTTATGTAGCTGACTACATTAGCACAGCTTCCATGGATAGTCCATACACAGCAATTAAGCCACTGGACCAGTTGTTGGAGAGGAAACTCATGTTTAGGAGGGTGGCGGGACAGCTCAGGAGAGGAAGACCCTCAATGAGATGGATTGCTTCAGTGACTGGGGTAATCGGGATGGGTGTGTCAGAGACAGTGCGATTGGCACAGGATAGAGCAGGGTTTAGGGCTGTCGTACATAGGGTCGCTATGAGTCGCAAACGACTCTCTGGGGCATAACAGTAACAATTAACGTGAGAGGACCACAGAAACGCTATTAGAGCAACTTTCCTAGATGAACCACAATCCGTCAAGGTCCATTTTTTATATTGCCTTATTTCATTCTAGTGATCTAAAGATTTTCAGCATCTGTGGCTTTCTATTCTTGTATAAAAATAGAACTTAATGATCAAGGTAGATTTTGATAAACTTCCTATAATTTAGAAATTCCTATACACACATATAGATAGATACACAGATGGGAGACTGTCAATAAGATGACACAGTGACTGTCCAAAAGGTATCAATAAGATGACACAGTGACTGTCCAAAAGGTTAGAGCATGTCAGAGCTGGTGAAGATGGCACAGGGTAGAGCAAAGGTCAAATATCTATTTTATATCTCTGTTTATCTATCTATACTTATATCTCTATTTATACACACAGGCGCGCGCGCATGCGAGCATATAAATATATAAATAATTAGCTCTGAGTACCTAGTGGTAAGGACTTGTGCAGTCAACCTAAGGCACAAGGTTAACATGAATCAGTTGCAACTCAATGGCACATAACAATATGTTCTTGGTGGTGGTGTGTACCATTGAGTCAGAACCAACTTACAGTTTACCCTCCAGTGAATTTTCTGAGGTAGTCAATCACATGGGAGAAGGTTGCACATCTTTTTCTCATGATGCAGCTAGTGGATTTAAACTGTGAACCTTTGAGCTGACAGCCAAACTCCTTACCACTAAGCCAACAAAGCTCCTAATAGATCTATTATCTCTATCTTACCCAAAGGCAGGCAGTTAAAATCCACCAACTACTCCTCAAGAGAAAGATGGACAATCTCTTCATGTATGATTCGTACCTTTTTTTAATTTCTTGGTTTGCATACAATAATTTGTACACATTGTGTTTCTTTGGTGTACATTATATTTCATACAATCATTCATATACATTGTATTTTATATCATTAATTACTATTGAACTATGTCTATATTTTTTTGGGTCCCACTGAAGCTTCCTTTTTGGGTCCCATTGAATCATCTAATTTCTTCATCCTTTCATCTGCTCACTGAACTCTGCTATCCTAATGATTTATGTTTATGCTTCTCCCTTTTTCTGCCTCCCTTACCCTATTCCATTGCACTTTTGGACATGTATACACAACTTACTAGTTATCCAAGTAGCTCTGGTGGTCTAGTGGTAAGAAGCTATGCTGTAA
>NW_006399831.1:7568836-7576516 GCF_000299155.1 Elephantulus edwardii | reverse complement strand
TAATGTGAAACCTATACATGGACCAGGAGACAGTCATCAGAACAGAGCAAGGAAATACTGCATGTTTCAAAATTGGGAAGGGTGTATGCCAGAGAGGTGTCCTTTCTCCATACCTTTTCAATCAATATGCAAAAGATTATCTGGAAGGCTGGGCTATATGAGGAGAAATGTGGCATTAGGATTGGAGAAAGACTCATGAACAATCTGTGTTATGCAGATGACACAACCCTGTTTGCTTAAATTGAGGAGGAACTGGAGCACGTGCTACAGAAGGTCAAAGACTGCAGCCTTCAATGTGGATTGAAGCTCAATATCAAGAAAACAAAGATTCTCACTACTGAGTAGATTGGCAGCATCAGGATGGATGGTGAAGAAATTGAGATTGTCCACAGCTTTAGTTCGTTGGTCTGCACAATCAACACTCATGGCACCAGCAGCCAGGAAATTAAAAGACATTTTGTATTTGGAACGTCTGCGTTAGAGACCTCTCCAAAGTATTGAAAAGCAACAGTGTCTGTCTGGAGACTAGAGTGCAACTGATCCAGGCCATGGTCTTTGCAATCACTTGCTATGCATCAGAGAACCGGAAAATGACTAGGGATGATAGAAGAAGAATTGATGCCTTTGAGATGTGGTGCTGGAGAAGAGTATTGAATATATCATGGCCTACTAAGAGAATGAACAGGTTTATCCTGGAAAGGGTTAAAACAGGCTGCCCCTTGGAGGCAAGGATTCTGAAGCTTCATCTGACATACTGTGGACATGTTTCAAGGCAGGATCAGTCCTTGGAGAGGGACGCCATGCTTGGGAAAGTGGAATGACAGCCCAGGAGAGCCTCAATGAGATGGATTGATTCAGTGACTGGGGTAATAGGGGTAGATGTGTCAGAGAAAATAAGATTGGCACAGGATAGAGCAGCATTTAGGGCTGTTGTACATAGGATCACTATGAGTCTCCAGTGGCTCAATGGCACTTAACAACAACATACATAGTTTGTATAAATAGTGTTAATTATTTGGTATATATGATGTTAAAGCAATATAGCACATTTTAGTAGTCCCTTTTCAAGGTTACCTCATTACTATGTGAAATAAATAGTTAGAACATATTAAATGATTGAAAATCTAAAATATTTAGAAATTTTATATATTAATTTCTTATCTATCAAAAACAGTTGAAGAAATATTTATCTCCTTTAACATTTGTAGGTATGTATTCAATATATACTTAAACTTGTGTGTGTGTGTATGTGTGAATACCTGCATCTCAATCTCACTTAACCTTCCTACTCCTTCATCTGTGCTCTTATTTCAAGTTAATAAAATGAAACCACTATCATCCATGCATATCATTCCTTATTCAATAAACTAGACACCTTCTATGTGATAAAAGATGCATATATTAAGATGTGTTCTTTAATTGATCTCCAGTTTTTTTTTCATAACACTCACTCTTGTTTGATTATGTTATTGCTGTGTGCCAACAAGTCCGAACTGACCCATAGCTGAGCCTCTAGCAGGTTTTCAGATGCAGTTAATCACATGGTAGGAAATTGCTCACTTTTGTCCGACAGAGCAGCTGGTGGATTTGAAGCACATGCCTTTGAAACTGAAAGATAGTTACCTGGGATTCTCTGCTTTCAGTCAAGATTCATCAGTACTGAAATCACTTGCCCCATGACCCTTTGGAATCTAGCTTGAAATTATGGTAGATTCTCTGTAGGTGTATTGCTTCAGACACTTTTGAATAATTTTCAGTAAGACTTTACTTAGGTGTTATAAACTTATAATTTCTGCATTCTCTTTGATCAATCCTCCCCACCCCATTGGGTACAAATATAGATCTTTTCCAGTCAGGCAGCCAAGGAGCTGTCTTCCAATTTCTTGGCAAACATGTGAGCACATCCAGAGTTAAAGTACCTCAGTTCCTATCAATCCTATTTAAAAAACCTATCAATTGCTATAGTCTTGTTTACCTGCCAATGCCTTCAGTTGTAGTTTGGACCCTTTCTTTCACTATAATTGTTCTTGAACTTACACTACCTCATTAAATGGTTGAATACCAATTCTTTTTGTTACAGTGACTCCAGAGTGAAATTCTTTTTCTGCCTATGTGATGTGTCTGTTCTGTTTCATGTACCGCATGCACCCAAGCTTCCCTTACTGTTTAAGACGATTTCTCTTGTACTGTTGTTTTCTTATGTTAAGTGTAAATCAATTCATGACAACCCCGTATGTGCAGGGTAGAACTGGTCCACAGGGCTTTCCGCGATGTTAAAGCAGGTCACCATGATTGCCTCCAAGGTGGCTCTAGACAGGTTTGGACTATTAACTTTTGAGCCTGCAATTGAACCTGAACGATCTGTGCTACTCAGGAAGTCTGACTCCTGAGTGCTGATCAGGAACTGTTACTCTTCTTAGAAACAGTCTTAACTAATCATTCCAGTTTATATTTCCTATCTTACACTTTAAACTTTTATGATCTTAAAATAATTTAGTGGCATTTTTTTGCTTATTTTTTATCCTAGTTTGCATGTATAGTGTATACATGTACAGCCTACATGAGAACAAACTTTGTTTCAAATCCATGCTTTAAATATACAGGGGCTTTTACCTTTCAAATATTCTAATATTAAAATATGATGCAACTTTATATGGAAAAACTTATTAAATTTATTCTTTCTTAGAAAGTCATCTTTATCTTAAAGGCCAACTGCAGAAATAAGTGCTTCTTCTCACATCCTTGAATGTTCGCATTTCGTCTATTCATAATTCCCAGAACTCACACTCATTGCTGTCAAGCTGGAAACAATTCATAGCTGACCCTGCAGTGGATTTTAATAGACTGTAAAGTGCATGGAAGGAATTTATTTCTATTTCTCCCATGGGACAGCTGGTGGATTCAAACCACCTGCCTTTGGGGTGGCAGAGCAATTCCCTACAGATTAAGCCATCGGTGCTTCCTCTATACATAATAAGCTCATATAAAACAGTACCTAGCTCTGAAAGGGTTGTTAGAGGGACTCCATTAAAACCAGGAGCTGCTTAAAAATTGATGGATCCTAACTCTCTAGAGAGATGGAAGTAAATCCATAAGTGATGACTCCATAGAAAGTTGTGCAACTACTCCAAAAGCAGCACCTTTCTAGTGATCTCATAGTTGTTTTGTTTTGCATCTCTTATAGAGGGATTTTTAACATTTATTCATGTGGTGAAGTGTCAGTTCATCTACTGTACCCATTTTGTAACTGGGTTGTTTACCTTTATATTGTTGAGATGTAGGGGTATTCTATATATTCTAGACCTTTATCAGACATGTCACTACCAAATATTTTTCCCAGCCTGTGGCTTTCCTTTTTACAATTGCAATTTTTTTTTTATATTTTTAGGGATTTGATTCTTAGAAGATCCCATTCATCTATTTTATTCTCTCCTGGTTGTAGGTTTTACAGGATGCTTGGGAGACTGTTAATGTTGTGGATTAGGGCTTCTAGAATTCTTGCAATCTTTTCTCTGATGAAGTTTATCATCCTTGGTTTAACTCCTAGGTCCTTGATACACTTTGAGCTGGTTTTTTGTATGGTGTGAATGTGAATCTTGCTTGAGTTTTCTACAGATAGTTTTCCAATTTTGCTAACACCATTAGTTAAAGAGGCTTTCATTCTCCACTTAACTGATTTCACCTCCTTGGCAAAATTCAGTTGATCATAGATGAATGAACTGATTTCTGGGTTCTCAATTCTATTCCATTGATCTATGTGTCTGCTGTTTGACCACTATGATTGTGTAGTAGGATTTGAGATAAGGTAATGAGATGTGTCCTATCTTGTTTCTCTTTTTTCATGAGTGCTTTGCTTATTTGGGGTCTCTTTCCATTCCAGATGAAATTAGAAATTGTGTTTTCCATCACAGGAGTGGCATCCACTTCCTAAAAACATGCCTCCAGGAATTCTATGAACTTTGATAAATGTCAATAGTTGTAGAGGAGCTTCAGGCCTTTTGTTCATAAGGTCACTATGAGTCATGGTCGACTCGAAGGCAATAAAAAACAACATTTAATTGAAGCATGGAATTGTTATTTGTACTGGCAGTGCATTGTATTTATAGATTGCCTTTGGCAGAATTGTCGTTTTCACAATATTGAGTCTGCTTGTCCAAAAGCAGGTACATTCTTCCATTTCTCCAGGTTCTTTTTGCTTTTTGTGGTAATATTGTTTAATTTTCTTTGAATAGGTCTTTTGCATTTCTCATTAGATTTACTCCCAAGTATTTAATTTTGTGAATAGCTATTGTGATGGGTATTGTTTTTCTTAGCTGCAGTTCTGTATTCTCTTTGTTACTATAGAGAAATTCAGTTAATTTTTGTACTTTGATCTTGTATCCTGCCACTTTGCTGAATTGATCAACTATGTCCAGTAGTTTTCTAGCTAAGTCTTTAGGGTTTCCAATGTGTGCTATCATATCATCTGCATAGAGAGAAATTTTACCTTCTCTTTGCCAATTTGGATACCTATTATTTCCTTCTGTTGTCTTATTGCCATCACTAAGACTTCCAAAACAATATTGAATAGGAGAGGTGATAGTGGGTATCCTTGCCTAGTTCTTGTTCTCAAAAGGAATGCCTTTAACCTCTCTCCACTGAAAATGATTTTGGCTCCCCAATCTGCATATATACTTTTTACTATGTTGAGGAAATTCCTCTCTGTTCCTATTTTGTTGAGTATTTTAATCAGGAAAGGCTGTTGAATTTTTTTTCAAAAGACTTTTCTGCATCAGTTGATAGGATCATGTGGTTTTTGTTCTTTATTTTATTGTTGTTGTTGTTGTTGTTATGTGCCATCAAGTCATTTACGAATCACAGCGAACCTATGTAAAAGAGCCTTTCTACCCTGTGCCAACCTCGCTGTATCAAACACATTCATTCCCACCACTCCACTCATAGAATTGATCCATCTCATCAAAGGTCTTCCTCTCTTGTGCCGTCCCTCAACTCTCCCAAACATGATGTCCCTCTCCAAGGACCAGTCCCTCCTTGCAACATGCCCAAAGTATGTCAGAGGGGAGAAGATATGGGATCGCGTGTGATATTACTGTCCTTGGTGCAGTACAGAGGGGTGGCGGTGGGTTGTCCTCCAGATGGTGGGGTGTCCAGGGGGCAGAACCAGGCCCTCATGCAGTGGGGCTGGACTTCCAAGTTGCATATTTGAGGTTCCTAGTGACAGGGCTGTGGGGGCAAATCCTCAAGGGGGGGGAGGGCAGCCAGAAGGAGCTTCCAGATGGTCTTTCCAGGTCCTCCAATTGGCAGGTCCAGTGGTCCAGGCGGGGGAAATGGGAACACCAGACAAAGGGGTCAAGATATCTAGGCAGAGGAGCCAGCAAAGTCCAGGCAACAGGACCTCAGTCTAGTGCTCCAGGTAGGAGAGCAGTCCAAGCCACATTAAGAACTTTTTAATACGGGTACCTTGTTAATTGATTGGAACAGATCCATGGCTGCTGACACCATGTGTGTATGTTCAGCTTTTTGAGGAAGCACCAAACTGCCTTCCAGAGTGGTTGTACCCTTTTACAATCCCACCAATAATGTATAAGAGTTTCTATCTCATCACATCTTCTCCAACATGTATTACTTGCTGCCCTGCTAGCCTTTGCCACTGCTATTGTGGGAAGATGGTATCTCATTGTGGTTTTGATTTGCATCTCCCTTGTTGCCAATGATTTGGGGCATTTCTTCATGTGTCTGTTGGCCATCCAAATGTCTTTTGCTCATTTTGTAATTGGGTTATTGGTCTTTTTCTTCTGCAGGTCCTGTGTTGTTGTTTTTATTAATTGGTGTCCAGTTGAGCGCAACTCATAGAGACTCTATGAACAAAAGCCCTGTAGGATTCTATAAACTTTCATTATGAGACCCTTGTCTGAGATGGTATTGCCAAATGTTTGTTCCCAGACAGTAGGTTTTCTTTTCACCTTGCTGGGAAAAAATTTGATGAGCACAGAGATTTATTCTTTAGAAGGTCCCATTGATCAGTTTTATCCTCTTCAGATTATCCATTTCTAGCAGTATTTGTCAGTCCCTTTATACCATAGACTAGGCCTTTTAAGCTTGGTCCCAGTTGTTCTCTTATGGACTTTATGGCTTTGGGTTTACTCCCAGGTCTCTGAGTTACCTTAAGTTGATTTTTGTATGTGGTATGAGATATGGATTCTGTTTCATTTATGCAGTTATCAATCCAGTCTTGCCAGTACCATTTGGTAAAGAGGTAGTCATTTCCCCATTTGATAGGTTTTACTTCCTTGTTGAATATCAGTTGATCATATTCTATTTTTGAACATATTCCACATTTGTGATATTCTAAAGAGAAAAAATAATTAAATATATGAAAATGCATGGTCTCTCACACATACAAAGTACTCAAGAAACATTTTCTCTGTATTCTTTTTGAACACAATGATTTGACCCTAATATCCTTACTGGATTAGTGTCAGAAAAACTTATAGTACTTTGAGAGATTATTTAAAAAGCCAAACTTCTAAAAGTGAAAACAGGACTTAAAGAATTTAGGGAATAGGTATTGAAATTAGTATTCTCAATCATCTACTAAGTATAGATATAAATTAATTTCTCAGGTGTAATGCTACAGATATAGATAGGTTAATTTGGAGCGTAGAAAATATGACCGTAATTTACCTTTTCAAGATTGATCTGTTCATTCATGTAGAATAAACTCCAGGTCATATTTTGGTTCTTGTGAACTGATTTTAATGTTCTTCTAATTCAAATTGAACTTGCACATAAGTAATTGATGATCTCTGTTCCATAGTCATCACTGACATTGTTTTAATTGCGTTTATTGATCTTCTTCATTGAACTTTTTCAACAGATGTAGTCAATTTAATTCCTGTGTATTCCTCAAGTGAAATCTAAATGTAGGATTACCATTTATGTTTTATGAAAGTTGCATTTTTAATGAGTAAAGCATTGATTATACAAAATTCTTAGTCAAATAACTTAACATAAAATAACACATTATGCATAACATTTAGAAGAAAGGAAATTCCAGAATACTTAATTGTGCTCATGTGAAACCTATACCTAGACCAAGAAGTTGTTATCCAACAGAACAAAGGGCACTGCATGATTTAAAATCAGGAAAGGTGTACATCAAAGTTATATCTTTTTTTATATCTGTTCAGACTGTATATTGAACAAATCATTCAAGGAGTTGGGTTGTATGAAGAACAAGGTGACTCAGAATTGAAGCTATCTGCTTTATTCAGATGGTACAACCTTGTTTGCTGAAAAGTGAAGAGGACTTGAAACACTTAAGGCAGAATATCAAAGATTACAACCTTGAATCTGAATTACAACTCAACATTAAGAAAACAAAAATCCTTACTACTTGACCAAAAGGCAAAATCGGGATGGAGAAAATATTGAAACTGGCCATGACTTTATTTTACTTGGTTCTATAATCAGCATCTAGAGTAACTTTAGTCAAAAAATCTAAATACATGATGCATTGGGAAAATCTGTTTTCAAGGACGTCAAAACTAAGCTGCATCTGATCTAAGATAACTATCATCTTTTCAACTACTTTTTATACATCTGAAAGTTGAATAATGAATAAGGATGAATCTATGTCTTTGAATTGTGGTGTATTGAATATTCTGTGGACTTCCGAAA
>NW_006399831.1:7567518-7568736 GCF_000299155.1 Elephantulus edwardii | reverse complement strand
TGAATCATACTCTACTCGATGGCACCTATCAACAACAAAAACAACAGTGTTCAGCCCACAGGAAATTCACTTATGAGTTAGTTTTGACTATATACAAACGAGTTTATGTTTATGTACATATATGTGCTTGTGTGTGTTTGTAAATGAGGTTAGCTGATTCATTTTATGGCAATGTCACATGTTGTAAACTTGAGCTACTCCATACAGCTTTCTTAGCTATAATCATAATGAATCAGATTGCCAGGACAATGCTTCCATAGTACTAATGGGGAATTCAAAGTACTAATCAATTCAAAATATTTCAAAATATTAATAATTCAAAATATTAATCTAATTAATACTAATACTAAGCTAAGTTACAGTTTGAGTGTAAAATGTACTAAATAAGGACTTAATCACCAGTATTATGTATATAGTATTGAAAAACATTGAAATTATTTGATCGCATTGTTATCCACTCTCTAATCATATAAACTCTAAATCAAACTTTTTCTGTTTTATTATTTCTTTCTTACTACTTTTGTTATGTTGTGAAGTTCTTTTAAGTTCATTTTGATTCACAGTAACCTATTGTGGTGTTAGTACCCTCGAAAATTGGCCTTTCTCTCTGCTGAATTAGCCTCCATTGAGGGCATGGTCTGCAGCTACCTTAACTTCAGAAACATGGTCTTACAAATCATCAATAATTGTGGGGCCACAAAAAGATGGTGGTGGAGAGAGGGTGAAGAGACTATGACAGATGGTAAAGAGACTGTGGCCCTCCTATGAAGAGACTGTGGCAAAGTGTCACAAAAGAAACTTTGGATATGAAGCCACAGTTAAAGGTTTCACTTGCTGGATGATGGAAGGAAAAGTTGACTTGTAACTAAGATCAAGTTTACTGGATGAGTGAGGAAACCAGAGGTTTGTCTGTGCTGCTAAACTGAACCTGGAATTTCACTAATTTTTATTTGTGTGTGTGTGTGTATCGTCAAATAGAATATGACTGGTACAGGAGGAGATTGCCCCTCCTTCACCAGCAGAGCATCTGGTGGATTTGAACCACATACCTCTGGGATTGCAGTGCAGCTTCTTGCCACTAGGCCACAAGAGTTCCCTGGAGTTTCACTAATTGAGGGATTATGTCTTGCTGTTAATCTTGTTTGGGACTGCTGAACTAAACCTGGTTTTGCATGTGTGATATCCTTTGCCTTCTCCACTCTCCAACATGTTTCCCTA
>NW_006399831.1:7540142-7553623 GCF_000299155.1 Elephantulus edwardii | reverse complement strand
CCATCCTCACAGTCTCTTACAACCTGAAGCCCATTGATGTAGTTACTGTGTCAAACCACCTGAGTCAGGGTCTACCTTTTCTTCACCATCCCTCTCTCTTCAAAAGCATCTCTTTTCAAGAAATATTCTTTCTAAGAACATGCCCAAAATATGTGAAAAGAAGCTTTCTTTGTGTTTGCTTCTCTACAGAACTAACAGGTTTCAATTTACATTTTAAACACATTAAAATTAATACACTTATCATTTCTCAACTATGATTTTTTGTAATTTTTCTACTTTACAGGGTCTATATTTTTCCACTTATAGAATGTGCATTAAAACTCAAAATTTTAAAGGTGACTTCTTAATACTAAGCTGTATAAGTAAGCACCTATTCAGTTATTTTTTATTTCAGAAATCTGCCAAAATTGTGTCTTCCATAAGCTTAAGTTTAAGCTGCTTGACTGGTGCTCAAATTACTGGATATTATCCATTTTAACTTTCACTCTTGACTTTTTGCCTAGAACAAAACACAATATGATGTTGCTAATAGCTTTAATTGAGGATTGAGATATTTAATTTTAGGGATGTATTACTTTGTTCCAAGTTCCCTAGTATTTTATTATTTATTGTTTTAATTTTGCTTAACAGAAGGCTTTCTACTCCTATCTAGATACTAATCAGAGATTTGTTACTACCCTGAAGACATTCTCTTACTTCTGTGTAACACAAATTGCCTTATTATTACCTTAATATTCTGTACACAGAAGGAATTTGTGGGACATCAAGGGAGCAAAGATTTCTGTTTGTTTCAGATATTTGGACCTATGAGCATACAATATAATTTCACATGGTTTTCTGATTTTCTATTTATGGTTAATATTTAAAAAATCACCACATCACACCTAAATATTTTGGAAAATATAGAGAATGCTGGCTTATGGAGATATTATGAGAATACTAGTTGTTTAGAGGGCTTATGTATTGCAGAAATGTTCTGTTTTCATTAAAGGTTGAGATATATTAAGAAAATCTATCTTTCACAACTTTGTGGTGTTGTTACTTTTCTGTGAAATAAATTGGAGTTTTTTTTCAGTTCTTCATTAAACCTGTAACTGTTGCTGAAAATGGACTTTCTATGCTTGTTATTTATTTATTTTTTGCGATGCAGACATTACTGATTTTTTTCCTCTTTGCACACCTGTAGGGTTCCATGAACATTTAAGAAATTGGATAGTTACTGAGAGTGGAGTTATGGTAGCTAAACATAGCTGTATTATTTTAAAGGATTTTTAAAGAAAATTATAAAATGAGGTAAAATATTACAGTTTGAATATAAAAATATTTATAGAATGCTTTATTTCCAAATAGGATTGTTATTTTTTTATTACTGAATATAAAACTGATAAATATAAATGTAGAACCACTGTAATATCATATCCCAAACTCATCAGTTGTATCATATTTATTGTTTGTTTAATTTTGGTTTTGGTCTTTTTTTTTTCATCTTTTCTATATGTACTGTCTTTTGATCAACTTCTACATCTGCATCCACAAAATTTACATCTCTTAACCTAAAATGTAAAATAGTACCAACCAGTTTGTGACACTGCAGAATTATTTAACATATTCATTAATTACTTTGTGATAACAATAATGCTTTCCTGTTGCTTCAATGTTCCTATCCTAGAAATAGGATAGTAACCTTCCTATTTCTAATCGGGATTCTACTTTGTAATTTTTTACCTCATAGCTGAATAAATCATTACTAGATTGTTATCAAATGGTGACTTCTAAATTACGTTATTTGTTGTTGTTGTTGTGTACCATCGAGTCAGAACTGACCCTTAGCTGACTCTGCAGCAGGTTTTCAGAAGGAGTTAATTGCCCATCCTTCTCTGATAGAGCAAGTGGTGGACTCAAAGTGTGTGCCTTTGGGATTGCTGCACAGCTTCTGTTGTTTAGAAATGAGAATTCAAGGATGAAATGGGAAGAGTGTAGTTACATATGAAATATTTACTTAACATTATAAAATATTTATGAAAATTTAAGGGAGTTCTTATGGCCTAAATAGTAAGGAACTGTGCTTTAATCCCCAAGGTACAGGGTTTGAATCCTTCAGCTGCTCTATAAGTGAAGGATGGGTGATCACTTGCCATGCATTAGCTGCCTCTGAAAATTGGCCAAGGTCAGGCATAGGCTGGTTCTAACTCGACAGTACACAGCAACAGTGACAACAGCAAATAGGAAGCCAGTTTGCTTTGTAAACTTTTAATCAAATCACAATAACCAAAATAATATTATTATTCTTGTATTTAACAGTTTACATTCGACTTCAAAGTAAAGCTTTTCCCCCACAATGATTTTATTGATTAATTTATATCAGTATGCATGTATGCATTCATATTTTTTTATGATGTGGCATTATTTACTTCATTGTCCTCATTAGTTACTTATTTTGGTGTTTACATTGTTCAGATTGGCTCACAGGAGACTTCTCAGACTGGCCTTATACCCTTTGCATCCAAAGATATCTGGGAAAAGTGCAATTAAAGTGCTCTTTAGAAGAAAGAAGGTGAAACTTCATCTCACATAATTTATGTATGTTGCCAAGAGGGGCCATTTCTTGGGAAAATGGAGAGTCAGAGAAAGGCAGGAATACTCTCAACAATAAGGATTGACACAATGACTACATCAATGGGCTTTAGCATATCAGATTTTAGGAGAAGGGCACCAGATAGGGCAGGGTTAAAATTTATTGTCAATAGGATCAATATAAGGTACAAAGTTGCTTTTTAGTATAATTGTAAAGTAAGTGTGAGTGTGTGTGTGTGTATGTGTTTTTGTGAAAGGATTTATAGAAACAACAATCTGAGCACTAGGGTACTCAATGACATAGAACTTTAATTTCTTTTAGGCTCACAAAGCTAACTTAGCCAGGAAATGTATTAAAGAGCATACTTATTCACAAATATACATACTTAAACATACATAAAAATTGCTATTTGAACTAATGATTGTTAAAACCCAAAATTTCATACTAGTACTATTTAACTCCAAGCTGCAGAGCTGTTACAGTCTTTCTTCATTTTTATTTTTCTCTGCCTTCTTTAATACTGAGAAACATGATTCACAGTATTACCAACACATAGACTTTCTTGCGCATAACTAATTTTTGTGTGATGGCACTACAATACAGCTCTAACATAATATATACAATATCAAGATTGACCTGTTCTCATGAAACATATTCAGTTATTCCTAATACAGGTTTCTTTTAGTCTCTAACTCTGATAATGTAAATTTAAGTTGAATTTAAATTCAACTTTTTAAATTGAATTTAAATTTAAGTTGAAACTTATATTGTTAAGTGGCTTTTCTTGTTATCAACAATAAACAAAGAGTGCAATGTAGATAGAGTAACACAGCTAAATTTACCTATTTTTTTCATTTTAATATCCTGATTTACATAACAAGAGTATAGCAGTACTTTCCAATGAGAAGATGTGTACTATTTTTTAAAAGCTCATAATTTAAAACTATATAAAATAACATATTGACTTAAAAATAAAATTATGTGGATAAAGTATGTATAAAAATTTGATAGTTGTTTTGCTTTTAAGTATTATATACAAAAATCATATACAAATTATCTGTGCAACAAACTTAATGCGCAAGAAAAATTAAGCTAACTATGACTCTATGATGTGTGTAGTCCTCAGAATCAATAGTTTATATGTCATTCAGAAAAGACATGGTCTGGAGAAATTATCTTAATATACTACATGAGAAATTATTTTAGATTTAAAATACCTGGAGTGTGCCAGCAGGGATGTGTGTAGCAAAGGCATGTCTAGTGAAGTCTAAGGTGCAAGCAACACACTGATGTTCTATAGCTCCTAACAATGTTCTAGCTCTAAACAAAATGTATGTCTTATTGAAAAGATGTTGTCATTATGTGCCATCTAGTTTCCTACAATGCATAGCAAAGCTATTTACAATATCTCTGAACCCTGCCCTATCTTAAGCCAGTCTGACTGACTCTGACACACCTACCTTCATTACCTCAGTTATTGTGTCTATCCATCTCATCCAGGGTCTTCCTCTCCTGTGCTGTCTCTCTTCCAAGCATGATGACCCTGTATATGAACTGATTTCTCCTGGCCACATAGTTAATAAACAAAAAAAAAATTGAATAAACAACTTACATTTGGATAGTCATAGGAAAGATAAAGTCCATGACATAGTAAGTAGCAAGAGTAGAGTGTTTTGAGTTTGGTAGATTAGAAATATCTCTATTTCATCAACAGCTTGCATTATGCTGATTACACAGCCCTGCTTGCTGAAACTGAGGAGGACCTGAAGCCCTTGCTGCAGAAGGTCAAGAACTGCAGCCTCCTATATGGGTTGAAGCTCAACATCAATAAAACAAAGATTCTTACTTCTGGGCCAATTAGCAGCATCAGTATGGATGGTGAAGAGATTGAGATAGTTAACAGTTTTAGTTCACTTGCTTCCACAGTCAACACTCTTGGTAACAGTAGCCAGGAAATCAGGAGGCAAATTGCATTGGGAAAGTCAGCTGTGAGGGACCTCTCAAGAGTACTGAAGAGCAACGATGTCAGGCTGGAGACTAAAGTGCGCCTGATCCAGGCTATGATCTTTCCAATTACGTGCTATACATCAGAGAGTTGGACAGTGAATAGGGATGATAGAAAGAGAATTGATGCGTTTGAGCTGTGGTGCTGGAGACGAGTGTTGAATATACCATTGACTGCTAGGAGAACAAACAGGTTTGTCCTGGAGAGGATAAAGCCAGAATGCTCCTTGGAGTCAAGGATTCTGAAGCTTCGCCTGACATACTTTGGGCATTGCAAGGAGGGACTGGTCCTTGGAGAGGAACATCATGTTTGGGAGAGTGGAGGGATGGTGCACGAGAGGAAGACCCTCGATGAGCTGGATCTATTCTGTGAGTGGAGTGGTGAGAATTAGTGTGTTTGAGACAGTGAGATTGGCACAGGATAGAACGACGTTTAGGGCTCTTGTACACAGGGTTGTTGTGAGTCACAAGCGACTTGATGGTACATAACAACAACAACAACAACTAAGGAAAATATAGATTGAATCAGGGTAGACATCCTGATTCAAGAAATCCTAGGTGAGATTCTTATAAACTATTGTATATTCAAAGAACTTTACTTGGATCAAATATGTATATACATGTATGTCATTGTTGTAGTTATTATGTGCCATCGAGTTGCCTGTCACTCATAGAGACCCTATGTACCTTATCTCTGAAACCTGCCCTATACTGAGCCAATCTCATCATCTTCAACAGACCTAATCCCTTTTTTCCAGTCACTAAGTCAATCCATTTCATCCTGAATCTTTCTCTCCTGTTCTGTCCCTCCACCCTTCCAAGCATGATGTCCCTGTTGTCCAAGTGCTCAAAGTATGTGAGATTGAGCCTCAAAATCCTTGCCTCCAGGGAGCTTTCTGGTTTCATCCTCTCCCGATTAGACCTGTTTCTTTTCCTGGCAGTCCATGGTATGTTCGATACTCTTCTAAAGCACCACAACTTAAAAGCATCAATTCATCATTTATAGTACTTAGTTATTGTACTGCTCTCAAATGCTTAGCAAGTGATTACAAAGATCATGGCCTTGATGAGGTGAAACTTAATCTCCAGACTTTGTTTCATCATTCTTCAGTACTTTAGAGCAGTGCCTGACAACAGACATTCCCAATGTAACTTGTCTTTTGTTTTCTTGAGTGCTGCTTCAAAGAGTGTTGATTGTGGAACCAAGCAAACTGAAGTCATAACATTCTCAATCTCTTCTGCATTCATTGTGAAGGTGCTAAAAGGCCCAGTGATGAGAATCTTTGTTTTCTGATGTTGAACTTCAATCCATAACAAAAAGTATAGTCTTTGACTTTCTACAGAAAACGCTTCATGCCCTGCTCAGTTTCAGCAAGCAAGGTTAGGTCATTTGCATAGCATGGGATGTTCATGAGTCTTCCTCCTATCCTGATGAAACATTCCTCCCCATAAATTCCAGCCTCCTGAATGATTTGTTCTGCATATAGATTGAAAAGGTATAAGATACTTCCCAGACACACATTTTATGATCCTGAACCATGCATTATGTCCATGCTCTGTTCCAACTATTGATCCCTGGTCCAAATATAGGTTTCACATGAGCACAGTTAAATGTTCTGGGATTCTCATTCTTCTCAAGGTTAACCACAATTTGTTGTGCCCCATACGCTTTTGCATCACTTTTTTTTTTTTAAATGAGAATACATATAGATCTTGTCCAATCAGTTGGCCAGGTAGTTTTCCTCCAAATTGTGTGAGATAACCAGGTGAGTGTATCCAGGGAAGCATCTGTTTGCTGAAATATATCAATTGGTATTCCACCAATTCCTGAGGCCTTGTTTTCTGCTATTTCTTTAGAGCTGCTTGAACTTCCTCCTTCATCAAAATAGGCTCTTGATCATATGTTATTTCATGAAATTCTTCTGTGTCAGCCAGTTCTTTTTGGTATAGTGACTGTGTACTCCTTCTGTCTTCCTTTAATGCTGCCTGAGTCATTCAACATTCTTCCCTCTGCATACTTAAGTACTGCAATTTGAGGCTTGACTTTTTTCATTTCTTTAGCTTAAGAAATACTGAGTTCATCCCTTTTGATTTTCTGATTCCAGCTCCTTGCACATTTCATTATGATACTTTGCTTTGTCTTCTCATGCTGCCTTTTGAAATTTTTCACCTCCTTAACTTCTTGATTTCTTCCCTTTGCTTTGACTTCTTGGCATTGTAGTGTAATATTTATTCAGTCTTTTCTGACATCCATCTTGGTCTTTTATTTCTCTTTTGTTTTTGCAATGACTTTTTGCTTCTTCATGAATGCTATTCTTAATTCTCCCACAGCTATCTGCTCTTCACCCAATTAGTGCCCAAGGCTTCAAACCTGGTCCTGATATGGTCTGTAAATTCTGGTGCAATAGACTCAAGGTCATACTTTGGTTCCTGTGGATTGGATTTGATTTGATTTTCTTTATGTTGTTTGAACTTACATATGAGTAATTGATAATCTGTTCCAAAATCAGCATTTGGCTTAGTTTTCTTAGCTGATGTTGAGCTTCTCGAATCTGATTCCTGTGTAGACCATGAGGTGAAGTCCACGTGTATTGTTGTTTTGTTGTTATGTGCCGTCAAGTTGCTTGCGACTCATAGCTACCCTATGTACAACAGCCTTAAACTCTGCTCTGTCCTGTGCCAATCACACCATCTCTGATACACCCATCCCAATTACCCCAGTCACTGAATCAATCCACCTCATAGAGGGCCTTCCCCTCCTGCGCTGTCCTTTCACCCTAACCAAACATGATGTCTCTCTCCAAGGACCGGTCCCTCCTTACAACACGTCCAAAATATGTTAGACGGAGCCTCTTACAAAATAAGTTTGCCATGAATAGGTCATTGATTGTACAGAATTCTTTCCAGCCTCATATCTGGAACCAAGTCCAGGCTTTCTGACTATTAATCCTTCTTCCCTTTACATAACTTTTGCATTTCAATTATCCATTATTATAAAAATATCTTGGTTGAATGTTTGATTTCCAACTGCAAAAGTTGATAGAAGTCATCTTTTTCCTCCTGTTTGTCCCTGGTTGTTGGTGTTTATATTTTGAATCATAGTGATATTAACAGGTCTTCCTCATATGCATATGGATATTACCATATCACTCATTGTATTTCAAGAATAGTAGATTATGATCATCTGATTCAGTGTCTATGTCAACCCATTTCATTTCATCACTGCCTAGTTCCTTAACAAGCTCAAACCACTATATTCATACTTCTCAAATTACACATTCTAATTAGTGGTATCTGTTTGCGATTGTTCCTCCTGCTTTGTGTTTCTCAGAAAATTCTACCTCTGGTGCCATCTCCGCTAGTCCAATCTATATGCGCTCTATTGTATGTAGGTTTTCTGAGGCCTGTTATTTTGGAAGTCGATGTCCAATCCTCCCTAATGTGTCTTAATTTGATTACTCCACTCTAAAGAAATATTTGACAGACAAGAATTTTGCTCAAAAGAGCAGATGAGAGACATTTCTTGTTACTCAGGTAACAAATCAAGTTTTGTTCCTGTTCCCCACCACCTGAGACACAGATGTCTTGTTCCCACCCCTTTCCAGTTCTGCTAGCATCTAGCTCGTCTCTCTCTGACCTTTCAGGAACTTGCACCCCCATACCCCTAGGCAATTCTGCCTTGATGACTCAGGACTCCACCCACCTCAATCTACCCAAGACCTCTCCACTGCACTGTCGTTTTGGTGTTCCTGCATAGCACAGGTGGGACATCTTCTTGCTGATATCTTTTCTCCTTAAGTCTGTTTTCCTCCTTCTTTTTCAAAAGTGTAGTGAAACAAGCAATGTAAGCAAAGTTTCTTTTATCTTCTGTGAGTCTTTGGAGTGGCATGGCCAGAATCCTCAGTGCTCTTAAACTTATTTCCTGACTGATTATCTATATTAACTAGATAACTCTCAAATATATCTTCACAGAAAAATAATTTTGAAAAAATAAATCAATTGACAAGAAGTTTCATATTTGTAGTCAGTTTGATTCTACAATGAGATAGAAGCTAAATCAGTACCTTTCCATTATCAGTCTATAGTGTTCTCTATATGAATTCACTTGCTGGAAAAGATGTGAGAGTAAAGAACTACAGATACCATCTTGCCATTGTAATAATATTGATTGTTAAATTTATGGTTTAATACATTTTGCAATATAAAAATACAATGTAAACATCACATCTTTGAAGTGAACCTTAATGGCACAACTTGAACTTTTGAATTAATGTTGTTTTTGAAAATGTACCAAGTCTGTGAAAGAAAATGTTTATGAGAATTGAATGGAAAACAAATTTGCTTTGTAAATTCTAAAAAAAAAGCCCAAATAAAAACATTCAACAATTTAAAACAAAGCATAAATTGAGTCAACATTTTTCTAAAATGCATGCTAGAATGTGGGAATATGTCACAATGATTTTATGTCCTAATTACTTGAGCTTCAGATTAGATTTCCTGCAAATGGGTACAGGGAATGCAGCTGTGGGGGATGTGCCAGAAAGAAAAGAAGGAGAATTTGTGGAGAAGGCATTGAGCAGGTATTTAAAGGTCAGTATTTCATATTTCCCACCTCCTTTGCAGAAGAAAAAGGAAGCAGTCTCCTTTCTTAATGATTTACAGGTTCAGAAATCTGTTGAGGGTCATTATTATTTGGAATTGACTTGATTTGGTTTGTTATTTAAATTTAGCATTCCTACAAACAAAAGTAGAGAAAATTCTGAAAATAATCTGACATTAAGGAGAACATTAGGCTTATTACTGAAACTTTAAGGAAGAGATATTTTTTCCTTGTCATCTCTCTTGCAGCATGAAAGTTTAATAACTTGGAATAATAAAATGATTATTTTCTTCTGTGAAACTTTAGTTCTTTTAAGCTGATTCAAATCTCAGTTCTAATGAAAATAAATTCTTATCCAACGTTCTTGAATATCTATTTGAATTAATTAAGAGCAATATATAATCTTACCAAAAAAGGAGGAATCTGAATTCATCAAGATTAGGTTTTATTTTATCTCTAAGGGAACTCTGGTAGCCTTGTGGCAAGGCGCTTGGATGCCAACCTGAAGGCACATAGTTCAAATCTCCAGCTACTTCACAGAAGAAAGATGGACAATCTCCTCCTGAATGATTTACTACCTTGGAAAACCTGCTGGAGGGTCAGTTTTGAATTGATTCTAACTTGACAGCATGTAACATAACAATAAGAACTACCTAGAATTTGGTGCTGTTGTTGTATGTCATTGCTTCAGAACTGATCTTCCAGTGGGATTTTGGAGGCAATAAAACACATGGGAGGAGATCTCCCACAGAGCAGCTGGTTGACTTTATCCTTTGAGAGTGAGGTGCAGCTTTTTACTACTTAGCCACCTCAGATGACAGCCAATACACATTCATTCTCATGCAAGCATTTTCTGTATAATGAATTATTTGCCATAATTTGAGAAATTGACATACTTTAAAATCACAAATGGAAGGTATATTATGTTGTTATTATATGTTGTTGAGTGAGAATCAACTCATAGCTAGCCATCCAGTGGGTTTTCAGAGGCTGTAAATTGCATTATAAGGGAACACTTGTTCAAAGACTGTTGATTGTGGATCCAAGCAAGATAAAATTGTTAACCATCTCAGTACGTCCTCCATCTATCATGATGCTGTCAGTTGTCCCAGTGGTATCCTTGACTTGTTGAGTTTCAATTCATATTGAAGAATTCAGTCTTTGACCTTCTGCAGCAAATCCTTCAGGTCCTTCTCTGTTCTTGATGAGACTTCCTCCAATCCTAATGCCACATTCCTCCTCATAAAGTCCAACCTCCCAAATGATCTGTTCTACACATAGAGTGTAAGAAATGGGGAAAGATGCACCCCCAACATACTCTTTTCTTTACTTGGAACCAGGCAGTCTTTTCCTCTGTCCTGACTGCTCCCAAATCCAAGCCTGAATTAAACCCGTTGTCACTTTGTTGATTCTAACTCATAGCAACACTATAGGACAGAGTAATACTGTTCCATAGTGTTTCCAATTCTTTAAATCTTGACCAAAGTTGATTTCCTTTTTTTCTCATACAGAGAATCTGGTGAGTCCTGATGATGATGATCTGGTGAGACCTCTTGGTAGAAATAAAGCACTTAACAATTGTATAACCAGGGCTCCTATTTGACATATCACTCACTCACTGCCGCTTCTGACTCACATTGACACTCACTCACTGCCGCTCCTGACTCACATTGACTTCTCATCAGGTTTCTCAATCTCCCAGAAGTCACTGGTGAATTTGAACCGCTGGAACACAAAGCCTTTTGGTTAAGAGCATAACTCACTATGGATCCGAGCTTGTTTATAACTCTAGGTACTAGAAGGCTGTGTCCCATTTATTGTACTGTTACATTGTGTTTTCTAGTTTCTAAACCAAAATCAAAGGAATTATTATAAAGTTGCTCCTGACTCCAGGTGATTCCATTTTAGTCAGGGTAAAGCTCATCTATAGTGTTTTAAAATGCTGACTTTTCATAAGTACACAGGCCTTGTCTGTATAGCCTTTGAGTAAATTTCAGCTCCAACCTGTTAGTAGCAGCAAAACATTTTTCTGTTCTTGAATCTTTTTTCTTATGTTTGAAAATTAACATATGAAGGACTTTCTAAATTGTGGGATTTTCCTCCTTCACTGTTTTATGAAAATTTCCCGATTTACATTTTCTGTTGTGAGAAACTAAAAATCATTTCCTCTAAAAATACTTTTCTAGGAAGTTTGAGCTTTGAATGCTCTGGACAAATTAAAACCAAAACCTTTGCTCTTCTATGTAAAAAACATATAAAATATTTATATATGAACATTTCATATAAACTTAATAAAGACCTATAATAATTTAGTGTTCCATGGTAATACACACAGTTGATGTTCCAAAAAAAATTGTACAAAACTCAGGTTTCATTTATAACTAGAAGCATGTTTTAATACTTCATTTAAACACTGATAGATATTGCAATTTACGTTAAACTATGGTTACTTCACAAAAGAAGCCTTTCTACTGAGCAGTGTTCTGCAGATTCTCCATGGGGTTTTGAGGCTTTAAATATTTATGATAGGAGACTCTCCATCTTCCTTCTGAGTGCCAGCTGGTGGATTCGAACTGCCACACCTTTCAGTTCGCAGCCATATTGATAATGCTGTATGCCATCAATCCCAAATTGCACTAATCTAGAGTGGATTCTGACACATGGCAACTCTTACAGGCTTTAAGAGGTTTTAGAGGCTTTAAGTTTTAACTAGAGGAGATTGCTTACCTTTCTCCACAGAGCAGCAGGAGGGTCAAACTGCCATTCTTTTGACCCAAACTTAACCACTATTCAGTATTATGTATAAACAGCTTATATTAAACAAAAATAAAATTATTAACAGGGCAAGGAATAATCCACATTTCTAATGTTCTAGTGTCCAAAGCTTCTGGTGGTATATCCTTAGTGAGCTGCTCTGCTAAATAAAAGGCTGAATGTATCTAGCGGTTTGAATCTGAGGGAGAAAAATGGGCAATCTTTCTACTTTGTGATTTGCAAACTCAAATACCTAATGGAGAGACTGTATGAGTCAGAAGTGACTTCACAGCAGTGAGTAAGTGAGTGAATAAGGGAGTGAGGAAGTTATTGATGTTATATAAAGTGGCTACCTGGTATAAATAATCTATTTGTTGAAAGGCTCCCAATTCTGTGCATTTGAAGAAAAATTGGGTAACAGGCTAAGCAGCAGTTTATATACCTAAGACATTTTAAAATTGTTTAAGAGGCTAAAGATCTAGAAAAAGATTTCTAATTAAATTAAATTTTAAACAAAATCACAAGATTTTACTACTAATAAATACAAATATTTTGTCTTTCTCAGCTTAAAAATCAACTCTTCATTCTTTCCTGATGATTTCTGTTTTTATAGCACTTTTACACAAATAATCCTTTCTTTTATTAAGTGCCCTGAAATTGTCAGTAAATACACGAAGTTGATTCCTTGCATTTGGTAAGTTGCTCACTCATTCATCAGGCACTGTGGAGTCAGGCATGGGTCAGTTTTATCTCACACACACACACACACACACACACACACACAACTATTGCCTTATAGATTCTAAAAGGCAATTCATTGCTGTTGAACAGCAATTAACTCATAACTGATCCTCCATGGCATTTCTGAGACTAAATTACAGAGTAGAAAATTGTCCATCTTTCTCCCTCATAGCATCTGGTGGATTGAAGCCACCAGAAGAGCATTTGAGCTAGCAAAGTAACTATGAGCTATGCCACCAGATTTGGATATCTAGAATTAAGCAGTATTTCAACAACTATGAACACCGAGGTGTAATCTCAAAGGCATGTAGTTTGACTCCATCAGTTGCTGTGCAGGTGAATGATGAGCAATCTCTTCCTGTGTGATTTTCTCTGAAAGCCTGCAGGAGCCATGGGTCGGCTCCGACTCAGTAGAACATAACAGGAAGTGTAAAACCAGTGTAGACCAGGCAGGATGCAGCCATACCTGACTCTTATAATTCTTCAGGGAGGGAGAATTCTCACCCATGATACCAACAGTACAAGACCCATACCTATAAGGTCAAACTTGTCCTGATGTTCCTGTACCTACTTTTATCTAATCTAATAGCAGTTGTTTCATCCAGACTCTCCTTTCTTTGCTCTTTGATCCAATAATCCATTGTAATCATGATATATGGAGAAAAGATTGAAATTGTCAATAATTTAATCTTACTTGTATGGACCATCCCCACCTTGGTACGAGCAGTCACAAATTAAGAAGACATATCACATTGGGCAAAGCAGGGACTTCTCCCAAATACTGAGGAGCAATGATGTTAGTCTGAA
>NW_006399831.1:7537916-7539827 GCF_000299155.1 Elephantulus edwardii | reverse complement strand
GCAACAGGGTGCAAATTTTCAGTCAGAAAAGCTTCATAAATAAGCATACTTGCAGGTTCTCTGATCCTCGGCCTAATAGCTCTGGGCCAGTAATACAAAACTGTTTTAGTTCCGACAATTATGACATCTCTCCCAGCCCTCCAGTAAGCCCGAATGAAATCTCTCTGCTCTAGTTCTTTGGAATGGCAGTTTCAATTTAACTCTATCTCTGCTTCGCTAAAATCTCTGGCTCTGCTACTGCTGCTACTGCCAGTTTCAGGTGTCACTCTGTTTTACCAAAGAAACCATAAAAGTGTTTACTGTATTTTCTGCTGCTTCTTTCTTGATAATAGCAAGATTTCTGCTTCCTGCCCCTAAGCCTGTTTAAGTCTATGGTGTTGGCAAGAACAATCAATTTGCTCCTTAGATATCTACACCTAGTTTGTATATTCCCTCCCAAAAGGAGTCATAAACCTCATTCACATTACTAGCATAGACCCATTCACACGTGTGGTAAAAATCAAAGCTAATGGCTAGGAAAGCCATTTTGAACAATCAACCCACTGCACCACTAGTTTGGCCAATCACTAATAGTAACATAGATTCAAATATTTAAGTTCTGAGAAAATGAAAAGAAGAAAGTGTCTTAATTTTCTTTAGAATATTTTTTTAAATATAGATTGTGCTTTTAGGTGAACAACTTTATCCTATAATAATAAATTCACTAGAAGTGTGATATTCAAGTTCAATTGACCTTGAAAATTATGCACAGTAATAAAATAATGAATCTATTCTTGAACAATATAAGCATAAGAGTCAACATAATAAATCCATCAATATATTTCAATATATCAGTACTTAACAGGGATATAAAGTCATAAGAAAAAAGTATAATCTATCAGATATTTATTTAAAGTCTACCATTTTGCTAAATTTCTTATATAAATCATACCTTAAATAAAGAAACTTAGAGAAGACAAAGTTATATATTGGTTTAATGAGCAAGATGGCTCACTGAATGTAATTAAACATGTTGTTTTAATTAGTTTTATATTGTTTCTGTTTTCTAGAAAAGTAATAAACTGGAATATACAAACTTTTCCTGCTGTGGACCATATTGAGAGATAGTAAATAACTGAAATAAAATGCCAGGATCATTGGTGGGGACCCATCTGTACCTACTAGAATCTCAATTTCACCTGAGTACTCTCAGGCAAGTGAATATGTGCCAGAAAATGGTGATTTTCAATACATTTGCACATTTGCTACTACTAAAAATAATTCACCAGGGAAAGAGAGAAACATTCAGTCTAAATTTGTTAAGAGAGAGCCCAAATAATAGATTCAATCTCGTCCGAAATGACAGTGCATGAGGCACTTTGTATTAAGGCTCATTTGAAATGTCATCAACTACATGAGGTTTCAAAATAACAGCAACAAAACCAGCCTGTGTTCTGCATAAGCAACTGCTGGATATTATAACATGTGCTGTAAAGTGTGAATGATGAATTAAGAAGGAAAAAAACACGCTCCTTTTTCCTAATACTCCTTTTTCTTCTGGTTCTTGGCCAACTACAACACTTCTTTCATAGTCTTGCTTAAGGCACCTTCAGCGGCAGCAGGTGCTTGTTCATTTTGACAAATGTTGCTTTGTTAATATGATGCAAGTAAACAAGACTAACAGTTTTTCTAGCTGTGCAAAAGGCAGACAAAAATACCTACTGGGAATTAAAGCCTACCAACATCCTGACAACTCACTACCTATTTCCACTATTAAAACCAAATTGTTTCTTTGACACTTAAGTTAAAGAGAAAGGTTGTTCTTGTTAGGTTCCACACAGTTTCTCTGTCATAGGTAGATCCTGTTTACAACAGAAAGAAACACTGCAGTGTTCTACAACATCCTAATATTCAGTGCTATATTTGATTCTC
>NW_006399831.1:7534890-7537036 GCF_000299155.1 Elephantulus edwardii | reverse complement strand
ATTGCCACAGTCACTGTATCATTTCATCTCATCCATATCTTTTGTCTCAAACCTTCCAAGCATGATCCCCTTCTTCAAGGACTAGTCCCTCCTGGCAGCATGCCCAAAGTTTGTGAAATAGTGCTTCATTAACCTTGCCTCCAAGGGACAACCTGATTTCACCCTCAATAGGACAGACCTATTTGTTCTCTTGGCAGTCCATGGTATGTCAGTACTCTTCTTCAGCAACAAAGCTCAAATATCTCAATTCTTCTTCTGTCATCCTTAGTCATTGTCCAGTTTTCAGATGCATAGCAAGCAATTGAGAAGACCATGGTTTTAATGAGGTACACCTTAGTCTCTAGACTGCCATTGTTGCTCTTTGACAGCAGACTTTTTTTCTAAAGCAATTAATCTTTTGATTTACTGTATACTGATGCCAAGATGTTAATTGTGGATAAAGCAACATAAAATAGTTAGCAACCTCAATCGATTCTCTATCTATCATGATCTTGTCAATTAGCTAGGTAGCAAAGATCTTTGTTTTCTTGATGTTCAAATGCATTCTGTATAGAAGTCCGGGACATTCTGCAGTAATTATTGTAAGTTTCCTCAGTTTAGGTCTACAAGATTGTGTCATCTGCATAATGCACGTTGTTAATATCACATTCTTCTTCATAAAGTTCAGTCTCCTGAATTATCTATCATTTCCTCATATAGACTGAAAAGGTATGGAAAAAAGGATGCATCCCTGAAATGCTCATTTTTAAATGTTGAACCATGCAGTGTTCCCTTGCTCTGCTATATGGCAGCTTCCTAGTCTAGTCTTATAGGCTTTTTATGAGCACAGTCAAGTGTTCTGTGATTCCCATTCTTCTCGATGTTAGCCACAATTTGTTGTGACCCACACAGTCAAATGTCTTTACGTAGTCGATAAAACACAAATAGATACCTTTCGAATACTTTCTGCTTTCAGTCAAGATCCTTCTCAAATTGACAGTAATATCCCTAGTGTCGTGACTCTTCTAAACTCAATTTGTATTTCTGAAAATTCTTATGATGCACTGTTCTAGTCATTTTTGGATAATCTTCAGTAAGATTTTGCTTGCGTGTGGTATTAATTACTCTGTTCTATAATTTTCACATTCTGTAGGATAACCTATTTTGGGAATGGGAATGAAAATTAGTCTTTTCTAGTCAGTTGGCCAGTTAGCTGTTTTCTAGATGTTTTGGCACAACCTATTGAGCACATCCAAGGCTGGAACAGTTTGTTGAAATATATCAATTAGTATTTCATCAATTTCTGAGGCCTTTTTTTTCTGATTCCTTCAGAACAACTTGATCTTTCTCCTTTATTCTTGATCATATGCTACTTCCTGAAATGGTTCTGTATTAGCCATTTCTTTTAGGTCCAGTGATACTGCTTCATGCCAGGAAAGAGGCTGAGAGACTGTGAGCTGTGACACTCATATGCTTACTGGATGAGGAGACCCACAGTGCCATTATCACAGGGGACCATACAGATAATGAATTAGTGGGTGTCATATCAGGAATTAGTTAAAGACCTTGCCTAACAGTTCCTGGGGGAGTGGGACTAACACCAAATTTATCTGTCAGCTTTGAATCTGCGTGATTTTTCTCTTAATAGCTTAGATATGCATACATTTGGTTATCTATCATCTGCTCTTTTGGATACAGTACTTGTCTGTTAGATGCTGTACTAAAGTGGAGCTTCCATTTTATGGCAAACTAGGAAGGATTGGTCATCCATTTCTGAAACAGCAGGACTTCAAAACCCTATGAACAAAAGCACATTTATACTATTAGATATAGCTATAAGTCATCTACAACTCGACACCACTTAACAACACCACCACCAGCGTAGAGTGAGTCTGTGGGCTTCATGGATAGAAAGTTATACTACCAAGCCATAGGTGCATGATTTTAATTTGTGACCCTTGGGCCTGGTTTTAACTGTTTTGGTCAGACATTCTTCTAAGTGATATAGCACTGGTCTGTCCATTTGCTGTACAGAGGTAACTCATGTTTGCTACCATGCTAAACACTGTGACAATGATGTGTCAAATGCGATAATGGTTACCAACATGGTGGACAGTGTTTTGTGGAGCTCCCCGATTAAAACAAGCTTAGAAGCAGGAGTGGCACC
>NW_006399831.1:7530177-7531613 GCF_000299155.1 Elephantulus edwardii | reverse complement strand
TTGATTTCTTTTTGTCTTCCTCAGGTGTTAATCTTAGCAAAATGAAACCCTAGACAATTGTATTCTTTCTCCATTTATCCTAATGTTGCTTACTGGTTCAGTTGAAAGGGATTTTTTGCCTAATTAAATAGTTGTGGGTTTCTGTCTATTGTTTTATGTTATTCAATGTAATTTAATGATCATTAGTTTTGGGGTTTTTTTTCTCTTTTTTTTAATACTGGTTTTCATACAAAATTCATGAACAATGTGTGTCATTCATTTCACACTTTCTTGCATTCACATTATGTTTCAAATAATTGCTCTTATACATTGTGTTTTATAAAAATAATCCCCATTGATCTATGCCTACTATTACCATGCCTGGGTGAGACTCTATAATTGTGAGGTGATTGTGGCCCACCGAGGATATTATGTAGTTTGATAATGAGAAAAATGCAAATAGCATCTTTTGGGTGGGAACAGGCAAATAAAATCTATAGACAGGAGCATGATGATTGTCGATTTTTTACCATCTTACCAAGCTTAAATTGAGTAGATTCAGAGACAGAAAATAGGAATCTAATTAGCATCAGGAAAGAAAAAGCAGAAAATACAGTTCATTTTTAGGGCCAAAAATTTCTGTGAGAGACAGAGTAAGAATGAAACACAAGAGCAACAGCAGAGATGAGAGAGAGGAAAGAATCTTGTGAGACAGAGCTGATCTAAACTAAATGTCATCTGGCCAAGGACCTTGACATAAATATATTGGAACACTGCAAAAGAAATAATTGCTATAACTGAAAGAAAATTCTAACTGTGAGAAATAGAGCCCAAAGTCATGATCAAAGGGTCAAAATGTGATCTGCCTATGAATACACTTGAGAATGAGCTTTCTGATTGAAGATTGTGTACTCAGTGTGCCCAACCTCAATTGTGACATGTGGCTTCTGTAATATTATCATAATCTTAAGGGCTGTCTCTGTGGACACTGCAGTGAAGTGTTGTTGTTATGTGCCATCAAGTTGCTTGCAACTCATAGTGTCCCTATGTACAGCAGCCCTAAACTCTGCTCTGTCCTGTGCCAGTCACACTGTCTTTGACATTCCCATCCCAATTACCCCAGTCACTGAATCAATCCACCTCCTAGAGGGCCTTCCCCTCCTGCACTGTTTCTCCACCCTACCAAGCATGATGTCCTTCTTCAAGAACCTGTCTCTCCTTACAACATGTCCACAGTATGTCAGACAAAGCCTCAGAATCCTTGCCTCCAAGGAGCCACCTGTGTTAACCCTTTCCAGGATGAATCTGTTTGTTTTCCTAGCAGTCCATGGTACCCTCAACACTCTTCTACACCTTTGAGCACCACAGCTCAAGGGCATCAATTCTCCTTCTATCCTCCCTAGTAATTGTCCGACTCTCTGATGCATAACAAGTGATTGCAAAGACCATGGCCTATA
>NW_006399831.1:7527122-7529207 GCF_000299155.1 Elephantulus edwardii | reverse complement strand
TGTCTCTCCACCCTTCCAAGCATGATGTCCTTCTCCAAGGACCAGTCTCTCCTAACCACATGCCCAAAGTATGTTAGACAGAGTTTCAAACTCCTAGCCTCTAAGGAGAAACTTGGTTTCACCTTCTCTAAGATAGTCCTATTTGTTTGCAATTTAAGATGTGTTTAAGACTTTTCCAGCACCACAAATCTAAGGTATTGATTTTTCTTCTGTCATCCTTAGTCACAGTCCAACTCTCTGAGGCAAAACAAGTAATTGAAAAGACCGTGGCCCGGACTAGGCACACCTTAGTCTCTTTGACATCTAGACTAACATGACAACATTCCAAGTAAACCTGATGATAATGTTTGGCAATGATGGCATTCTTTTCTTATATCTATAGCTTACTGGAGAGGATGAAGACAAGCTGTTCCTTGGAGACAATGGTTTGAGGCTCTGTTTCACATAATTTGGGCTTGTTGCCAGGAGGGAACAGATTTTTGAAAAGAACGTTATGCTTGGAAGGGTGAATGGGCAGCATAAGACAGGAAAACCTCGGATGATATGGACCGATACATTAACTGGGGCCAGAAACAGTGAGATTGGACCAGGATAGGGTAGAGTTCAGAGCTATTGCATATAGGGTCGCTATGACTTGTGATTGACTCCATGACACATAACAACAACAGCAGTGACAAAAATAACTATCCCTACATATAGCTTATTTGTATATTTTGATGACCAATTGTTGCTGGTATCAAAGCTTATAATCACCTTTGTAAACTCATGAATTAAACATTGTTTTTGAGCTTCTCTTAAACTAAATATTAATAAAATATTTTTATCTGATATTCTTGCAGATAAACCAGTTTGGTTAAATTCCTCTCTAATATTTTATATTTTTCTGTGTTTTTCCCCATATTTTTGTTATATTTCATACCCCTAGCATAGTTATAATTATTATGATTACTAGTGTTGTTATGTACAGTTGAATCAGAACCAGCTAATAGCTGACCCCGCAGTGAGTTTTCAGAAGCTATAAATTGAATAAGGAAGAGAGTACCCAGTTTTTTCCTGCAGAGCAGATAGTGAATTCAAATTACATACTCTTGTATTCGCAGCTCAACTCTTTACCTACTAGGCCACCAGAGATCTCTGTTGAAGTTGGATTATCTTTTTATCTCATTTTGTATTACTTTATTTGGATTAAGTTTGTTTTCTTGCTATCAAATCCTATTTTTCCCCTCTATTTTCTATTTTTATTAAATTTTATTAATTTTAAAGAACATCTACAGAGATTTTGGATATCCATTCATTCACTGTTGGACTATTTTCTCTACCCCCATTCCAATTCGTTTCCTCTTCCCTCCCCCCCTTGAAAATTTGTTTTAATTGTTGCATTGCTACAGTTCTTGTCAAAGCCAGTTTTGATTAATCTCCTTTGTCAGTGTATCCTTTTCCATTCCCTATCACTCCCCCCTGAGAGAGACTTCACCCTGATTCATAAGGAAAATGGGATGGCATATTCTTTTAGCTACTTCCTGCTGAAAAGGGACACTGTAGGTTTCAGGGTGAAGATCTTCTCTCACCCTTTGGCAATAGGAAACACGTAGACTATTGTGGAGATTGATTTTGGAATTTAGATGCACTGTTTTCAGTTGTGCTTAGCCATGCATGTTCATATACTTGAAGATGTATCATGGAACTGTTGCAACCTAGAAGACACAAATTAAACTAACAAGTTAAAAGTACATGAGTCAAAAAATAAAAGCAATAATATTCCAAGTAGAGGTTCTAACAGTGGCACAAATCAAGTTACAGACAGAAGGTAGTTCTTAAAATTAAAAGCTTATTGACTAACTCTTTGTGTATTCTAGTATAAAGGTTAGGAGCCGTAGAGGCTCAACTATGCCATTTATTGTTCTTAAGTCCTGGACCAAATTCCATCTACCACTGGGTTGTTTTACAGCTCAGAAGTCTGCATGCAAGGCAGAGGTGAAGTAAGGAACTGCTTATGAGGTTTTCCGTCAATTGCAACAACTAAGAAATAGTGAGAAGAGTTGGGACTTCAGAAGGCTTTTAGGACCAAATAGTAGGCTCTTGTGT
>NW_006399831.1:7523263-7526042 GCF_000299155.1 Elephantulus edwardii | reverse complement strand
CAAGGTCAGTCCTCTTTTACAACAGTGGCACCATGCAATATTTGTCCTTTTTGACTGGGATGCTTTTATTTAACATGGAATTTTTAATTAGATGTACTTATCTTAAAAATAATATACCATTATCTTGATTCCAGTGTTTCACAAGTTATGGGTCTTTGTTATTAAAATCCAATCAATCTCTCTGTTATATTATCATCCCATTATTCTTTCTACCATTTTATCCTCCTCAAGTTAAATGTTTCTTATTCTGCCCAGGCCACATGTATTTAGATTTTTTTTTACATAACTATTTTTATTTTCTCAACTTTTGCTTTTGCATCTCCAGTTTTACTTCTTCGTCTTGCAAAAATACCATTCTTTTTTTACGTGAGAATCTCTTTGTGTGGTAAATTCCATCATTTTTACTGATATCAAAGTTGTCTCAGTTTTTCTTTCATCTATTTATACCTTTTTCATTGGTCTATTTATACTTTTAAAACATATTTTTCTATTTAATGTCAGCCTGGAAACTAAGGTAAGTCTGATACAGGAAATTATTTTTGCAATTACATGCTATGCATCAGAAAGTTGGATAATAACTAAAGATGATACAAGGAAAGTTGATGACTTTGAACTCTGGTGTTGGAGAAGAGTGTTGAATATACTGTGAACTGCTAGGAGAACAAACAGGTTTGTCCTCGAGAGGGTAAAGCCAGGCTGCTCTTTGGAGGCAAGGATTCTAAATCTTTTTCTGACATCCTTTGGACATGTTGCAAGGAGGGACCAGTCCTTAGAGAGTGACATCATGCTTGGGAGGGTGGAGGAACAGCGCAGGAGAGGAAGACTCTTGATAAGGTGGATTGATTTAGTGACTGGGGTTATGGGGGTAGGTATGACAGAGACAATAAGATTGGCACAGGATAGAGCAGGGTTTAGGGCTGTTGTACATAGGGTCACTATGAGATGCAGGTAACTCGATGGCACATAACAACAACAATACTTTGAGGTAGTTAAAAATTTATTTAAAACAAAACCAACCCCAAAGTTTTGAAAAGAGTAAGAAGTATTCCTATAGATCTTACACCAATTTTCCCTACTTATTTACATTTTATCAAATGTGTCTTATCATTTATTCTTTTTAAAATTTCATTTTATTTTTCATTTATTCTTATTTTCTCCCCTTCCCTCATACCCATCAGTTCTACTTGCATTAGACAATGCTGTTGTTAACCCAGAGGTGGCCTCTCACTGGATCTAAGAAATCACGATGAGTAAACCCCTCCATGTGATTTACAATCACTGAAAATTCACTGATGTGTCAGCTATGAGTCGGTTCCTACGCCATTGCAATGAAAGTTTTTATTTCATTTTGACCTGCTTACCTGTATTAGAGCTCATATATATTGGCAAGATATTATGTATCTTTGCATTGCATTTCTACATGAACAGGAAGTGGGTTCTTGTTCTCTTGCTGGTGTGTACTTGCCCTTTCGCCTCAGATTGGAGTTTTCATGATCTGTGTGGTAACCTCACTTTCTTATTACCAACAAACTTTTCCAGAGCTGATATATGAAGATCATTATGGGGCCCTGTCTGGGGAGTCTAGAAAAGATGGAGACACAAGACCAGTAAATCAGCTAGATCTGAGGAAGGCCACGGATCATGAACAAAGTTAGGATCCTGACGCTATCATAATATTAGTAGTAGTATGTTTTCTTTCGTTTTTGTATTTATTGTCTTAACTTTGTATTGCTTAAATCTGATTGATTGATTGATAGGCAAACTGCTCCATCCCTGACAGGAGATAAAACACAATGGAAAGAATCTTAAAAAAAAGTGCTATGTAGAACTTGAATAGCAAAAGCAAACATTGTTAAGCAAATATTTAATTAAATGATAATTGATAAAGATTACACATTAACATAAAGAAAACATAAAATCCTCTCAATGGGTACAAGAAACAACCCAACAGGTTTGAAGGTGTCCAGGATTTTATGTATATTCATTTGATCAAAGTACTTGTTCATGGGAAAAGCAGTAAAAAAAAAATATATGTATTGCTTTGGGCAAATGTGATGCTCCTATTAGTATATAACTTTTTGAAATTCAATATAGTTTCAGATTTTTCTGTTTTTTCTCAACATACCTTGGATATCTTATTATGAAAGCCTAGTCCTTAAGAAAGATATCATATAGAGTATAGTAATCATTTAAAGAAAAGAAGCTCTTCGCTGCAACAATGGGTTTAAACATTGCAGAGATTGTGAAGGTGGCAGGATCGGGTAGGGTTTTTCTCTATATGCACAGGGTTGCTGTGGATTAGCGTTACCTCAACAGCACTTAACAACAACAAGAAAATGTAATTATTTATATATGTGCTCAAATAATACACTATTTCATTTCTACTATACCCTGAATAGGATTATTTTTTCTTTTTCATATACATAAAGAAACATAATATTAAAAAGCAAAAGTGTAAACAGAATATTGACTCTATTTGTATTGAAATTGTAGATAAAAATATGAATAAAAATTTTATTCAGTGTGTTTAATGTGTTTCTAATAATTGCACTTAATTCACATAGCATAACATCTTGAACACTCAGTTAAACTTGAATTCTAAAGCTAGATTTCTGAGAAATTTTTTTTCTCCTGTATCATTGAGCTGTGAGCTGCCGTGCCCTGATCTGACCACTTGATGGAACTCTTACATTTTTCTTTCAGCACCCTAGAACTAGTGAGAAGACAACCTTTTATTTCTGGCAGAGGATAAAGGAATAAAAAATACCTGTTTACGGCA
>NW_006399831.1:7515788-7522964 GCF_000299155.1 Elephantulus edwardii | reverse complement strand
TAAAAATTTAACATATTTAAAAAGCTGTAAAGTACAATTCTCTATTGAACTAAAGCAAGGCAATGTATATGCAAAAAGAGAAACTGGAAATAGAATTCTTTCAAATGAATCCTTGAGCTTTTTTTCTTCAAGCAATTTTTGTATATAATCTTAAATTATGCTAAATAGGTTCATAGTTACATGCAAAAGATGACTTACTTATCATCAAAATTGAAACAATATTGCTGTGATGTATTCAAAACTGATAGTATAGATATATATCACAGAACAATGTGCTAAAAGAAAATTTTTCCAGGGCCTGTAGATTTAAAGAGAGCATATTTATGGATAGTTCTAGATGACTAGGTTATAAGAGAATAGATCAATTGTGAATTACAATTTTCAATAGAGTGACTTGGAATAATTAGAAACATAAAAAGTAGGAAAACAGAAAAAAAATCACATTATTCCTATTGAAAATGGTGATGAACTACAATCTCAAGGGCAGTTCAGATATCAATAGGCTTTAACTTTGTAACTTAAACTTTTTCAAGTTTGTGCTAGAAGAAACAGGCTAATAAAGTCTAGTAAGAAATCTATATATAAGTTAATTAATATGTAATCAATATTTTTATAGTATTAAAATAATTTAAATGAAAGGTATTGAAATTATAAGTTATATAGAAAAAGGCATCGTAAGCTTGTTATTGAATCTGAGACAGACTATCTTTTGTGACGTTACATTGCACAATTTCTTTCATCTAGGATACTCTATAAAGCATGACTCTAGGTTGCAAGACTCTCAAGAGACTGAGGTTCCTTCTGAGTATATCGTTTCTCTTAAATGCTCTCTAACATTTCTGTGACATCTTCTAAGCTAAGTCATGCCAAATTGTTGGGTTTGTTCTTTTGTTGTTGTTTTAATATATATTCCTGAATTTCTTCAACTGAAACATGCCACCAAATTAGATATGTTCTTTTGAATATAGCAATTTTCATTTTATTGTGCCCCATACTGAGTTCACAGTGTTTGAACTCATCAGCCTATTTTTATATTTACTTAAAAAGCTAGCTTGGTGCAGTGACAATAAACTTGATATTGCAGAGTGTGAGTATGGTGCAGATTGGATAAGGTTTCAGTCATAGGTTTCCTAAGGTTGCTGTGATTCCTAGGAAACTAGATGTCGTGGAAAAAGAACCACACAAACCTGGTGAGGCAAGTTAGTGATCCTGAATAACATGCATTTTCCCCACATACCTATCCGAGAGTAAAAGGTGATCAAAATAATCAGTGAATGAAAGTATTTGAAGTTCATGAAATAACTTAGAGCTAATGTGTCAAAAACTAATTTACCTTATTGTCACTGTACTGTTTGTTGCTATTCTGTACCAGCAAGTTGAGTAGGACTCATAATCACCCTATGAGCCTTGTCCTATTCTATACCATCCTCATCTCTGATACATTTGTGTCCATTGCTGCAATTACTGTGTCCATTCCATCTCAGTGGGAGTCTTCCTCTCCTTCACTGACCTTCCACCATTCCAAGCATAAAATCTCTCTCCAAGTAAATGCCTCTCCTAGCAAAATGTCCAAATTTTTATGGTGGCCTAGTGGTAAGAAACCTCACTTCAGTCCTGAGGCATATATATGGTTTAAATCCACCAGCTGCTCTGTAGAAGAAGAATTGGCAATATCCTGTGTGATTAACTGCCCCTGAAAACCTGCTGGAGGGTCAGCTATGAGTCAGTTCTGATTCAATAGTACACAATAACAACAAGAAGCTTCAACATTCTTGGCTCCAAAGAACAGCTTGATTGTATTTTCTCCAAGACATATTTGTTTTCTCAATACTGGATCTGGCTAACTACTTCTGAAAAACCAACCACTGAAACAATGCAGAGCACAATTCTGCTCTGATATACATGAAATTTCTTCATGTATTTGTTTTTTCAATGTTAATTCAATGTTCTTTTCCAATGCCATACTCAAAAGCATAAACTCTTTTACTGCCATCCTTAGTTATTGACCAGCTCTTATGCATAGCAAATGATTACGAAGACCATGGGCTTAATTAGGAACACCTTAGTCTTTGAAATGACATCTTTACTCCTCAGTAATTTGGAGGGATCCCCGATAGCAGACTTGGACAATGCAATACATTATCTGGTATCCTGACTGCTGGTACCAAGGTTGTTGATCATAAATCCAAGTAAGTTGAAATAGTTGGTAATTTGAATCTTCATCAATCATGACGTTGCTTATGAGACAGGTAGTGATGATTTTTGTTCTCTCGATGTTGAGATGCAATCCATATTGAACAGTGTAGTCATTCATCATCAGCACTCTGTATTTCAAGTCCTCTTCACTTTCAGTAAGCTAGGTTTTATCATCTGCATAGTACAGGTTGTTGGTTAACCTTCTTCCAATCCTAATGCCACAATCTCCTTCTAGAGTCCAGCTTTTCAAATGATTTGTTCAGCATATAGATTGAATAGACACGAAGAAAGGATACAACCCTGACACACACTACCTGACTTTAAACCATGCAGTCTTCCTTAGCTCTATTTTGACAACAACTTTTTGGTAAGGTATAGGATTCATATGAGCACAATTAAGTGTTCTGGGATTCCCATTCTTCTCAATATTAGCCATAGTATTTTATGATCAACTCAATCATAGTCGTTTCAATAATAAATGAAACAAAAATAGATATACTTCTTGTATTCCCTGATTTCAGCTAGTATACATCTGACATCAAAATTATATACTTGGTGTCACATTGTCTCTGATACCAGTTTGAACTTCTGGTAATTCTCTGTAAATGTCCTGTTCTAGCCATTTTAGATTATTTTCAACAATATCTTGCTTTCTTTATAATAATTATATTGTTCAATAATTTCCATTGTTCTAATGCTATTTTTCCATTATTCCAGCGGTATTGTTTGAAACTCTGCTGTGAATCGCCTTTTTTTAAGAAGGGAACAAATATGAATCTCTTCCAGTCAGTAAACTAAGCAGCTGTTCTCTGTATTTCCATATAGACTGGTGAGATGTTCTAGGCTACATCTGTTAGTTGAAACATGTCTATTAGTATTCTACTGATTTCTGGGGCCTTATTTTTTGCCAATGCCTTCAATACAGCTTGAATTTCTTCCTTGATTCTTGCTCTTATGATACTTTAGAAATCTTTCAGTTTCAACCAGTTCTTTTGGTAAAGTGACTCTGATTTTTCCTTCTATCTTTTTGATGCATCCTAGATTATTAAAGGTTTGGGCAACAGCATCTCACAGTACTCCAACCTGTAGCTTGAAATTGTTGTTTTATCAATTTTCAAAATGCAGAACGAGTTCTTCCCTTTTTATTATCCAACTACAATTCTCTGCAAATTTCATTATAATACTTTGTTTTCTTATGGTTGTTATTGTTGTTGTTAGGTGCTGTTGAGTTGCCTACACCCAATAGCGACCCTCTATACAGCTGCTCTAAACCTTGCCCTGTCCTGAGCCTGTCTTAATAATTCTGACACAACAACCCCCATTGCCCTAGTTACTGAATCAGTTTTTCTCGTTTGAGGTCTTCCTCTTTTGCACTGTCACTCCACCCTTCTGAATGTCCTTCTCCAACGACTGGCCTTTACTGGCAATGTGTCCAAAATATGCCAGAAGGATCTTTCTTTAATTTTACATTTTTCTTTTTTTTTGCATTTTTTTACTTTTACTTTTTTGTTCTTTTCTTTTACTTCATAATTTCTACTCTTTGTTATGGTTTCTATTAGTGATTTCTACAATATTGCTTAAATTTCTATAATTGTATTTATCTTTCTCTTTTATATACAATACTTTAAAATACAGAGAAATAAATGTGCTTTTTTCTGACCATTTATGACAAATTACACTGCTCTACTCCTAACAACAAAACTCAACTATCTTTTAGAAATATGGTATTAAATACTGTTAATATTATTTCAGAACACTTTTCCCACATTTTTCCCCACGATTGGAGTAAAAGAATCAATCTAAATGAAATATTATTGAACAGAAAAATCTGTATGTTTTTTCTTACCTCTTAGTGAAATCTTTAAGATCATATACATTGATAGTGCATTAATTTCTGCAGATCTGGATTGCATCATGCATGCACTCTTAAGTGTATTGAGGGTAAAGCCTCTCTCTCAGACACACACTTTCATTGTCTCTCTCATTACAATTGAATTAGAACCAAACACACACATGTCCCCACATTGATTTTCTGAAGCAATAAAATGCAGTGGAGATTTCCAGTTTTTATCCCATGAAGTTACTGTTAGATTCAAAGTGCTTGACAGAAGGGGAGCTCTGGTGGCCTAGTGGCAAGAAGTGGCACTGCAATCCCAGAGATAAGCGGTTCGAATCCACCAGATGCTCTGCCGGAGAAGGAGGGGCCATCTCCTCCTCTACCAGTCAGATCCGATTTGACGGTACAGAAAATAATAAAATAAAAACAAAGTGCTTGACAGACATTGCTTCTGGGGTAGCCCTCAACTCTAAGGGTTTATGCCATCAAAGCTCTGAGGGTACTGTGTTGGGCTAAAATATGTATGTCTTTTCTTGCATGTAGCTAGTAAAGACAATTCAATAAAAACAAACATTTATTCGAGCTCTAGTGGCTTATGATAAGGAGTTGTACTGCCAACAGAAAGGCACACAGTTTGAATGCACCAGCTACTGCATGGGAGAATAATGGGCAGTCTCTTCTCATGCCATTTACTGTTTCTAAAAAACCCACGGGGGGGGGGTGGGGGTGGTCAGCATCAATTATGAGCTGATTCCAATTCAAAGTTGCATGTCAGCATGTAAACAGGTGAAGCAAAGAGAAACTATTAAAGCTTCCTTTATTGGTGTTCCTTTGCATCAGTATAAAAATGTTTTCCTGCACTACTGATGGTACAAGAAAAAAACCAAATTGCTCATCTAGCCAGACTGACACACTGACTATAACAGTGTGTTTGAGCATCACACAGATTGTGATGATGGCTCAGGATAGGGCACACTTCTCATCTATGTTCTTAGAGTCTCGATGAGCACAGTCAATTCCATGGCAGGAATAGTAATAACAGGAATAGTAAATTAGCATTATTATGTCAATGACTCAGTCAATTGATGGACAAGCCATTTAAGAAAGAACAGTAGGCCTTAGGGCAATAGAATTTCCAGGACTTTAAAATTATACTATTGACAGATCTGAAGAAGAGTCAATGTGACTTAAGCAGAAAGAGCATGAAGTAGAAGAAATGAGACTGGAAAGTAAGACAGTTTGCAAGATCTGTGACCTGGTAGCCCATGAAAAGGAATTTGTAATTTTCTGTACAGATAAGAAGGCCATTGTGGGTCTAACTCAGAAACTGGTTATAATGGAAACTATAAACTTTGAAATCATAATCATAAGAAAGATCATATTTAAAACTATGTGACTGGGTAATACGAACTAAAGGAAAGATTCTCAAATACTTCACTCTCACAGTTCCTTTCATTCTTGAAGAATTATTCTTGACTAGATAGACCTTTGGTTATGTGAGTTATGTCTGTTAATAACTCTCATTGTTGTGGCATCAAGATTGGGAGAAGATACATCAACAACTAAGCAATTGACACAACCTTTCTTGCTAAAAGTGAGACTGCCTTAAAATTCTTGCTGTAAACAATCAAAGGACATAGCCTTCAGTATAAATTACATCTCAATATCAGCAAGGCAAAATTAATCTACACTGGACCAATAGGCAACAATATGTTAAATGGAGAAAAGATTAAAATTGTGTTTGATTTCAGATTACGTTGGATCCACTTTCAACATACATGGGGGGAAAACAATCAAGAAATCAAAAGACATACTCATTGGGGAAATCTGCTATCAAGGACCTCTCCAAAGTGCAATGATATAAATTTGATGACTAAGGTGCACTTGATCCCAGCTATGATATTGTCAATTGCTTTCAATGCATCTTGAAGTTAAAAAATTAATAAGGATGGCAGAATATTAATAAATCCCCTAGAGTTGTGATATCAGAAAAGAGTACTGACTCTCCAATGAACTTCCAAAAAATCAATCAGATATACCTTGGAGAAAGTAGAGCCAGAGTGGCCCTTTAAGACAAAGAGAGTGAAGCTTTGTCTCATATTTGGTCACGTGGTTAGGAGGGGCCAGTCCATGTAAAAGGATATCATGCTTGGAAAGGTAGAGGATCAGTGAAAGAAAGGAAGATTCTCACCAAGATGGATTGACACAATGACTGTAACAATAGGCTTAAGCATATCAGAGATGGTGAGGATGGCACAGCATAGGGCAGAGTTCATATCCACTGTTCCTAGGGTCACTATGAGGCACAGTGGGCTCAACAGCACCTAACAACAACAACAACAACTCATTACTGTGAAGTCAGAATCAACTGAGAACTCATCTTCCTTTGGATTTCTAAGCCTGTAAACTACAGAAGAGGAGATTGCCCATCTTCCCAGTGAGAAGCCACTGGTGGATTTGAACCATTAGAAAGGGGTGTCCTTTGAGTTAGCAGCACCACTCCCTGAAGACTATGAAAGATCCCTTATTAGTAGTTATTATCTTAGAAATGAAAGTATAAATTGTCAGACAATGTAGTTGTTGTTGTTATGTGCAATCGTGTCACTTCCGACTCATAGCAATATTGGTAGTTCATTTAAAAAAATAATCATAATAAATCCTCTGTGTGTGTGTGTGTGTGTATAATGTGTGTGCGTCTATTTTTTCTTAATCTTGCTTGCTGAAAGTGATGTTGTTGATTGCCATTGAGTTGAGCATGACTCATAGTGACCCTATGAACAAAAGGCCTGAAGCCTTTTCTTTAACTATTGTCATTTATCAATGTTCATTGAGTTTCCAGAGGCCTGTTGTTTAGGAAGTGGATGCCACTCCTGCTGAAATTGTAGAGGACTTGACATATTTGCTGCTGAAGATAAGAGACTGAAACCTTCAATATGGATTACATCTCACTATCAAGAAAACAAAAATTGTCACCACTGGGCCAATAGGCAACAGTATGATAGATGAAGAAAAGCTTTATATTGTGGACATTTGATATTGCTTGTATGCACCATCAATATCCTTGATACTAGCAAGAAATTAGATGATGTGCTGCATTGAGAAAATTCTGCTATCTAGGATAGAACAATGATAATTGGTTTAAA
>NW_006399831.1:7512851-7513928 GCF_000299155.1 Elephantulus edwardii | reverse complement strand
CTGCGCTTCAAACCATGGTCTTTCTAATTACTTGCCGTTTATCTGAAAGTGGGACAATGAGTAAGAATTACAAGAAGAATTAATGCTTTTGAGCTATAGTGTTATAGAAGGATGCTAACTATCCTATGGACTACTAACAGAACAAATGAATATGTTTGAGAGAAAGTGCAGCCAGAATGCTTCTTAGAGGTGAGGATAACAAAATTTCTTCTCACATACTTTGGGCATGTCTGTAAGAGGGACCAGTCCTTAGACAAAATAATTATGCTTAGAAAGATGAAGCGTCAGTGACAGAGAGGAAGACCCTCAACAAGGGAGATTGGCGCAGTGACTATAACGTGATCAAATATATCAGAGATGATGAAGATGACACAGGATAGGAGAGGGTTCAGATTTAGGTTCAGAGGGTCCCTATGTGTCATACTTCTCTCAAAAGCATGCAACAACAACTTTCCTAAACAAAAAGAGTAGTAACAAAATTAATGACATGGCTCAAATTTTTGTAAATCCCTTTTGTATCTGACTCATATTGTTTCCTCTTTAAATGTATTGAGATATCATTCCCCAAGTAGATTCAGGAAACCTGACTGTGCTCATGAGAGAATGGGAGTATAAAAGGTTTAATACTATCGTGAAAATTGTTTTTGCCTTTTAGATTCCCTGAAAAGGTCACAGGGACTCTCATTCCATCCTTACCCCTGGGCTATGTTTCAAGAACCTCTGACCCACAGAGTGATTATTACAGTGAAAATATGTCTGAGACTTGAACCCTGAGGTGGGATTTAGAGTCCTAATGCAAAGGAATTCCAGTAAAGGAGAGTCAGATATTCCCCACAGCTCTAAGATAATAGTTTTAAAGACTCTCAACTTCTCAGTTAGTCATTGCATTTTTCATGTTGGGATCACATTTGCCCTTTTTTGTCATTCTAAGAAGTTCATACATATGTATGTCCTTATTAATAGCATAATGAGAGCATCAGACTATAGGCAACTATGCATTGAGGAGACTTGGTGGCATAGCATATTAGGTATTGAGTTAGTAACCTAAAGATTAAATGTTATAATCCACCAGCTGCT
>NW_006399831.1:7487763-7511866 GCF_000299155.1 Elephantulus edwardii | reverse complement strand
CAACAACAGGGAGCTCTGAAGGTTTAGTGGTGCACTGACAACCCAAAGGATTATGATTCAGGTCATCCAGCTACTTGACAGCAGAAAGATGGACATTCTTCTCCTTTGTGATTAAAATTGTCTCTGAAAACCCTCTGAAGCATCAGCCATGAATCAGTTTCACCTCAATGGTACATAACAATAGCAACATTATTCCTCTCATAGGTAAAGGAGATGTAAAGGATAGGAAAATACATCACTATTTTTAACTCTCATGTATTCTAAAAAAGATAAAGCTCTTCAGTATGGTAAAGATAGAAGAACTATTTCCAAATAAATTTTCAAGTTATTAAAATGTACCTCAATTGGCAGAATTCCAGGGTGATAAGAGAATTGGTAGTGAATTCTAAATATGTTGCTAATGAGTAAAAAGCTGTTAAACAGAGTTGAAAATCTCCAAAGTACTAGGAAGTGCATGAAGAATATCTTCAGGAAAGACAATGTAATTAAAAATTCTGACTCAAATATCTAAACTCTTGAGGTTATAACAGTTCAGATATGAATCTCAAATGAAAATGCTTTCAGAATTTTGATTACTATTGATTGAGACCTTCATCTTTGCATCTAGTGAGCTCTGGTGGCCTAGTGGCAAGAAGCTGTGCTGCAATCTCATAGGCACATAGTTTGAATCCAGCAGCTCCTCTGGGAGAGAGAGATGGGTAATCTCCTGTGTGATTGTCTGCCTTTGAAAACTCGTCAGAGGATCAACTATGGGTTGGTTCTGACTCAATAGTAAAAACAAGAGAATCCATAAAAAAGTTAAAAGCAAAACACAAAAACCCCATTTTTACAAACCAGAGTTTTAGATTAATAAATCCACAACTCAAGCATTCAAATTTAAAATTTAAAGAAGGAAAATTAGATTTTAAAAATATTCTTTTTTTTACTCTGTAACAAAATATTCGTATCATATTTCAGGGTCCATCTCTCCGTGTATATTTTAAAAACAATTTCATCTCCTGAAATTCCAATTGTTCAGTAGTTATATTTCAAGAGGTGTGTCCCAGCAGCCTGTAATGATGCTGTGATCTCTATTTACCCAATTATCTGAACCACCACCAAGTCTTTTATTTCATAACCAGTAGTCAAAACCGATCATTTAACTTCTGCATATAGCCCTAGAATAGAGAGAAACTGAATAAACAGATGACAGATTTTGATGGTAGTATAAAAGGAGTGCCAGAAGAATGTCTACCTGTGTTCTATTGACTATTCAAAGGCATTTGACTTTGTGGATCACAACAAACTGTGGCTGACTCTGAGAAGAATGGGAATCCCAGAACACTTGATCGTGCTTATGCGAAACCTATACTTGGACCAGAAAGCAGTTGTCAGAATAGAACAAGGAAACACTGCATAGTTAAAAATTGGGAAGGGTGTAAGCCGAGGAAGTGTCCTGTCTCCATACCTTTTCAACCTGTATGCAGAGCAGATTATCTGGGAAGCTGGGCTCTCTGAGTAGAAATGTGACATCAAAATTGAAGGTAGACTCATCAACAATCTGCATTATGCAGATGACACAACCCTGCTTGCTAAAACTGAGGAAAACCTGAAGTACTTGCTGCAGAAGGTCAAGGACTACAATCTTTAACATGCATTGAAGATCAATTTCAAGAAAACAGATTCTCACCCCGGGGCTATTGGCTGCATTATGATGCATGATGAAGAGATTGAGATTGTTAACAGATTTAGTTTGCTTGGCTTGGTTACAGTAGCCAAAAAAGTAAAAAGAAGAATTGCATTGGGAAAGTCTGCTGTCAGAGACCTCTCCAAAGGACTGAAGAACAACGATGTCAGTCTGAAGACTAAGGTGCAACTAATCCAGGTCATAGTCTTTGCAATCACTTGCTATGCATCAGAGAGCTGGACAGTGACTAGGGATGATAGAAGGAGAATTGATACCTTTGAGCTGTGGTGTTGGAAAAGAGTCTTGAATATACCATGGACCACTAGGAGAACAAACAAGTTTGTCCTAGAGAGGAGACCAGCTTGCTCCTTGGAGGCAAGGATTCTGAAGTTTGTCTGACATACTTTGGACATGTTCAAGGTGGGACTATTCCTTGGAGAGGAACATCATGCTTGGGAGGGTGGAGAGACAGTGCAAGAGACGAAGACCCTCGATGAGATGGATTGATTCAGTGACTGGGGTAATGGGGGTAAGGTGTATCAGAGACAGTGAGGTTGACACAGGATAAGGCAAGGTTTAGGGCCGTTGTACATGAGGTTGCTATGAGTCACAGGTGACTCGAAGGCACATAATAAAAACAACATAAAAGGATAGAAACCTTTCTTTAGGAAAAAAAACAATCATATATTTAATATTTGTATGCTGAAAAACAACTACCAATGCTTTGATGCTAGAAGATTATAAAAATAAAAGTACCCTTGTAAAATTAATTGAAAGTTCATCATTTCTATTTGGTTTGGTTAACTGGATTTGATATGAAGAAAAATCATTATTTCTAAAAATTATCTTCACAAATGTAAAAGCAGGAGTCGTCATCCTGATCTCTGTCAACTTTACAACGGGAAGAGTCCTTAATCAACATTAACAGTGCAGAGGCACTTTCTATGATGTCAACCATGCTTCCAAGCTCACACATCTACTTCCACCAATTCTAATGCCAACTATCCTTCCCATAACTTACACTACTTTGCTATTGGGTCATTTCATCCTTTGGAATGGCCACACATAACTCAGACCATGTTCATGATTGTGAGATTTATTAGGGAGAAACAAGTTACAAATCAGATATGCATACTATTTCTCTAAATCTCAGCCAGTTTATAGCAGCATTATTCACCATTGAAAGAACTTGGAAACAGCCAGATGTCAAACCAGAAACGAATAGATTGTAAAGTCATGGTGCATTCAGGAGCAATTTACTACCTAACTTATGCAGGACTAGTGAGCATTATGCTGAGTGAACTAAATCAGTCCCACAAGGACAAATACCGTATAAAATATTATTGTAGAATGATTACGAGGATCCAAGGTGGTGGGAGGAGAGTAGAAATAGAGGGGTGAGGAAGGGAGGGTAGAGTCTTAATCATAGGGTTTCACAGTTTGATGAGTGGGTGGGGTGAAGGAAATGGGAAGGATTTTTTTGTGAAAAACAATGTATTAAAACTTTGTAAATAAATCAGAGTAATATAGGGGAACAAACAGGTTTGTCTTGCAGAAAGTGAAGCCAGAATGCTCCTTGGAGTCAAGGATTCTGAAGCTTCGTCTGACATACTTTGGGCATGTTGCAAGGAGAGACTGGTCCTTGGAGAGGGACATCATGTTTGGGAGAGCAGAGGGACAGTGCAGAAGCAGAAGACCCTCGATGAGATGGATCAATTCTGTGAGTTGGGTGGTGGGAATGAGTGTGTTTGAGACGGCGAGGTTGGCACAGGATAGAACGGCATTTAGGGCTCTTGTTCATAGGGTCGCTATGAGTCGCAAGTGACTCTATGGCACATAACAACAACAACAACAACAACAACAACAACATAAAAAATATTAGTTTTGACAATTATAATACCTTCTCTACCACCTCTGCTGCCACTATTTCATTTTCTTAATCTCATCTCAAATGAGTATCTCTGGCCCTAAAAGATTCACAGACTAGATTCGCCACTTCTTTCTTGATGTTAGCAAGATTCCTCCTTTCTGCCTCTTTTTGTGTGCTGTGGAGTCGGAACCAAGCAGCAACAAATTACACAGGAGGAGATTGCTCATCTTGCCAACCTGTGGTGTTTGAAACTCTACAAATTGGCTTTTTCACATTAGCCCCAGATTGGAGTGGCTTGGTCTCCAGATACCTTCACTGTAGACATATGGTCTTGCAAATCATCAATAGCTATGAGACCAATATAAGAAAGAGAGATTTCTGCACTGTAAAGTACCCTGCTGACAGTGGTAGAGAGAGAGTAGAAACTCTGCCGAGGTGTAACCAGAGGAATCGTGCTTTTATGCTACAGTCAAAAGTTTTGCTTTGTTATGGTTGAAGGATTATCTCATAACTGCTCTGAGATAAAATTTGCTTAATGACCACGGAAACCAAAGGTTTCTTGCATTTGTGCAACTAACTGCAACCTTGAAATAATTGAAGAATTGTGCCTAGTTAATCTGTTTTGGGATTGCCAAACTAAACCTGGACTTGCATCGTGTGATATTCTTTGCCTCCCTTACTCTCCAAAGTTTGTTTTGCTTTTTTTAAATAAACCCCACAAATGTGAGTAAAGTCTGTGACTCAACAATGTACTTACACCCAATGATTGGTAGAAATAGGGGCTGGAGCATGAGAAGTGGCATCTGACCGAGCAGCTCTCTCTTTGCTGCTATGGAAATTATTGATGTGGGTAGTCGCTCTTTATGAAGTAGGTAGAAGTCAGATTCAGCCACATTGCAGCTGTTCCTTTTGCATCATCTTTTCTTGTGGATGCTTTGGTGGATTCAAATCATGTTCCTGTGGGTTGGCGGTGCATTCCTTAATGCTAAGCCATTATATCTCCCTTCTGCCTCTAAATCTGTTCAGTTAAGCCTGGAGAGATGGCAAGACTGATTAACCTTTAATTATTTATATATTTATATCTATCTATCTATCTATCTATCTATCTATCTATCTATCTATACTCTATCTATATGTATACCATCTCTCTCTCTCTCTCTCTCTCTCTCTCTATATATATATATATATATATATATATATAATATATATATTTCAAGACTGAAAGACTGATCAACCTTTAATTATTAATATGTGTGTGTGGATAGATAGATAGATAATTTGGAAACCCCCACTCAGGAAGTAATATTTTTTTATTCATATCATTGAATTGACTTAGCCCCACCTATCTAAGTAAGGAATATTATAGTTAATGGCTAGGAAAGCCATTTTGAATAATACCTTGTACCACAATATAGACTTTAAAATCTGTATTTTCACAGTTTTTCGTTTTGAAAGTACCAACTTTATATAAGCTATGAGTATTTCTTAAAATAATGGCATCCTTATACAGCTTTTCAATATGAGACATCTATTTTTGTGCACATTTAAGTGAGCTTACACATGACAGTATGCTTCTTTAGGGAATACAGGACTTTCTTTTAACTTTACAGTGTGTTACACATTGTAAAGAATTTTGTGTAGAAGCATTAAGAAAACTGAAATAACAGAAATCCAAGCACATTATGATTGGGTTTGAAAGTAAGAATAAAGAGAACTTGTAAAATAACACCAAAAATTGAAGAAATGGTGGTGGTGTTTATTTAAATTTCTTGTCCTCAGGGAATGGAAAATAGCCTGTTATCATAGTTTGAATATCTAAAGAAAATGCACAGTTTTCACTGGATTTTCTAATATATTTCTCTAGCTAAGATTACTGTGTGGTCTGGCCTGCTTCAGCTGTGACATGCATACATCACTGTCTGGGGTTTGCTGTGCTGTTGCCAGTGGTCTCAGAGTGAATGTCTGAAAAGGCCAGGGTCACCTGCAGTTCTTTCTACCCTGACTTCCTTTGTGTCCTATTGTGCGCAGAGCCTGCTACTGTGATACTACCTCCATATGCATCACACTGTGACACTTTCATGTTAATTGAGCCTCCAGATACTTTCTACTTGGCAGCATGATTTGCTATTGGGATTTTTCTTTAAAAAGGATGAAGTGATTATGTTACTGTTTGTATTTTTTGTCTGCTGTTGTATAGTAAACTACCCCAAAACTTAACGGTGTGAAATCACGTCAGATTTATTGCTCCTGATTTCATGGGACCGCAATTTGGACCAGACACAGCAGGATTTGCTCTTCTCTCCTCAACATGGTTTCAGCTGGGACAGCTTGACTGGAGTTGATCAATCCATATAGCTTTACTTCCAAATCTGGGACTTTGATTTTTGCAGTCAGCTGAAATATAATTGTTGTCTTACATGTGGACTCTTGCTTTCCCTGTGGCCTATTATCTGCCAGAGCCTCTTTCTCCATGTTTCCACTCTCACTAGCAGTATATCAGACATAGCTTTACATGGGAGATGATCTAAGAGATGATCTAAAGACTGAAAGAACTTAATTCAAAAGTCAGAACATCACTTCCAACACAGTCCTTTGATCCAAAGGAGTCACATATTGTTGTTGTTATGTGACATTAAGTTGCAAAATTGACCAAAAGCTGATCCTCCAGTGGGTTTTCAGAGGCAGAAAATCACATGAGAGGAGAGTGTCCATTCTTTTCCTGCAGAGAAACTGGTAGATTCAAACCTTGTGCCTTTGGGTTTGTAGTTCAGCTTCTTATCACTAGGCCACCAGAGTTCCCACTGAGAGTCTGTATTCAAGAGCTAGGCAAATTGATTAAATCACTTGATGGGAGGAGAAATACACATTTTAGTAAAAGACCTGCATGTGGTCAATGGTGGGCCCTTTTTTAATGCTTGGCCACAGTTATTTGTGGTGACTTTTGAAAGAGGACTACTATTCTTGATATATTCATGAGTTAAGAAAGAAGGTTGAAATTGAATTTAAAAGTTTTCCTTGAAATAATTTCCAGGAACTAGGGGGTGGGCAAATATCTGCCTGTTGGCAATTATAATGTTAAATAAAAACCAGTTTGAAAAATCAGTTTAATCTTCTTTCCCTTAAATAGTTCAGCTAGTATTTTAGGATAATAAAAATGCTTCACCTGTCATTTTATTTCTTCCTTATTGTGAAATAAGCCAGTCAGTTGTACTGATTCACACAATAAGATAGGGAGATTTGGGTTAAGTTACCTTGGAGAAAGTTATATTCAAAACTCAAAGAATAAGATGAAATTCCCTTGTCATAGTAAGCAATGATATTAAATACTTAATTGTTATAGATTATGTCTGGTGAAAATTTTGGGGATTTATAGTCTAGGGATTGTAGTTCTACTTTCTGATTTATCTGCTTAGATAACTTTTTGTACTACCAATCTACAGAGATGTTTTTTGTGATGGTATGTCATCCTGATTCATAAAGGTTGTTTGGGTTTGTTTCCCCAATTTCTCCCATGGCACAGAGAAAAACATGAAGTTGTTCTTGACGTGACATTTAGAGCCCTAGCCTGTCTTTAGCCATCATCCATCTTGTCTCATCTTGTGACCTTTGCCCCAGCCATCAAATAGTCTACAATTCTCTCAAAATTATGCAATGCCTCAGACATGTAAGCCTTGGCTCATTCAACATTCCTTGTTGAAACATCTTGTTTTGAATTTCTTCACTTTTACTTTGTCTCCTCCTAAAAAATCTTGTCCTAAGGAAATATCTACTCTGTCTTTGCTTAACTAAGTATTGCCTGTTAAATGAATCTTCCATTGGCTTTCTTCCATTTTAGCTGAAATGCAAGAAGTACTATGAACCAAAGGTTAAAACTAAATAACTAATAGAAAAGTGGGTTGTTCAAATCTACTCAGTGACTCTACAGGAGATCTACTCATGTGAAGATTGTTGTTTGTTGTTGTTATGTGTCACTGAATCGCCAGTGACTCATAATGACCCTATGTACAACAGCCCTAAACCCTGCTCTATCCTGTGCCAACACACCTACCCCCATTTCCCCAATCACTGAATTGATCCCTCTCATTGAGGGTCTTCCTCTCTTGCACTGCCCCTCCACTATCCTAAGCATGAGGTCCCTCTCCAAGGACTGGTCCTACCTTGCAACACATCCAAAGTATGCCAGACAAAGCTTCAGAGTCCTTGCCTCCAAGGAGCAGCCTGGTCTCACCCTCTTTAGGACAAACCTGTTTATTTTCCTAGCAATCCATGCTACATTCAAGTCTCTTCTCCGGTACCACAGCTCAAAGGCATCAATTCTCCTTCTATCATCCCTAGTTATTGTCTAGCTTTCCAATGCATAACAAGTGATTGCAAAGACCATGGCCTAGATCAGGTGCACCCTCATCTTTAGACTGACATCGTTGCTCTTCAGTGCTTTGGAGAGGTCTCTGACAGAGGATTTTCCCATTGCAATTAGACTTTTTATTTCCTGGCTGCTCATACCAAGAGTGTAGAGCCAAGCACACTAAAGCTGTTAACAATCGCAGTCTCTTCACTATTCATACTGATGCTGCCAATTGACCCAGCGGTGAAAATCTTTGTTTTCTTGATGCTGACATTTAATCTATACTAAAGACTGTAGTCCTTGAATTTCTGAAGCAAGCACTTCAGGTGCTCCTCAGTTTCAGCAAGCAGGGCTGTGTCATTGTATAACACAGAATGTCAATGCATCTTCCTCCAATCCTGATGCCCCATTTCACCTCATGGAGCCTAGTCTCCCTTATAAACTATTCTGAATATAGATGATATGCTATATTAGATAATCTGGTCTGCAAGGGAGTTCTGGCCCCCTAAAAGGATGCTGAGCTGCAATCCCTAAGGCATGTGGTTTGAATCCACCAGCTACTCAACTGGAAAAGGCAGGGCTGTCTTCTCCCATGTGATTAAGTGCCTCTTACTCTCACTGGAAACTCTGCTGGAGGATCAGCTGTAGGTTGGTTCTGACTTGATGGGACACTGGAGCAGTTTCAACTTGCACAACAATAACAGAGTAACATATGAAGATTATGGGTTACAAAATCCTTGCAGGCACTCGTGCTGTCAGATGGGGTCACTATGAGTACAAAAAAAGAGAAATGATAACATTTAACAAGTTTTTGGAATGAGTTCTTTATCTCATATATGCAACTTTCCAAATGTCCATGTTTTTATTCTTCAAAAAGAACATACTTCTGTGTTGATTTATCTGTTTGTCTCCTTCCCCTGGACACATAGAATCTCTTAATAAATACAAGTGATTTTAAGAAATTTAATGATTTAAATGAACCATCATGGTATGAGGTGAGTGCACTTACCCTGAAGATGTACTAGGCTAACTTTTCTCTCCTCGCAAATATCACCTGGCATTTGGGTGATGTTTTAAAAAAGAAATGATTACTGATTGAAAATGATATTTTTGTTATTAAGCCTATTCACTAATAAGCATTATGTTGTTGTTGTTGTTGTTGTTGTTGTTATGTGCCGTCGAGTCACCTGTGATTCATAACGACCCTATATACAACAGCCCTAAACCTTGCTCTATCCTGTGCCAGTCTTACTGTCTCCAACACACCTACCCCCATTACCACAGTAGACAGATTTTAAAGAAGATACATAGATATCTCAATATAGATTATTCAAATATTATCCAGAACAGAATATGTATGTGTGGTGCTCTTACCTTTAAGTAAAACATCATGTTATGAGGTGAGTGCATTTAGCCTGAAGATGTACTAAGCTAACTTTTCTCTCCTAGCAAGTATTCTGCTTAAACAACAGAAGAAAATTCTTAAGTTCAGAAGTCTGCTAAAAAGGTAATATTTGATATTATCACTTTTCAAGGCATACCTTAGTTGAGTGCAATTAAATAAAGTAATTTTAAATTAACAAACTATATCATACATAATATTTGTAGTTTGTAAAATATATGTAAAGTTTTACAGAAATTTACCTTTCAATATGTCAAATAATTTCCACATGCATTTAGAGGTCTGTGCGTCTCAATTAGAATTTATTTTATCAAAAATAGCAGTCATGACTGCAATTTTCATTTCATTCATCCTGTAATTGTTAATAGGAATATGGAGAAAATAAGACTATTTTAAGAGTGTATATAGGAAGATGAAGGATGAAAAGGAGATCATAATGAACTCTAGTGTTTGAACAGCTTGAGTATAGAAAATAATTCTCAAGTAGAGAATAAGAAATTTTTGTGAAAGAGCAAGGAATGTCCTGAAGATTGGGTTTGTTACAGTTCTCTTTGGAGAGTGTGTCTTCTTAAATACTTGTCTTCACAGTAAAATCTCACACTTCTTTCTAGAAGTAGTTTTCATTAATGAATTATCAATATGGTATCTAAAATCTTGATTAATTAGTCCCATGTCTAAACATCTCTGAATATTTATCCCAAGTCCAGTGCTTCCACTGGGTTGACTAAAACTGGATAGCACTCATTTTCTCTTCTTGCCCCCCTCCCTTGCTCTTTTCTTCCATCTTTCTTGGGCACAAGCAAGATAATTCCATAATCAGCTTTCTTCCAAAATCTATCCATCTTGAATTCTACTTCCTTGTAACCCAATCAGCAGCACAAGGAAAATTGTGCAAGTTATAAAAAAAGAGAATTCATTAGATTATGTCCAATTATATTCTATTGTCAATAAATAATGAGTTGGAGGTAGAAAATAGTGATTAGCTGTTTTGTTTGAATAACAAAAATACCAACAATATCAGACAGTATAGAAGAATATATAAGAGATGACATTTTAGGATCAGGAATATTGACAATTCAATCAGGTGAAAGTATGGATTAATTTTATTATGCTTTTGAAAAGGTGAGATGGCAAGAATTTAGGTTGAATGGAAGAAGAAAATAAACAGAGAAATCTTAAATGTAGTTCTCAGCCCTTTGCTTTTTTGCCACAAGAATAATGAAACAAATAACAATAAATGTAAGAAATATTTTGAGAACTGAGCATGTGGGAAGGATTTAATAGTCACTAGTGCATGATGAATTTATTTTAAAGGAAAAGTACAATACTGTTTCCAAATGGCATTGGAAGTACAATGTAAGGGTAATGAACACACAGCGGCACAATTTTAGAGGATCACGTAGTCTTCTTCTCATTGCCTCTTTAAAGCTCAGCTTTCCATTATCTCATGCATTTTTCATTATTTGCCAAATGGAGCTTAGGATGAAAACAGCTGTCTTTTCTATCCCCGTAAGGAAAAAAAAAATCTTTCAAAAGAAATTTTCAATTATCTTTTATTTAAAAAAGAGCATACTAATAACCTTACTGAAATACTTTCCCTGTTGATTGCTACTTCCCATTTAGTTTCATCCTTACTACATCTGTCACACGGCAAAAGGAAAGAACATTATTTGACTAATGAGTGAAAAGTAATTATTTACGAATTTATGATAAAACGTATATACTTACTCACTTAAACATACCCTATTGAGCATTTAAAACAAGCTTGGAAACAGGAGTGGCATCCACTTCTGAAATAGCTTGCCTCCGGAAACCCTATGAACTTGGAGAAATTACGAAAGTTGTACAAATGTTCAGGTCTTTCGTCCTTAGGGTCACTATGTGTTGCCTACAACTTAACGGCATTTAACAATGACATTGAGCACTGATCGGAATTTTGACTAATGAAGATAGGGAATATTTGTTTATAATTCAAGGGATGATTTAGAGAAGCTTATTTATAGAATGAATGTAAGTGAATTTCTCTGGTTAATTAATATTGGCTGTAAAGCTGCTTTAATTGTATCTTGTTAAATAAGTTATAAAACTTGGCATTTTGGATCCTATAGGATTATTTGTATCTTATAATTGTATGAAAAAATGACTATTATCTTTCTCTTAAATAACATCTGACTTTTAAAAAAATTTACCTTCAGGATTCATATTGTAGAATAAGCTTTTCAACAGTATTTGAGCGATGTTATATGCCCAGAGAAAATTGCCAAAGCGTATTTTTACCATTTTCTATTAAATTTGTAGATTCAGAAATCTAATCCATCCTTTAGCTTTTCATAAACATTATTTTATTTCTAAATATAGAGTATTTTAACAGATACTGCCTGAGTACATAATTTTTTTAATAAATTTAGCTAACAATTAGCCAAATTATTCTTTAAAAAATCATAAATATCAAAATACAATCTTCTGTGTAAATCAATTAATCACATATTTCAAATCATAAATTATGAAGCTATCGCTCAAAATCACTAAAAAGTCATTTGAAATGTCAATGTATTTGGTATAATTTTAAATTCCTTTAGTTCTATTCGTTAACAAAATTTTCCTGATAGTTTTATATTTATCACAATAATCAATATGGTGGATCTAAAAGTTTAATCATTGTTTCTCCATTACTATTGATTTTAGTGAAAATAACAAAAATTGTTACAATATGTGTAACACAATTGCCATGTCAACATTTTTATGTGTATAATTTAATACTAGTTTTATGAATCATGGTATGCCACCATCCTCTATAGCAATTGACATGTTCTGTATAATAAGAATTAGAAACTGAACAATGACTCCTCTTACCTGCTTTTCTGTCACTGGGAACCGCCAAGGAACTTCATGCCAATTCATTTGCGAACTCTCATTTTGTCATATATTTGAGACTAAATTACACTTTTTTATGACTGACTCACTTAGTATATTGTTTTAAAATTTCATTGAGAATACTGTTTTTAGAGTAGCATGGTCAGACTTCCTCCTGTATGATTTACTGCTTCTGAAAACCCAGTGTGAAAACCTAACTGTGCATTATTTCTAACTCAATGATATCCCAAACAACATATGTTAGAGAAATATCCCAATGCATATATGTATCACATTTTTAAATAAATTAATCTGCTGACATACACTGAGTTTGTTTCCACCTTACAGCTATTGTGAGTATACTACAATGAAATATCCTATATTTATGTCTTTGCAAGCCTACTTTCAAATCCATTGTGCACTTAGGATGTATTTTATGAGTTACAGTGATCTGTGCTTTAGACTCTCCAGTTTTTTCCTCCATTTAATTATTAATATCATATACTATAGCTCAATTGGCAGCACCATGATAAATCTAGAAGAGATTGAGGTTGTTAACAATTATGGCTTGCAATAAAACAAACAAACAAACAAAACCCCCCAAAAAACACAACAAAAAGCAATTATGGCTTGCTCAGCTCCACAATCAACTCTTAATACTAGCAGTCAAGAAATCAAAAGATGGATTGTATTGGGAGAATCTGCTGTCAGTGACCTCTCCAGAGTACTGAAAATCAACGATGTCAGTTTAAAGACTTAGGTGCACCTAATCTAGGTCATGGTCTTTGCAATAACTTGCTATGCTTCAGAGAGCTGGATGATTACTAAGGATGACAGAAGAAGAATCGATGCCTTTGATTTGTGGTGCTAGAACAGAGTCTTGAATATACCATGGAAAGGCAGAAAACAAATAGTTCTATCTTTGAGAGGGTGAAACCAAGTTTTTCCTTGGAGGTTAGAATTCTGAGGCTCTGTCTCCCATACTTTGTACCTGTACCCAGGAGAGAATGGTCTTTGGAGAAGGACATCATGCTTGGAAGGGTGGAGGGACAGTATAGGAGAGAAAGATCCTGAATAAGACGGATTGATACAGTATCTAGGGCAATGCAGGTTCTTGTGTCAGAATTAGTGAGAATGGTTCAGGACAGGACAGGGTTCAGAGCTGCTGTACATAGGGTCAGTATCAGTCACAGGCAACTCAATGGTACATAACAACAACAATCCTAGAAATCTGCATTGTTATCTATTTCATTTACTTGTTTTATTTCAAAAATGCACATATCATTGTCATACAAGTTTTATTATTTTTATCTTGCTGAAATACTGAGAAATACTATTTTCATCTAACTTTAGAGTGTATGAAATTGTGTTTATTTTCATATCTTTGGTATAGTCAACTCAATGGCACCAAAGAGCAACAAAAAATAACAATAAATAACATAATAAAACTGTGATACTTAAATTAAATGAATTAAATGTATATATCTCTTAAAGCTTTATCTGAATTATGTTTAATAGTATATGATCACTCTGTTATTAAATGTTGTTGAGTTCAGTACGACTCATAGTAACCTTGTAAACAGCAGATGTGAACCCCATCCTATCCTGTACCATCCTCGTAAACTCTGACACTTACAAGCCCTGCAGTCACTGTGCCAACTCACCTGGTTCAGGGTCTTCCTCTCCTTCACTGTCCTTCTGTTTTTTTCACACAGGATGTCCTTCTTCAAAAAAATACCTCTTCTAGAAACATACTCAAAATATATGGGATGGAACTCTATCATCTTTACCTCTTTGGAATTCTTTGTCTCTACCTTCTTCAAGACATATCTGTTCGCTCTTTTAGCAGTCATGGAATCTGGTGTTTAATTATTGGATGTAACATTTTCTACTGATTTGAGTCCTGCATGTTGGCATTTAGAAACAGAGACTGCAGTGCTCTTTGCCTGTAATAACAGAAAAGCACATTGTCATTTGACTGCATCTTAATTTTTACAAGAGGTTTAATTTTTTCCTTTGATTATTGGAAGTATTACTACTAGATGATGGTATGTGTGTACGTGTGTGTGAGAGAGACACACAGAGAAACAGAGGGAGCAAAGGTAGGAAGAGAAAATAGGGACAAAAATAGATTATTCTGAGTCTCTGAAACCAACCTTTAAAAAATACAGAAAAATCTTTGGCAGGCATCAATTGATAAATGTCTTACAAAATAAGTGTATTTACTTAGAAGACACATCACACTGAGAGATAAAGTTAAATATCACCCAAGAGTATGCTGAATTGCCAAATATAAAGTTGAGTTTGTCTTATTCAAATGTGTTCTTTTTATTTTGAAGAAACTTTGTATTTGACTTCTAAGAAGAACAAATTTGAGAAAGGATAGAATACCTGATTAGCATAGTGACATGATTTGGAGGAAATTAGCAAAGACTTGATTTTTAATGAATGATATGCAGGTGTATATAAAACCTTTGCTAAAAATTCATTTGTAACCAGTAACAGATGTTTCCAGGTATGTGGAGGTGTATATGAGTATCAGAGACTAAAATAGAAACCAAGCTGAAAAACAGTGTTACTATTGAAAATTTATGCATTTAAAGATTTTGTTCTCTAAAGAAGTATTTTAATGGCTATGTTTTGTATTTGCACAATTATTTAAATCTGCTTAAGTGTCTTTTCCTTGACATTCACAGGGTTCAGGTTTATTACAACCCAAGTATTATTAGTAAATATTCATTTAAATATTAATATAAAATATGATCTTTAAAATGAGGAAGAATAAAACTATCCCAACATCTAAAAAAGTGGTTCTTTTTTCATTTCTGAAGAATTATTAAAATCTTACCTTTAATAATATTGAAATTTTAGTCTGCTACATTTATCTTGTGAGCTCTGGTGATGTAGTCCACAGGGAGATGTGCAATTAGCTCAAAGGTGCCCTGTCTCTGGCGGTACATGTGCACCAGCTGTACCATGGGAGAAAAAAATAGGCAATCTCTTCCCTGGCAATTTTAGCCTCCCAAATCCCTCTGGAAGGTCAGCTATGTATTTAGTCTGACTTGGTATCAAATGAGTGTGTAAGTATAAATTTATACAAACAAACTCTAGAACCAAGGATGTCTTTTTATTAAATGTAAAACTCTATATTGCTCAGTTCTTAGTTCTATTTAATCATTTATGACCTAGCAGTTCTATGAAAAACAAAACTGAACGTTGTCCTATCCTGTGCCATCCTTATGATCTCCACCCTGCTCAACTTCATTATCACAGTCACTGTGTAAATCTGTCCCTTTGAGGGTTTTCCTATATCTCACTGACCCTCTACGTTTCTAAGCTTGAGGCCTTTTCAAAGGACACATACCACCTGACAACATGCACAAAGGATGTGAGACAAAATTTAATCATCCTTGCCCCTAAGGGGTACCCTATTTGCACTTCCTCCAAGAAAAATCTGTTGACTCTTTTGGCAGTCCTTGTGATACTCAATAGTCTTGAACAACATCACAATTCAGAAGCATTGATTCTTAAGTCACACTTAGTCATAGTCTGACTTTCACTAGTGTAGGAAGCAATTGAAATGGCCATGATTTTTGTCAAGCATACAATAGCCTTTCAATTGGCATTCTTGTTCTTTAAAACTTTGGTGAAGTATTTGACAGTAGATTTTTCCAGTTGCAAAACATATTGATAATTTTTTTAAAAAAGTTCTATTACCATAGTGTTGATTGTGGATCTAAGTAAGATGATATTGTTGATAATTTCAGCCTTTTCTCCATGTATTCTGATGTTGCCTGTGAGTACCTTTTTTTCCTTGATATTGAGAAGTAATCCATATTGATCACTGTAGGGTTTTTATTGTTTTTTTGTGTGTGTGTTTGTTTATTTGCTTTTGGTTTTGGTTTTTTTAAGACTGAAATTTTTGTCCTTCTGCAGTGTTTCAATAACTTCACTTTCCGTAAGCAAGGTGTGTCATCTTCATTACACAGGTTGTTGCTGTCTTCCTCCAGTCCTGTCACTTTCTTTTTTAAAATCCAGCTTCTCATATGATTTGCCCAGAATATGGGTTGAGTGATTGTACAAAAAAAAGAAAGATACTCTGATGCATATCTTTTCTGATTTTAAACCATGCCTGTTGGTCTTGTTGTTGTTGTTAGGTGCCATTGAGTCGAGTACAACTCATAGTAACCTTATGAACAAAAGATCTGAACCCAGCCCTGTCCTACACCATCCTCATACTTCCTTACACACAAGAGCCCATTTCAAAAGTCACCATATCAATCCTGGTGAGGGTCTTCTTCTCCTTCACTGACCCTTCATCCCAACATCATGTCCCTCTCCAAGGAATAGCACCTCCTGACAATATGTCCAAAGTATGTGAGTCAAAGCCTCATCATTCTTACCTCCAAAGAATACTCTGGCTGAACCATTTCCAAGACATATTTGTTCATTCTCTGGCAATCTGTGGGAATTTCAGTGCTCTTCTCCAACACCACAGCTTAAAGGCATCAATGCTTTTTCTGTCATCCTTATTCGTTTTCCAGGTCTCAGATGCACAGCTAGTAATCTGAAAGACCATGGCCAGAATCAGATGACCTTAGTACTCAAACTGACGTCACTACTCCTCAGTAATTTGGAAAAGCCCCTCCCTGCAGATTTTCCCAATGCAATGTATCTCCTATTTACTTACCACTCGTACCAAGGATTTCAGTTATGGATCCAGGCAAGATGAAGCTGTTGACAGTTTCCATCTCCTCTCCATCCATCATGACACTTTCTATTTGCCCAGTGTTAAGAATCTTTGTTTTCTTGTTATTTTGATGCAATCCATACTGAAGGCTGCATTTCTTGACCTTCTAAAACAAGTGCTTCAAATCCTCCTCACTTTCAGCAAGTAAGGTTGTGTCATCTGCATAACACATGTTATTAATGAGTTTCCCTCCAATCCTGATGCCACATTCCTCTTCATAGAGTCCAGCTTCTCGGATAATTTACTCAGCATATAGATTGAACAGGTATTGAGATAGTATACAACACTGACACACTCCCTTCTAATTTCACAAAATGCAATGCTCCCCTGCTCCATTTTCAAAACAGCCTCATGGTTCCACATGAATGCAGTCACGTGTTCTGGGATTCCTATTTTTTTTTCAATGTCAGCCACAACCTGTAATGATCCACACAGTCAAATGCCTTTGCATAGTTAATAAGTCACAAATATACATTCTTCTGATATTTATTATTTTCATTCTGGATCCATCTGACATCAGCAATGCTATTCCTGGTGCCATAGCCTCCTCTAAATCCCACTTGAATGTCTGGAAATTCCCTATCTCTGTACTGTTCCAAGCTTTTTTGAATGATGTTGAGCAGCATTTTGCTTGCATATGACATCAATGATATTGTTCAATAATTTCTATATTCAGTTGTATCATGCTTCTTGGGAATGGGAAGAAATCTGGACATTTTCCAATTCATTGTCCAGACAGCCATCCTCCAAATTTCCTGGCATAGACTGGGGAGTACATCCAAGGTTGCTTCTGTTAACTGAAATAAGTCAATTGTATCCCATCAATTCCTGGGGCCTTATTTTTTGCCCAAATCATCAATACAGCTTCTAATTTATCTTTTATTACTATTGACTTCTGTTCATATGGTACTTTCTGAAATTTTTTAGTGTCAATCAGTGTATGCTTCTGATACAGTGACTCTGTATATCTGTCTATTCCTTCAATGTTTTGATGCTCTCTGGTCCTTGGAGAGGGACATCATGCTTGGGAGGGTGGAGGGACAGCACAGGAGGGGAAGACCCTCTATGAGATGGATTGATTCGGTGACTGGGGTGATCGGGATGGGTGTGTCAGAGACAGTGCAATTGGAGCAGGATAGAGCAGGGTTTAGGGCTGTTGTACATAGGGTCGCTATGAGTCGCAAACGACTCGACGGCACATAACAACAACAACAACTGGGTCATCCAATATATTGTCCATAGAAACTTTCAATATTGCAACACAAAGCTTAAATTTGTTTTTCTGTTCTTTCAGCTTGAGGAATGTAAAGCAAGTTCTTCCTTTTTTATTCTCCAATTTCAGCTATCTGTACATTCCATTATAATATTTGTTTATCCTCTAAGCTTCCCTTTAAAATCATCTGGTTAGCTCTTTCACTTAGGCATGCTTCCCTTGGGACTGGTATTGATTGCGTTTGGTAAAAATGTTGTTCTAAGTGCTGCAGCACTTGTCTGTCAGTTTGCTGTACTGTGATTACTTGGGGTTGCTGTGATACTGAAATCTTTGCCACTAGTGTGTCAAATTCCAAAAGGGTTTCTCATTGTAGATGGGTTTTGATGGAGCTCCCTGATTAGGACAGACTAGGAAGCAGAATGGGCCATCTACTTCCTAGATAAAAGTCTTTTGAAAACCCTATAGAAAGATAGTTATAGTAGTATAGTGGTAGAAGCCAGATTAAAAGTCAATTGAAATGAGGAAAATTAGTAACAAACATTGTTTTACAAGTGGTATATGGAATGTATGTAGCTTGAATGTTGGAAAACTGAAAATTGTTAAAAATGAAATGGAATGCATGAATATTGACATACTAGGCATTTAGTCATATGAGATGGCCACTTAGAATGAGATAATCATATGGTATGTTATGTAGGGAATGAAAAACAGAAGAAGAATGGTGTTGTATTCATAGTCAAAAGGTCAATTTCAAGTCTGTCCCATATAAAACATATAATCAGATGAAGTACTAGTGCTTTCAAGGAACTTCTCCCCTCTTCTCTATTTTTCCCGAGAATGACTATTCCTTTTGTAGGTGGACATTTGTCTTCCTGGGCCCTAAGACCTTCATTGACTAAGTGGGATAAGTTTTTTCTACATCTGTTAGGATAAGTTCCCTACTAATATCTATAATAATTAGCACAAAGCTTGATTCTACTATTCAGAGGTCAAATGTACATGTATTTACCGTGCACTTGTGCCATCAACTACTTTCTGTCCTGAGTTTGATAACCCACTGCAACATCCATAAAGTTCAAGAAAATATTAAAGCAATAACAATTTTAGTGTAACAGAGCAGGACACAGGCAAGTAAAGAATATAACTGTCCAAAAAGTTCAAGGGTGGTTCTGGCAGTGCATCAAGGGGACATACTTAGCCATCCCCCAAAACAAGATGTTCATGTTTGTTCTCACATATCACGAAAGCGTTTCATCACTTTTTAAAACTTTTTATTTGGGTGAAAGTTTGCAAAGCAAATTGATTTTTTAACATTTCATACACAATTTTGTTTTCTGACATAGATTGTTTTCTGCACAATGTTCCAGCACTCAATTTGATTTCTTCCCTGATTGTTTTATCTCTGTTTCTATTTGACCTTCATTCTTTCCAATCCTGCCTTTTGAACTTACCTGTCACAGATATAGCCCATTTGGTCTTCTATGGCTGTTTGCTCTGAGGAAACATTCATACAGGAAGCACACTGATATAATTCCCCATGCTAACTGCTGGCTACCCCTCTTAGTGGACTCTTGTCCTTTCTAGACAACTCCAGGCTATGCAGGGGTCACAGCAGCTCTTGAAGCAGGGCAGTTAGTATGACAGCCTCTTTCTGAAGACATGCACCTTCTAAGTTCAGTCCCCCATTCCTGTATCACTTGGAGACAACAAACCCCCTACAGCTCTGCTTTTCTAGCTCTACATTTCTTCCTGCTCCTTCGGGTCCCATCACTGCCTCAATCCATAACTCTGAATATGCTAAAGCTCTTTCCCTTAGGTCTGGGACAGTTTTAATTCAGGCACCTCTCTATTATGTAAGGCATGCTACTCTCTCAGCTTTCAGTCAAGAAGACCACAAATCCTGTTGTGATTCATTCAAACCACTCTCTTTGACTACTCTGCTATGATTTCTTCTAGGTCCTGTCTACGTGCTTCTCCTTGGCTAGTTTTCCCTGCTGTTTCTCTGGCCATTGGTGACTGCTCTGTTTTCTGCTGGGTTCAGCTCTTCACCTAGATTCACATCTCTGTCATTGTCAAAGCTCTTACATCAATGATAGAGCTTATTGCTCTTCTGAGGGTCTTCAGTCCAGGGCCTCTATGTCTAAAAAGACACTACTATTCTTCAACTCTCAGCTTCCTGGAAGTCACAGAAAGAATACCTATGGAGAATTTCTTATCATTTTTGAAGCTAGACCTCCCTAACCAGATAAAAAATAAACTTGGGTGAATCAACCATGATAAATCTTTCAATTCACATCCTGCCAATGACTGAATCTGGATTAACAAAATGTAATAAACCCCAAATTCTTTAAAATTTATCCAGGAAATATTAATCAACTTGGATAATCCTCTCCTAAGTTGTTTTCTCACAAATCTATGTCACAAAGACCACTTAAAGGAACCCTTTATACTGCAGCAGCCCTCATATACTGTTCCCCACCCCCCCCACCCCCACCAGAAGGTAGCCATGGCAGGTCTACTATAGAAGGCAACGAAGAAAACATGCAACCCTGAGAGTTATTCATCCCAGGTAGTTTCTGGAATTTGAAATCCTTATGGCTATACCACTTTCACTTGTTTTATTTGATTTGATCTTTTGCTTTACAAATACAATGGTTCAGGGTATTGATAACATGTGAATTATTTCAAACTTTGATGATATAAGCTATGAGAAGATTACTTGTTTACCTTAGGCTTGAGCATAATGAAGGTCTTGAGGATGGTGGAAGCCAGGGCAAGGTTTCAATCTGTTTTTCATACAGTAACTGTAAGGTATCATCAACACACTATCTAATAACATATCCTAACCAACTATTTAGTGGGAGAAGAGACAACAGTGTATCTAACGTCAGTCCTGGCTTATATTTCAATTTTTATTGAATTGCGGCCATCAAGTGGTCTACAATTCACAGTGACCCAATCAACAACAAATCTGAACTTTGACTTATCCTATTCTATCCACATGATATCTCATGTATTGATGTTGCTTCATGCATTGAGTTGACAACTCACAGTGAGCCTGTGAACAACAGCTCGGCACCTTACCTCTATCCTAAGTCAATCTCACCATCTCCGACCCACCTGTCCCCCACAGTTACTGTGTGAATCAGTCGTATTCAAGGTCTTCCTATCTTGCATGGACCGTCTACCCTTACAAGCATGTTGTCCTTCTCCAAGTACTGATCTCTCCCAGCAATATGTACAAAGTATGTAAAAGAGAATTTCAAAATCCTTGCCTCCAAGGAGCAACCTAGTTTCACCCTTTCCAGGACACAGTTGTTTGTTCTCTTGGTAGTCCATGGTATGCTCAGTACTCTTCTCCAGCACTACAACTCAAAAGTATAGATTTTTCTGTCATCCATAGTCATTGCTTAGCTGTCAGATGCATGGCAAGCAATTGAGAAGACCATGGACTGGAATAGGTGCACCTTAATCTCCAGACGGACAGCAATTAGTCTTTTGATTTCCTGACAGCTAGTACCAAGTGTTGATTGTGGATATGACCACAATGAAATTATTAAAAGCCTCAGAATTTCCTCCATCTATGTGATACTGTCAGTTGGCCTGATGGCGAGAATTTTTGTTTTCTTGATGCTGAGATGCAATCCTTATTGAAGACTGCAGTCTTTGACCTTTTGCAAAAAATATTTCAGATCTTCCTCCGTTTCAATAAGCAAGTTGTGTCATTTGGATAACACAGATTTTAGATGAATCATCCTTTATTCATGATGCTACATTCTTCTTCATAAAGTACAGCCTCCCAAATGATCTGTTCCACATATAGACTGAAAAAATTATAGAGAAAGGATACATTCCTGGCACATTCCTTTCTTCACTTGGAACCCTCCAGTATTTTTACTACCCTGATATACCTGGGCTTAATGAGTCTGCTTGGATTTGACAGTCCAAAACACATAATAACAATCAACAAATTTGCATTAAGGCATTCCTCTAAGCTTGGACTACTGTAGGTGAGCAAGTGCTCCTTGGCCTATTGATATTCACATTCTTAGGAGAGGATAAGGTTAGATTTTGATTAGTTAACTATGTCACAGGTCATAGCCCTTGTGATTTCATCCAATGGATATTATTTTTCATGTTGATCACTTTCCCTTCTGTTCTGTAAAGTTACATTTTCTATATTCTTTAATTGTGATATTTTTTTAAGTGAATATGTCCTGACTCTTCTGCCCTCTCTGTTGTGGATAATTTTTTAAGTCACTATTATATAGGGATGGCTGGCGTCGCCATGGAGGCTCCTCTTGGTGACAGTCAGGCAAGGAAAGTTTCTAGGGTCTTTTTCATTGTGTGTGACTGTTCTTTTTGACCTTCAAAGGTGGGTGGGCAGCCCCGAACCTTAGAGTAAGGGTAAGTAAGGGTGGGGTGGAGCCTGCGGAGACTGCTCCAGGCACTAGCTTAAAATGTTATGGAGCCTGAGGGCCTTTAATTGTATTTGGTGAAACATTCTTCAAGGTTATGTAACCCATAATGTCCACTTGCTGTACAGAGGTAACTCATGGTTACTGTGAAGCCAAACACTGATGAGTCAAATGCAAGAATGGTTACCCATGGTGGACAGTGTTTGGTGGAGCTCCACTATTAAAACAAGCTTGGAAGCAGGAGTGGCATCCACTTCCACAATAGCTTGCCTCTGGAAACTCTATGAACCTGGAGAAAGGATGAAAATTATACAGGTGTCCAGGACTTTCAATCATAGGGTCGCTATGAGTCACCTACAACTCAACTGCACTTAACAACAAAAACAACAACCTTAGAGAGCTCTGGTGGCCTAGTGGTAACAAGCTGTGCTGCAATCCAGAAGGCATGTGATTCGAGGCAGCCAGCTGCTCCTCAGGAGACAGATGGACAATCTCCTCCCATGAGATTAACTGCCTCTGAAAACCTTCTAGAGAGTCGGCTATTAGTTGGTTCCAATTCGACAGTACCCAGCAGCAAAAACAACAATTTATATATAAGGGGTTTTATAGAATAGGTCATCAAGAGTTGTGCTATTAATTCAAAGGCAGCTCTCCTCTGGTGGTTTAAATCCACCAAGAGCTCCAAGAGAGAAAGATGGGCAGTTTCCTCCTGTGTCATTTACAGCCTCTGAACACTCTCTAGAAGATCAGCTATGAGGTAGTTCTGACTTGAGGTAACATGTGTGAGGGGTTTGTATTGGTTTTTAGTATTAAGTATGAACATGTATGCAGCATGAGATACAGTTGATATTGTGGGAGGAGAAAAAGTCATCTCACAGATGGGGATGAGAAAGTATCTTCATATGGACATAAACATTAAAGTTTATGTCCTTTTCAACAACTTTTGTTGATAATTCTCAATGAGGAGTTGAAAACAAGATAAATGCAGGGTGTGAGAGCAAGGATTAAAATGCTGAATTTAGAAAAAATATTAAAAAATTAATGTTCTAAGCCGAATCTGGATGTAACTGTGTATCCTGAAGGGACATAGTGCTCTGGTCTATGGTGTTATCTCTGACTGCAGTAATACTGAGCCACCAAGAGCTAAATCCATTCAACTACCATTCAAGCTCTCAGTTTTCTATGACCATATAACCTGCAGTTAGTAGTTGAACATCTCTGAGCATGAGGCTCAATGTTGTCAATAATCTTTTCATATGCTGCTGGTGACACATGTCTTATAGAATCCTTCTGAAGAGCTTATAAGGTAATACATATATTGTTGTTGTTTTTGTTTACCTTCAGAACTGACCCATAGCTGACCCTCCAGTGGGTTTTCAGAGATAGTTAATCACATGGGAGAAGATTGCCCATCTTTCTCCTGTACATTTTCTATAAAATATGCTGGTGTATTTAACCAAACTAAGTAGTGAAGGTTGCATATAAATTGTAACTGCCTTGGATATGAGCACAGAGCAAAAAAGAAAACAAAACAAAAAAACCCTAGGATATAGTGTCAAACTGACTGATATATATATATATATATA
>NW_006399831.1:7484383-7487663 GCF_000299155.1 Elephantulus edwardii | reverse complement strand
CTCTCTTTTTTTTTTAAATTATATTTTATTAATTTTCATAAACATTTACAGAGATTTTGAGTATCCATTCATTCATTGTTGCACTTAACTTTACTCTCTTAATTATTGTGTTCTTCTTAAGCCTGTCCACACACCTTCCAACAATACCACACACATTTTTAAGTAACAGAGAAGAAATGTTTAAATATGTATGTATCAGAGTTATTCTTAAATACTACAACCTCTGGAAAGTTCTCAGGTCTACTTGTTGATGATTTAAGGTAATATTTACTGCTGGTCTCCTTGAAGAGACATAAGTGGAAACAGGGGGTGAGTTGAACTTGTGACTGAGAGAAAAACGAGTCAGTGTTGTACAGATTCATTCAGTCACACAAAAAGTTTTTGGGTCTCTACCATTGTTCAAAAGGGACCCCTGGTGGCTTAGTTTATAAAATGTCAGGCGCTAACAAAAATATTTGTATTTTAATTCCACAAGGCAATCTGAGGAGAAAGATGGACAGACTCATCCTGTAAATATCTACAGCCTCAGAAACCAAGTGAAGGATCACTGTGAAAAGGAATTGATGTGATGAGAGTGGGTTTCCTTTATTTCCTTTATTTTCTCTCATCTAGCAGGTTCCATGTTTATTTTTGGGTTTAGGTGGTGTTGTGTTTTTTTTTTTATTTTATTGGTAAAAACATGTTGGGGATGCACAGAGGTGAGGGTTGGGAGCAAAAGGGTGAGGATGGGCAGGGATGAAAATTGTAGGGATGCAGTTTCAGAGCTGCACAATTTGGTTGGTGGGGGAATGAAGGAAATGAAAAGGATCCAGTGGGGACCAGATGATACAGGGCAATGGTAAGCATAGTCCAATGGTGATTAAACAAACTGCCTTTTTTACTTGTGGGTTTCTCATTTGTGAACTGGACACAGACTCTCTGGGTTCTTCATGCTGAACAGGGGCGTTGATGTGAAGGGGGAAAGGGAGGACACTTTATCACCTTACTGGTGGTCTTTGGTTGAAGCTGCTTGCCTTCTTATTCTATTAGAAGATATTTTCCTGACATTTACTCCCCTCTGGACTACAAAATGTTTTCCTACGTAGGTCCAGTGGGAATGGCTGACTGAACCCTGAGACTCCATCCTCCTTTGCTTCCTTAACTGGCTGTTGTATTTCCTTTTTGTCTCTGGAACTGGGTTCAGGGTCAGGTCTGGAGTAAAACTCAGTGTTAAGTTTACCTTTAGAAAAGGGAGCAAATCTAAAAAGAACAAACTTGTGAGTTACAAATAGAAGGGCTTTGAGGGTGTTACTTACAGGTGTACTGGGGGAGAGGGTGGTTCCAGGTGTGTAAATGACTCAGAAAGACAAAGTGTTAAGATTATGTATCTTATCATATGCCCTGAAATATATGAAAACATTAAAATAAAGAAGCAAAAGTATACAATAATTATAAATTACTCTACTGTCATAACAAAAACAGAAAGCTGACATAGAAACTATGTTGTTGTGAAAGAGAATAACTTTATGTAAGGTAAATAGGTAAGGTAGGTCAGAAAATATAATTTAAAATAGGATATGAAAAATGTAGGTGGGAGTGAGGGGTATCCTACACACACAAAAATTTATGTACATATAAATATAAGTTGGAAATTCTTAGGATATTTGGAAGCAAGCAAGCAATTTCGGTTTTAGTAAAGATTACATTTACAGACAATAATTTTTTTTTATCCAAACTTCAAACATTAGCTTTGTGTCGATCAAAAATATTTTTTCATTAACCATCACAAATAAAAAAAAACAAAACTCTAGCCATAGTCTGCCCGCATATGATGTTCTATGGTATTACACAGAGCATGCTTAGTGTGAGGTCTTTACAACATGATTTTAATAATATAGCCATTGTTAGATGAATTTAACTGAAAGTAGAGCATACTAGAGGAATACCTATCTGTTTCATTGACTATTCAAAGACATTTGACTGTATGGATCACAACAAACAATGGCTAACTCTGAGAAGAATGACAAAGCAAGGAAACACTACATGGTTCAAAATCAGGAAAGATATACATCAAGGATGCATTCTATCTCCATTCCTTTTCAGTCTATATGTGGAACAGATAATTCTGGAGTCTGGGCTCCATGAGGCTGAATGTAGTATCAAGATTGGAGGAAGACTCATCAACAACCCATGTTATTCAGATGACACCACCTTTCTTACTGAAACTGAGAAGGACCTGAGGCATCTGCTGCAGAAGGTCAAGGACTGTGACCTTCAACATGGATTGGAGCTCAACAAGAAAACAAAGATTCTCACCACTGAGCCAATTGTCAGCCTCATGATAGATAGTTAAAAGATAGAGATTCTTCACAGCTTCAGCTTACTTAACTCTACAATCAACACTCTTGGTACCAGCAACCAGGAAATCAAAGGATGGATTGCATTGGGGGAAATCTGTTAGGGACCTATTCAGAGTACTGAAGAATAACGATGTCAGTCTAGAGACTAAGATGCACCTGAGGCAAGCCATGGTTACACAATTACCTACTGTACATCAGAGTTGGACAATGACTAAGAATGATAGCAGAAAAATCAATTCCTTTGAGTTGTGGTGATAGAAAAGAGTACTGAATATATGATGGGCTCCTAGAGAACAAATAGATTCATCCTGGAGTAGGTGAAAGCAGGCTGCCCCTTGGAGATAAGGATTTTGAAGCTTCATCTGACATACATCAGGCATGTTGCAAGAAGGAACCAGTGCTTGGAGAAGGACATCGTACTTGGAAAGGTAGAGGGACAGGACAAAAGAGGAAGACCCAGAATGAGAAGACCCAGTGACTGGGGTAATGTGGGTAAGTGTGTCAGAGACCGTGAGGTTGACTCTAGATACAGTAGGCTCAGAGCTGTTGTACATAGGGTCACTGTGAGTCGCTCGCAACTTTTTAGCACATAACAACAATAACAGCTTGTTTTTTAATCTGAGGTATTAATAGCTACCAATGGTCCAAATATAATGTCAAAAAGGTTTTTTTTTTCTTAGTTTGGCTAATATATTACTAACTACCTGCATTAAAAGAAACTACTTCACAGATGACACAACCCTGCTTGCCAAAACTGAGGAGGACCTCATACACTTGCTACAGAGGGTCAAGGACTGCAGCCTTCAGTATGGACTGAGGCTCAATGTCAGGAAGACAAAGATTCTCACCACTGGACCATTTGGCAGCATCAGGATAGATGGCGAAGAGATTGAGATTGTTCACAGCTTCAGTTTGCTCAGCTTCATGGTCAACACTCTTGG
>NW_006399831.1:7459397-7483748 GCF_000299155.1 Elephantulus edwardii | reverse complement strand
AACAACAACAACAACTTCACTTAATGACATTAAATGAACCACATTAATTGTCATTGAGTAGAAAAGAACTCATGACTGACCGTCCACTATATTTTTGAAGCTGTAATTATATAGAAGGTGATCTCTTATCTTTCTTCTTTGTAGTTGCTGGTGCCATTCTATGCCAGAGAGACATTGCCCATGGGTTCCCTTCAGACTGTATAGTAGAAAGAGATAAAGCTAATTTCAGAAGAGCAGTAAGAAACCTAGCAAATACAGCTCTTTTCAGTAAATCATTGTGTGTCATTGAATAGTAATTGACTGATGGCTGACCTTCTAGTGTTTTTTCAGAGGCAGTTTATCACTCAGAAGAAGATTACCTATTTTTCTCTAGTGGAGTAACTGGTGAATTATGAACCACATGCCTTTCAGGCTGTAACACAGCTTCTTACCACTAGGCCACCAGAGCTCCCTAGTGGTAAGAAATGGTGCTGCAAAACCAGAGCAGGTATAAAGTAATGGTAGAGGAAAAAAAAGACACAGTCATGGGGAATGATGTACAATTTTGTTTGGTTTGTATTAAAAAAAGGCTGTAAAATAATATGTTTTTGCTGTTGTGTGCCATCAAGTTGCCTGTAACTCATAGTGACCCTATGTCGTGTCCCCTCCTGCGCTGTCCTTCGAGCCTCCCAAGCATAAAGTCCCTCTACAAGGACTAGTACCACCTTGCAACATGCCCAAATTATGTCAGACAGAGCTTCATAACACTTGCCTGCAGGGAGAAGCCTGGTCTTAGCCTCTTCAGGGCGAACCTGTTTATTAACAGTTAATGGTATATTAAAAAATCTTCTCCAGCTTCACAACTCAAAGGCATCCCTAATCATTGTCCAGGTTTCTGATGCATAGCACATTATTGTGAAGACCATAGCCTCAGTCAGGTGTACCTTAGTCTCAAGACTGATATTATTACTCTTTAGCACTCTGGAGAGGTCCTTGATAGCAGACTTTCTGAAATGCAATTAGTCTATTGATTTCCTGGCTGCTGGTACCAAGGGTCTTGATTGTGGAGCCGACTAAACCATAACTGTTAACCATCTCAATCTCTTCACTGTCCATAATGATGTTGCTGATCGGCCCAGTGGAGAGAATCTTTGTTTTCTTGATATTGAGCTTCAATCCATATTAAAGGCTGCAGTCCTTGACCCTCTGCAGCAAGCGCTTCAGGTCCTCCTCAGTTTCAGCAAGCAGGGTTATGTCATCTATGTTGTTGATTTCTTTGAGTCGAGCCTGACTCATAATGACCCTGTGAACAAAAGGCTTGAAGCCCCTCTACAACTATCAACATTTATCAAAGTTTATAGAGTTTCTGGAGACATGTTATTTAGGAAGTGAATGCCACTCCTGCTTCCAAGTGTCATCTATAGAGATATGAATAATTTACAAATTTTGCCCTTTATACCCACATCCGTGTTTAACCAATGTAACGTGTTAATTTTTTAAACTAAAATAAAACATACTTTTTAGTCTATTCTTTGGACTAGATTATAACTGATTATTTTATACACCAGCTTATCTAATTTTATTCTTCAGTTTAGTATTTTGCTACTGGTTTATCTAGGAAGGGATTACAAGAAGTTTTTACTCAAAATTAGATTGTCTTTTAATTTTCTTTCTTACCTCTTTTCTTCCCCTTCTTTCTTTCTTACTAAAACTGAATGGCATTTAATTCCACTAACCTCACAAATATTTTCTGATAAATTATCACCACTATTCTTTTATGGAGTGCAGCTGTTGGATGTTATCTGCAATTTGGCTCTGCATTAAAATACACACTTAATTGCTTTCTGAGGAAACAATTCTAACTACCTGAACTCCCTAAATGAATTTTCAGTCAGAAAACAAATGGTCTTCTGTTCAGACCCATCTTGCCTCTTGGTTTCTTGTTTCATATGAGGATTCTTGTGCTGAAACAAGTTAGCTTTTAGAGTGCAAGGCTCCATTCGTAGATGGAAACAGAATTATAGTGTTCCTGCAACTTGTCAGTGACTATAATCTCAAATTCACTGCAGCTCAATACTTTTCAGATGCTTGGCTGAAAGAAATAATATTTATGGAGGATGCCTGGAGGAAATGCAGTCATCCGTTTTGCTGTATAATCTAAAATCTATCTCAGGATTAAAAGAGACCCTTAGAGAGTTGCCTAGCCGGACCACTTCGTACTGAGCCCCACACAATCTCTTCTTTAGCTGTGCTTTTGCCATGATGATAAAAGCTGCTCTCAATGGAGCCCCACAGGAGAATATATTCTCTTCCTTCATATTGGCATTGCTCCCGAGCAACCAGTTTGGTTTACTTTATGCACAATCATTCTACTGTCTGTGTTTTCTGCCTTTTAAATGTCAAACAGAAAGCTCCAAGTCAAATTTGTGTTCTGCTTTGAGCGTGTACTATGTCACGGTATGCATTTGTCCATTAATCATATTCCCACTACTTGATTTCTAACTTCAGTTCTCCAAAGTTTCTCCTTACAGAGTTTAATTATTTTATCTTACAGCATTGTATTCATCTAAATAGAAACCAAGTGTTATATATATATAATCAACAACCCTAAAGTCTTTATTGATGCTAAAGTTAATTATCACAATTATTCCCTGACTTGACTACCTTTAACTTCATTAATTACAATTTTTAAATACTCTTTAATTCTTCAAAAATTAAAGCTCCCTTCCTCTTTAATGCAGCAGACATTTAAAAATAGAATTGATACTTCAATGTAGGAAGATTGAAATTGTGGGCTATTGAGTGCATTGTTGCTTTTTATTTTTATTAACATAACATACTGTTACGTAAAGAACAAAGAAGATAAAGCACAACTTTAAAAAGGACAAGAAGTTTTATTTTTACTATATACTGTATATAATCCATCTGCTAATTATCAATTATTTCATTGTTTCTCTGGCCCCTTCCTTCTCTTCTTCCCTCTTTCCCATTGGAATGACAGACTCTACAGAGCCTTCAATGTATGTTTGCTAGGCAATGCTTTCCATTAGTGCGGATCAGCATCAATACCATGTATGAATGAATGAACATGAGTTTTGTGGCAACATAGGACCCAGAGTTGTGATCTGGTTCACTGTCAAATGTTGTCATTATGTGATTTTGAAGTTTGATATGTATAATTTATTTAAAAAGGAAGAGATTCATCTAATACAGTTTTTAAATGCTATAAATGTTTCAGTGATCAAATATGTTTGCTTAGATTTCACTGTTGAAATCAGTGATATAAGAGGTGGTTGTTGTTTGGAAAGGATGTGAACTTTTAGACCTTAGTTAATATATACCAAAAGGTAGGATTTAATGTCTCTTCTTGAATCTAATCTCCAGATTGATTATTCTTTTTTAATTGTCATTGATTTGGCTCTGTGTCATAGTGACCTTGTTTATAACAGAACAAAATATTGTCTAGACCTGTTCTATTGTATAATCACTGGTATAGTTTAGTTTAATATCGCAACTATTGTAGTGTTTCTCAGCCTAAGATAATACTGGACAATGTATTCTCCTAGTTCATAGGTTTTCACTGGGAGATTTTCAGAAATAGATAACCAGCCTTCCTTCCTAGACTATCTTAGTTTGGAAGCTCTGCTAAAACCTGTACACCATAGATGACATTTGGTATCTGAAATACTGGTGACAAGCATCCAGTGACATAAAAGCTATCTCAGCACACATACCCTGAGAGATGACTGTTGGATTCTGAAGATTACTCCCAATTTATCGTAGAAACAATTACTAGAGCAACCCCTGGAAAAAGCAAACTCTGTTGTGAATTAGCTTCTACTTCATAATGACCTTCCATAAATTTCTGAGACGCAATATTTGTGGAAGAAAACTGTCCATCTTTCTCCTAGAGCAAAGGATAGATTCGAACAGTCTACCTTTCAGCTAGCAACCCAATATGCTACACATTATGCCACATGAGATCCTCTAGTTCATTTCATGAAGGTGATTTTACCTAGAATATTAATAGTTCTAAAGTCAAAACAGATTATTTTCTTTTCCTCCTATAAACATAGACATGTAATAAATCAAAACCAAACCTACTGATTTGGAGTCAATTCAGATTCACAACAACCTCCATTAAGTCTCTGGTGTTTGTCTCTGTGACAGGAGACTAATCATCTTTCTCTTCTGGAGCACTTGGATAATTCACACAGTTGACTTCTGGATATCAGTGCTCATGCCACTAACTACATCACTTGAGTTCCTTCAGAGACATTGCTGTTGACACTCAGCCAACTCGTTGCAGTTATAGTCAACTTGACAGCTCATAACAGCGTAACAAAAAAACATTGGTGGTTTATCACTGACTAGCTTTTTAATAGTAAAAGCTATAATTTACTGAATGTCTACAAAAAGAAAAATATTTTTTATTTCTCATTTAATCATCATTAAGCATTTTATCAAGAAATTATCAAAATTTTATTAACTTTGAGTCAATAATCCTGATTAACTTCTTTGTATGTTCATTGGTCACCAGGTGCTCAGAGCTAAAATTGGTTATGTTCATGTCTTTTAACCAGTATGCACACATTCTATTTATACAATGGCAAACCTGCTGGAAAATATTAAATTTATATAAACAAAATAATAATCTCACGTATGTTTTTGTCTCTTGAAAACTCAGTCTGAAGCACATTTTATAATTGGTTGTAGCTGGTAAAGAACAAACCACAGTAATGCAGAAAAATGCATTTATCCATAAAATGTAGAAAATTTTACTTAATATGGTAAAGTGTGTTACTTAGATTTCTGGTAAAAACAGAATAAAAACACACATGCACTAGGAAAGAGAAAGATAGAGGGAGGAGAAGAAAAATTTATTTAAAGACATTGTATGATGAAATTATAGGAATCTAGAATGTCCAAAACCCAGAGATCATGTAATAGTCTTGAAATATCTGAAGACTTGTGCCCCAAAATTTGCAGGTCAAATGACATGCTGGAAGGTTTCCCAGTCCCATCTCCCCAAAATCAACACTCAAGCTATGTTGTTGTTGTTGTTGCTATGTGTCATCGAGTTGCTTGCAATTCATAGCTCTATACGCTCTTCTATCCTGTGCCAACCTAGCCATCTCAAAAGCACTTATTCCCACCTCTCTAGTCACAGAATTGATCCATCTCATCAAAGGTCTTCCTCTCCTTCGCCGCCCCTCCACTCTGCCAAACATAATGTCCCTCTCCAAGCTATAGGGAGAGTAAAAAGTAGAGAAATCTGGTAAGACTATTTTTTTTTAAGTTTTTATAGTTGGGTTGCAGAATACTCACTACAGAAAACTTCATTTTGCTCTTAAACTCTTCAACTTATTGAAGATGATATACTTTACTTGAGATTGATGGATTCTTAGGAACTTAATAAATATACCTAGAGTAGCATTTAACCAACAACTGGTCACTGTAGCCTGGACAAAGCTGATATATAAAATTAACTATCACAATAATGAATCAGGAAAATGTGAGTAGCAATTTAAACATGGAAAATTGCAATACTTAGGTTGCTATGGGGAGATTGTCAATTGTTAAAATTGTTCTAAAAATATCAGGAATTATAAAATCAGTTTGAAGAATCAACCCCTATTTGCAAGAAAGTTCACTATTAGATAGCAAGGAGGTTTATGAAAATGTGTACCAGGTTATATATAAAATAATACTCATTTAAAGGTAAGAGAATACACAATGCTTACAGGAGAATAAACAAACAAGTAACAATATATTTGCAAAGTGAAATATTACACAACAATTAGGGAACAGAAATATAAATTTTCGACAGAGGTAAATATCTAGAACATGATGTTGCATGAAAATAGCAAGTAATAAAACAATATATAATTATTAAAAACATTTGAGTAAAACATACAACACTGTAAGTAACAGGTAGATATATCAAATTCATTGTCACTGAGTTCCTTCCAATTCATATTAAACATTTGAGTTTTCAAGGCCGTAAATCTTTATGGATGCAGCCAGCAACAGCTTTGATCTATGGAGTGGCTGATAGGTTCATAGTCTTGGCCTTTGGTTATCAGCTGAATTGACAAGACTAATGGAATGAAGAAAAAATACAAACAAAAAACAAACCAATAAGCAGCATATTGTATACTCTGGTGACATATGTGGGTATATATCTATCTGTGCTCATATTAAAAACGCAGGTGGTTGGAATCCACCAAATGCTCCGTAGGAGTCAATTTTGAGTATCTCTGACTAAAGAACACATAACAACTGTAGAAAAACAAAACAAAAAACCCCAACCAAACAACAACAACCAAAAACACCCAATGGCTGAAGGGGAATGAGAATATGAAGTATATACAGGGAACTTCATGGTCCCAAGAGTGTGTTATCTTACATTGGATAGTATTTAGTTGGCAACTCTTTACTTTTCTAATGTTCATGCACCACACATTTAAGTCTTCTACTGCACATCTGTATGTATTCAGTATTCTGGAAGGAAATCATATAAGAAGTCATATAAGAGCTATAATTTATACCACAAGCTTTGTAGATCCATACACTTTTAGTTTAGTCTTTCTATATATTCTTCCCAGAACTTAATTCATTGACACTTTTGTCCCAGGTCCTCTAATTCTTGTTACCTTTTCAGAAAACAAGGAAGTCAGTGTATCTCTCTGCCTTCTGGCTGGTGTGTTGCAAACTTTTCACTCTTGGCTGCATATACCATCCTTGGAAAACAAGCCAACTGGCAATGTTCTCTACGTTTGCTTCCAGACTAAGCCTAATAAAAATGATAAAAGGGTACGCTTCTTTTACTTAGCTCTGTAGCACAACCCAAGCATAGCAGATCACTAATTAACTGGACACAGAAGGATTTTCTGACAGCAGTAGGTAGCTGATGCTTGCCATTCCCCAAGTAGGAGGTGCAGTGAAGGCTATAAATATCTAAACACCCACAGACTGGTTCTTGGGGCTACTGAAGCTCTTGCAGTGTCTATTTTATTTACTCCTCCTCTAGGTGTTTCAAAGTTTGTCCTCTCGTTTTCTTTGCTGATACTTGATAGCCCAAGTTCCTAGATCTTCTTTACCTTTACACTTTCTTCCTTTCCTCTCACAGCTGGCTCCTTCCAAAAATGCTCAGTAGTGAAAAGAGAATTCACAGGTGCCTCTCTAATGAATGCAGCTAAAATGAGAAATTTAAATTCCAAACACTGTTGTATTTTTCATTGAACTGTGGTGTTGGATGTGCAAAGTCAACAGTTCCTATGGATGCACTGTTCCTTATTAGCCTAGCAACATTATTAAGTATGATAACTTGGTGATATATTGATAACTTGTAGTCACTTTATTTCATATAGAATAATCTTTATTTCATATAGAATAATCTTTTATGGCTTTTTAAAATTCCCTTGCTCTTATAATTTAAAAAAGGAAAAATTAAATACAATGAGTTATTATTTGTTAGCTATTTACTGGATATTCACTATGAAATGAGTACACAAAGAAAATCATACACATCACAATGTTCTGACGCTTAAAGGATTCTCAGTCAATTTTGTTTTAATTCTTTTCAGTTTTGTTGTGTCCTCTTAATTAAGTGATATGAAAGCCTTTGTTCTCTTCAAAGACATCTGTTCCTTTAAACTGCAAATACTCCATAACTGTGTTGTTGGTTATAAGAATGCTCAGTCAATTTTAAAAACTTACATACATATAAATATCTTATACTGACCAGAAGTCAAGTGGCCTATATTGGATAAGGAGTTGTACTTCAGACTCCAAGTTCAAATCCATCAGCTATCTTCTTCAAGGGAGAATGATGGGCAGTCTTATCCCTGGTTCTTTATACTCTCTGAAAACCTGTAGGAGTATCATCTGAGTTGGTTCTGACACAACTGCAGTGAGTGATATCAGCAAGAAAAAAAAGTTGATTCACGAGCTAAGGAGGAAAGGAAAATTATGTCTTCAGGCCTGGTTTTAATTGTTTTTGGTCAAACATTCTTCTAAGTGGTATAACACTGGTCTGTCCATTTGCTGTGCAGAGGTAATTCGTGGTTGCTGTGATGCTAAACACTGTGACACTGATGTGTCAAATTCAGTAATCGTTACCCATGGTGAGCAGTGTTTGATGGAGCTCCCTGATTAAAACAAGCTTGGAAGCAAGAGTGGCATCCACTTCTGAAATAGCTTGACTCCAGAAACTCTGTGAACTTGGAGAAACGGTGAAATTTATATAAGGGTCCAGGTCTTTTCATTCATAGGTTCACCGTGAGTCATCTACTACTCAATGGCACTTTACAACAAAAACAACAATAGAAAGAGATAAGAGCTTCAGTTTCCATTTGAAAAAGAAAACCATGACTATGTAGAATATTTTTAATTTGTTTTCATCTTCGAAATTTCAGTATTTTTTAAAAATCTAAAGACATTATAAGTAATATGCTGGTACTGATTCTAATCTCTATTATGGAAAATTATTTTTGTTTTACAAGAAAGTTAATTGGCGAAATAAACACACCTGTGGTGCTAGAGAAGAGTGTTGAATACACCATGGACTGCTAGGAGAACAAATAGGTTTGTCCTGGAGAAGGTTAATCCAGGAATGCTCCTTGGAGTCAAGGATTCTGTAGCTTCATCTGACATACTCCAAGTTGTAAGGAGGGACTGGTCCTTGGAGAGGGACATCGTGTTTGGGAGAGTGGAGGGACGGCGCAGGAGAGGAAGACCTTTGATGTGATGATTCTGTGATTGGAGTGGTGGGAATGTCTGTGTTAGAGACGGCGAGGTTGGCACGGGATAGAACGGCCTTTAGGGCTCTTGTACATAGGGTCGCTATGAGTCGCAAGCAATTCGATGGCACATAACAACAACAATATCAAGAGTAATTTCAAGCTATGAAAAGAGGTAAAATAGCTTTGGTATATTTTCTTTTCTTTCAGGGTCTAGACACTTTACCTTGAAAATGTTTCTTCATTAATAACGAAAGAACTGGCAAAATTGAAGTGAGAAAGATGACATTAATGTATATTTTAATATTTAAATACACTCTATTTGGAAGCAGTCTTTATTACTAAATTATTGTTTAATGTACAGAGAAGACATAAGAAACATAGAATGCTATCAATGCACAATTTATTTTATTTGTATAATATAAAATTCAGGAAAGTAATAGTAAGTAAAATACAATGTGTTACATTTGAATTTGAATATTTATTCAATGTATATTTGAATGACTAGGTTCACTAACTTCATCTACTAATTTCTTTCTGTATTGGAAGCCAACTTTTCAATTCCAGTGATAATGGCAGATGGAAATCCTGGCTCACTTCTTTGTTTTCTTGTACACTTATTGATTTAGAATGAATGGGCCAGCAGTCACAGCACAGGTATGAAATAGGTTTCTAGAACTTTCCATGGAATATAATTAATTTAGTAAATATACTGAAATATTACTACATATAAAATAAAAACTTTAATAGCATTCAACATTTAATGTATAAATAGCAAATATCTCACAATGGGATTTACTTAATTGAAGCTAAATTGACTTGGAAGATAACATGGGTGAGTTAGAAATTGAAAGTATGTTATAAACTGTGAGTTTTACAAATTAAGATAAATTTATCATTTACTTAATGAGTATTGTAACTGAAACAATACTACTGACCCACTATAAAATTGGTGAGGTGAAATGTGTTATTTATCAAATATATGCAAAATATTTGTTCTCAGTTTAGTTTTATTGGCCATCTGGGGATAGCATGAAAAAAAAATGAAGTAATTCTGAATTTGCATATATAGGTATCACTCAAATCAAATATTCAACGTCACCTTTATAGTCTGAAGTTATCTCAATATAGTAAATCTCATGATAAGAAATCTAATACGATCCATTGAAATAGTTTCTTTAGTATACTCACTTAACATATCAGTGTTAGAACAAAAATATCTTCAATATAAGATCCTCGTTGTTGAACCACAGGAGTGATTATAAATAGTGCTATTGTGCATGTCTGTGATTTGGTAATGGGGCAAGGTCTTAGTTTTACTGCTATTTTTTTTTTTGGTGTGTGTTTATTTGTTTGTTTGGGTCTTTTTCTGAAACACTTCACTGAACTCTCTGCTAAAGGAAACATTAGTTAGAGCCATAGTGCGCATGATAATGTAGGGAACACATTACAGCAGATGGTTTCTTTTCAGTAATAGCTAGCTATTTCCAAAACTGATACTCAGTAAACTCTTTTTATTGAGCATCCAATTTGTAAAATTGCATTTCTTTTAAATAATAAAAATGTAAAATCTTTACCTGCAAACTGTTGAATTTCAATGAATAGAAAATATTTAATTCAGTAAATAGAAACTTATTTGCCAGTATATTATGTAATCTAGTTTTCAAACATTCAAGATTTTTTCCAGGAACAGTAGGTTTAAGGGCTTTTCCCAAACTGTGAAACTTAAAGTACTCCCATGTCATCCATTACTTTTTAGGTAAAACTGATTCAAGTTGATCCTCCATTGGTTTTCAAAGGCTATAAATTGTAATGAATAAAATTGCCTGTTTTTCTTGCAAGGAACAGCTGATGGATTCAAGTGAACAAAGAGTCACCATGTTTGGAGTTACAGCCCTACTTTTCATGGACTATGCCACCCCAATTCATGTATATAGTGAAATGTGTACTCTCGTTATTTAATGTTGCTATTATGTACTGAAGAGTTGGAACCAACTCATAGTTGACCTGTTAGCAGGTTTTTAGAGGCAGTAAATCACATGGGAGGAGTTTATTACCCATCTATTTTTTTAAATTTTTTTGTTGATTTTTTTTTAATCGCTCCCGGTAGATTTGAACAGTATGCCTTTGGGTTAATAGTATAACTTCTTAAGGATTAAGTCACCAGAGTTCCCCAACCATCAGAGCTACATCATTTACTAGGCTGTTGTATTATTGTTATTAGGTACCATTAGGTTACTTTTGCTTCATAGGGAACATATGTACAAAGCAACAATACACTACCAGGTCTTTCACTGTCCTCATAACAGTCACTATGTTTGAATACACTGTTGTATCCACTTTGCCAATCTATATTTAAAAAGTACAAGAGCTGTGTAGGGATGACCATGCCTGACCTTTATCAACTACATAAAAGGAAATTGTCCCAGTCAACAACATCAACATCACAAGACCAATTCCCATGAAGTCAGAGCATGCTCCTGAACCTCTTTCTTTTTTTTTTTTTACTTTTTTGTTATTTTAATTTTTTTAAATTTTTATTGTATTATTTTTACATGTACCGACAAATCAGATCTGACTGGTACAGAAGGAGATTGCCCCCTCCTTCTCCAGCAGAGCATCTGGTGGATTTGAACCGTGTGACTCTGGGATTGCAGTGCAGCGTCTTGCCACTAGGCCACCAGAGCTCCCTCTGAACCTCTTTTTACTCATCCCAGAACCAATCTTACGGTTTAACTAGATCCAAAATTCGATGTGATAGCTCACAGACAACATGTAACGATAGATGTTGTTATTAAGAGCTGAGTATGACCCATAGCTACCCTTTGATCAATAGATCTTAACCCTGTCTTATCTCGTGAAATCCTCACACTTTCTGACACACTAGAGCCCATTACAGCATTGTGTCAACCCGTCAGATTGAAGGTGTCCCTCTCTTTGCTGATCTCCCACCTTTAAAAGTACTATCTTTCTCCAAGGAGTCATCTTTCTTAGCAACATGCCTGAAGTATGTGAGATGAAGCTTTGACATCTTTGCTTACAAGAAGCACTCTGGCTGCAATGTTTTCAAGACATGTTTGTTGAGGGATTTTTAGCTGTGTATGGGATTTTCAGTACTTTTCTCCACTTGAACAGCTCAAAGACATCAATTCTTCTTATGCCATCCTTATTCATTTTCCAACTTTCACATGCATAGCAATTGATAGGAAAGATGATGGCCTGAATCAGATGCACCTTAGTCCTCAAACTGACATCATTGCTCCCCAGTAATTTGGAAATGTCCCTTTCTGCACACTTTCCCAGTACAGTACATCTCCTGATTTCCTGATTTCTGTTACCGAAGGTGTTGATTGTGGATTCAAGTAAAACCAGCTTGTGTTCAACATCCATCTTTTCTCTATCAATCATGATTTTGTGTAGCCACTGGTAAGAATTTTAGGTTTTTTGATACTGAAATGCATTCTATATTGAAGGCTTTATTCTTTAATTTTCTGTAACAAGTGCTTTATGTCCTCCTCACTTTCAGCAAGCAAGGTTGTGTCATCTGTAAACCACAGATTGTTCCTCCAAACTTGATACCACATTCTTCTTCATAGAATGTAGATTTGCGAATAATATGCTCAGCATACAGACTGAATGTGTATAGAGAAAGGATATAACCCTGATGCACTCCCTTCTTAATTTTAAATCATGTATTAGTTCCTTTCTTTGTACAATAGCCTCTTGGTCTAGGAATAGGTTTCACATGTGGATAGTTCAGTGCTCTGGGATTCCCATTCCTCTCAATGTTAGACCTAGCTTGTTATCATCCACACAGACAAATGTTTTTTTCATAGTCAATAAAGCAAGTTAGTGGCAGAATATAATCACTCTGTCAGGACAGCTTCTGAAATGTGCTTGCAAGCACCTCAACCTTGAGCCTTAAAGCTTAAGACAGCATTACAAAGCACTCCATTCTGCCAATTATGGTTCTCCATGACCAGTCCTCCTACAGACTTGGACAAAAGCTTCTTGTCTGTAATTCCATGATGTTTCAGTGTTAAGGTCCATTAAAACTCATGTCAGTTCTCTGGTTCTCTACTGGGGCTTCAATGGGCTGCTCCCAAAGACCATACTCTGGATGACACATTGCATTTGCTTGTTTCTGGTGAGGTTTTCCAGTTCTGCTGTAGGATCCACTAAATTTAATGATAAGGCTAGCAATTCTTGTGGATAGGCTATCACACTCTATTTGCTTATTTCCACACATACACATGGAAATTTAAGTCAATGGATATGGAAGCCTTTTTAACAATAAACCCTAAAACTCCATATCAATCTCTAGTGTTTATAGACATTAATATTCATATTTGAAGAACTAGCTTTCCTCCTAAAATTTAAAATAACTCTATTTATGAAAGCATGGAAGACAGCAACTTGATACCTCTTGCCTTAATATTCCTATTTTGGAGAGCAAATTTCTACTTTGCCCAATACTGTCAAACCAGTAATCTAAGAGGGTAAGCATATCCCTTTTGTCTGAAGGATCTGTTATGTTGGAAACCTTGATCATCTGCATCCATGAGCAAAGTCCAAAGCAAGCCATTGGATTACAACACTAGCTCACAGCCTGGGACATCTTATCTTCATCTGCTTGGGTTCTGGTCAGCTCATCTCCAGCCATCTGTGACTAGGCCCAAATGGATATCAGTTGCAAAATTCAGAAGTCCACATTTTTTCTTCTGTTCCAGACAGACTGGTGTCTTCATTCATCCTTAGGGGTCCTCATGATTTTTTGCTCCTCAAACCATCTACCTTTTGTATTTATCCATATACTTGTGCATACTAGGTCAACAGCACTAACGGAATGTGTCCAAGCTCAGCCCGTCTCTTCATCGCTGCATGTCTCCTACTTCCACTAACCAAATGTCTCCAGGTGATCAATGTGAGTGAGTGGTCTTACTCACCAGTTCCTTTAACATCAAGTCCTGGAAGGAGGCTCTGAAGAGTTTTTTCCAGGACCACCACCCCTTTCTTCCAGATGTAAACCTCTTCAATTGCAAGTCCAACAAGGGTCTAGAAATCCATTCAAATGCAAATATCCTTAGAGTACTGGGTGGATTTTCCAGACTATGCCCTCTGGTTCTACTGCTTTCAAGGTACTGTTCTTTCTTGAAAACATGCCCAGTGTAGTTGACCTTATATAAGGTCAATTTTGACTGTATTTCTTCTAAAAGGAATTTATTTGTTCTTTGAACAGTGCATGTTATACTCAATATCCTTCTCCCACATCATAATTCAAGGTTATCAATTATTTTTCTATTGTTTTATTCATTGTATGGGTTTTGCATGCATTTGGAGCAATGGAAAGTACCACTATTTAGATAGGAACATCTTAGTACTGAAAATTAGATCTTTGCTGTTTTACATCTCATTGAAATCATTTATAGGCAATATATATGCCCAATGTGATTCATTTGATTTCTTGACTGCTGCTTCCACTCAAATGCATTCATTGAGAAGCAAAGCAAAATCAATCACTTCAGTCATCTTTTCCCCTCGTTTATAGTATTATTTTTAATTTAGTTGTGAGGATTTTTGTTTTCTTGATGATGTGTAACTCATACCTAAAGATATTTATGATCTTTATTCTTCTTCAGCAAATGCTTTAAATCCTTCTATTTCAACAAGGAAAGGGTATTATCTGTATATCAGATTTTTCAAGAATCTTCATCCAACCTTGATGCTATGTTCTCCATATAGTTCAGCATTTCAATTATTTGTGGTGTATACAGATAGATTAAGTATGATGAATTGATATAATCTTAAAACACATCCTTCTGGCTTTTGAAGGAAGCAGTATCTTCTTGTTCTGTTGTCTCTTTGTCTATCCACAAGTTCTCCATGAGCATGACTAAGTGTCCTGGAATTATCACCCATTTACATATTTTGGAGTGGCACACTTTAACTCGTAATATAGAAGTCCCTTGTATTCATGCTGACTCCCCATACTTAAATTTCTATCATATGTCTATTACTCTAGTAATGTAGACTGTAACCTCTAATCTTTCTAGAGGAACAAAATTCATAATCTTTTGGAATATAAGTATTTGGTAGCTTGGAAAAGCAGAAATACTTTTAAAGAAATAAATACACTGCATAAAAGGTTAAAGAATTTCTTAAGTATTCACTTTATAAGCATGTTCTCAGTTAGCGTGTGAGCCAATTTTAAGTTACAGGCCAAAGATGTGTCATACTTTTCTGCATTTAGAATGATCCTCACCATAGCATGCTTTCAGGGTGACATTTAAGTGGAACTTTTTAGAAATACATCACTTTCTCAGGAAAGTTCTGTAGAGCAGAGCTGATTTATAGAGCTGGAAGCGTAATATGCAGAGCTGTGTATCACCACTGTCAACCAATAGGACTAGCTTTCCCCTCTCCCTCTTTTTGCAAATGTTCCGCAAATGTCCTTTGTCTCTTTTTTCCTTTTTTTTGAAGTAACAATACAATTAGATTTTTTGTTTGAGAATTCTACCTCGTTCCTTATTCTAAATCATTCATCTAGCATTTTATTCTCAATATTGTGCCTTAAATAAATTTTTGTTTGGTCATATTTGTCAGGTATGATAGATTTAACAGCAAAGCATTAATGTAGACAGGTAGTTAAAAATCCAGTATGATAAATCACCACATTTACTATGTGTTTGTATGATTAAAAACAGATAGTGGGTGAAGTTGAAAAATAAATCCAATAAGGTTATTTTAAGAGAGCAGTATTAGAAAGCTCAGAATTGCAATCATTACACTGCACATTTGCTTTATGAAAAAGGGGAAATCAATACTGTATTTATTGCTATTCAATGAAATTAAAATTTCTAATAGTCCACACTCTGGATATAATGTTACAACTCTTTCCATAAATCATCTAGATTATAACTAAAAGACTTATTGCAACCCGAACGATAAAATTGCTCAAGTACCAGTTTGCACTTAGTGGAGATTCCTACATGTAAAATATTCTATATCAGAAGAGTAAGCAACTTTATTCCTACATCATGCCTAAGTACAGTGTTTTCAGAATAAATTGGAAAAGCAGTTTTAATTGTGACATCATATAATTTGAATTCTCAACAACAACAACAAAATCACTGTTACAAGAAATACATCTGTAATTTTCCTTAGATGTGATAACATAGATGTTTTGGTCAAACACCTTAGACTCATTATCAGGAAAGACCATTCACTAGAAATGAACATTGTGTTTGGTAAAGTGAAGTGTCTGGAAAGACAAGGAGATTCCTTGGTGTGATGATGAGAAAGAGTGACACAGTGACACAAACAGTAAATTCAAACATACCAATGATTGTGAAGAGAACACAAGGCTGGACATGGTTTTGTTCTGTTATACATAACAGTCACTGATTCTAAGCTGACTAGAAGGTAACCGACAAAATGACACCATTAATGATGATTATTTCTATTATTTGGTAATCTTAAATCTGTGGTATGATAAATAATAAAAATATCTATTGAATATTAATTCATACATGAAGTGAATAATTTCTGTGGCTTTCCTCTCAAAAAAGAATTTGTATCATCTATTTATCATGTGTTTATTAAGTTAATATACCGATAAAGTGAAAGAACAAATGAAACATGCCTATAAACATGTTGTTGTTGTTGTTGTTAGGTGCTGTTGAGTCGTAGACGACTCATAGTGACTCTAAGAAACACAGAAGGCCTGAGCACTGTTCATAGTTTCTGGAGGCAAGCCATTTTGGAAGTGGATGCCACTCCTGCTTCTAGGCTTGTTTTAATCAGGAAGCTCCACCAAACACTGTCCACCATGGGTAACCGTTACCACATTTTATCAGTGTCACAGTGTTTGGCATCGCAGAAATCACAAGTTACTTCTATATTGCTATACCACCTAGAAGAATGTTTCACAAAAAAAACCCTAATGTGAACCAGACCCTGCAGATTAAAATCACCCACTTTGGGCTTGGTAGCATAATTTTTCTTACGCTAGGCCACGTAGCTCTCTCCATAGCCTTAAAAATACTTCACTTTGGAACATACAAAAAAGACATAATGAGTTTCTGTTACTGTTCTCTAACGTTTTTTTATTATTACTTTGGGTTATTTCAGTCAGCAATGGACATTTTTGTTGTGACTATTTATTTTCTAGAAAAGATTAACTTTCTCAAAAAGGTATCATTTTGATGGCTGTTTGTGCTTTCTGGTTTGCCATTAAGGATTTTCATCCCTAAATAATTGAATGTGTACATGAAATCCTGGTTGCTGCAATTTGTATATCTCCCCCGTCCCCATAGCTTTAAATCTGTAAACAAAAACCTCAAGTTTGTTGTTCAAAGTGTCACATTGCCTATCTTATTTCAGATTTTTTAATGTGAGGACTAGACTGTCCTCTTTTACATTATTGTTTCCAAGATAATTAAGTGTCATTTGTAAAATTTGCTTGGAAAACTACTGTCACAAACAGAAACACGATATAGAAAAAAATCTGCAATTTAGCTGTCTCTTGATTTTCTCTACCATGACTAAAATTTTATGTTGTCCGTTTCCACTTTGGACGCCATTCAAAATTCAATGTTAAGAATCCAGAAGTATGTTCTTGCTACAGTTTTACCCGAAAGGCAAGATTATGACAGAGCTTCATTGTATTTTCGTTTTATACTTTTTATTTATGATTTGGAGCCACTAGGAAAAACTAGTTATTTGCTATGTTTTCCTCTTTTAAAGAGATTTTAAAAAAATCAGTATCAGTATAAAAACACATTTGCAATTTCTCAGCAACATGGTCATTTCATTCAGATTTTTACAAACTGTTAATATTGATCATGTCTAAAACTAATTTTAGATTCTGGAACTGTACTGAATAATTTCAAATAAAATGTGTCCTTTCTCTTAATACCAATATTTTGCATCTTATCATCATATATATGTAAATGTAAGTCTCAAAACGTCATTGAGTTGTAATGGAGTCATAGCTGAGCTTCCATTGAGTTTCTAAAGTTATGAATCACAGAGAAGGAGGTTGCTTTCTTTATCCCACAGAGAAGATAGTGGATTTGAACACTCAGAGAGGTGGTGAGGCATTTGCATTAGAAGCCTAACCGCTTATGGACTATACCACCATTATGCTCTTGGACATAATTAAGAGATATCTTATTCTTATATTCTTTATTTCTTTAAATGTAGGTTAATTGTTCAAATGTGGTGTTTTTTTAACATTTTATATATATATTTAAATGAACCTATAACCTTGTAGACCTCTGTGATTGTAAGGGTAAAAATAAAATAAGGTATCTCTTTTCTGTATCTTTTTGCTTAAAATGGAGCTATTGTTCGACAGAATAGTAAAGTTTCTTCTAATATTACTTTGATAAGCCTTATTTTCTTTAAATGAATATTATTTGTCTACTAATTTACATTCTGAAAGACGAGAAACTTTCTCCTGAAGGAAATGGAATTAAAAAAAATTCTATTCCTTTTCTATTTCCACTGTTACTAATTACAACCAATTTAGTGGCTAAAACCATCAAATATTTTCTGAGAGTTTAGAAGTTCAACTTGGGTCTCCCTCAAATCAGGATATACTGGCTTTTGAAGATTTTAAGAAAATCCTGCTTATATGGTATTACTTGAAATTTTTCAGTGTCAGTAAGTGCTTTTGGTACAGTGATTCTATGGTCCCTTTTCCATTCTTTTGATGCTTTCTGGATCATTTATTATATTTCCCACAGCATCTTTCAGTATTGTGACTTGAGGACTAAATTTGTCATGAGTTCTCTTAGCTTGAGAAATACAGTGCAATTTCTTCTCTTGTTATTTTTTAATTCCAACTCTCTGACCATTCCATTATAATACTTTGCTATATCTTCTCAAGTTGACCTTTGAAATCTCTGTTCAGCTCTTTTACTTTGGCATGTTCTCCCTTTGTTTTGGCTTAACTCTCTAGGGCAAATTTTAAGGTCTCTTCTGATACGCATTTTGATTTTTTCTTTCTGTTTTGTAATGGCCTTTTGCTTTCTTTATGACTGATATCCTTTGTATAATATCATAACGCATCTGATCTTGAATCACTGGTGTTCCGTATCTCAAATCTATTCCTAAAATGACCTTGAAATTAATATGGAATTGATTAAAGATTTTACCTTGGTTCTTGTGGACTTATTTTAATTGTCTTTGGCCTCAATTTGAACTTTTACATGAGCAATTGTTAGACTGACCTACAGTCCACCCCTGGCCAACTTTTAACTGCTGATATTGAGCTTCTCCAAAGATTCCTTCTACAGATATAGCCAGCCTGATTCTTATACATCAGATGAAGTACATGTATAAAATATTTTGATTTTTTAAAAAATATTTTATGTTTTTTTAAAAGGATATTTGCAATGAAGAAATCATTGAAAATACAAAATTTGATCGTTCTATTTCAAGCCTCATTTCTATCACCAACCCCATATTTTCCAACTACTATTCCTTCTTCACTGTTTCCAACTTTTGTATTCCAGTCACCAAATATTACTAATGCATTTTGATTGCTTGTTCAGTCAATTTTGGACTGCAAGACTTGGTAAAAAGAGTCTCAATTTATTTCTCTGTGGCTCTAGATGTAGAAGCATATATTTGAATAATAGACATATTAACAGACTTTCCTTCTATGTGTATAGATAATATCCTATCACTCACAACATTACACTTAAAATAGAACTTGAAATTGAACCGAATAACCTGCTAACAACTGAATGTTAATTAAATTGACACAAGCATGCAACTTACTCTTGATTGTTAAATCAAATGAGCAAACAGCTTACACCTGATTCATAATTATGTAAAAATTACCTACCTTCCAGAATCTCACTGCTTCAAACAAGAGTCTTTTAGGCAGACCTCAACTAACTCTTCCAAAAAAATTTCAGGAATTACCATGTGAATAGGAAGCAACAATAATGAAGGAGATAATGGCAGCTGTATTAAAGACATTGCCATAAAAATAAGACCTCATGAATCAATGGGATATGAATTGCTTTGTTTTAGTTAACAGATGAAGCCCTGGATGTACACACAAGTCTGTGTCAAGAAATTTGTAGGACAGCTGTCTAGACAAAGGATTGAAAAAAAAAATTTCTATTCCCAAGGAAAGTGATCCAATAGAATGTGTAAACTATCAAACAATATCATTAATATCACATGAAAGGAAAATACTGCTGGAGATAATTCAAAAACAGCTAAAATAATACATAGACAGGAAATGGCAAGAGGGTCAAGCAGGATTTAGAAGAGGCTATGCCACCAGGCATATCACTGATGACGTCTGATGGACTCTGGAGGAAAGTAAAGAATGCCAGAAGACTGTCTACTTATGTTTTATAACTATATAAAGACATTTGACTATGTGGATCATAACAAGTTAGGACTAACATTGGGAAGAATGGGAATTTCGGAGCACATAATTGTGCTCTTGAGAAACTAGAACTAGACCATGAGGCTGTTGTATAAACAGAGCGAAAGAACAATATATGATTTAAAATTAGGCGGGGAACATGCCAGGATTGTACTCTCTCTCCATACCTATTCAATCTGTATGCTGAGCAGATTACTTGAGAAGCAGGACTCTGTGAAGAGGAATGTGGCATCAGAATCAGTGAGAGAGGTATCAATAAACTGTAATGTAGATGATGCAACCTTGCTTCCTGAAAATGAGGAGGATTTGAAGCACTTGTTGCAGAGGACCAAAGAATACAGCCTTCAATTTGGATTGTATCTCAATATCAAGAAGACAAAGATTTTACCAGTGGACCAGTAGGCAGTGTTATGATAAATGGAGAAAATTTTAAAACTATTAACAGCATCTTTTTTATGCCTTTGAGTTGTGGTTCTGGAGAAGAGTATTGAGGGTACCATGGATTGCTAGGAAAATAAACAGATTCATCCTGGAAAGGGTTAAACTGGGCGGCTCCTCAGAGGCAAGGATTCTGAGGCTCCATCTAACATACTTTGGACACGTAAGGAGGGACTGGTCCTTGGAGAGGGACATCATGCTTGGCAGGGTGGAGGGACAGTGCGGGAGGGGAAGGCCCTGGATTGATTCAGTGACTGGGGTAATTGGGACGAGTGTGTCGGAGACAGTGAGATTGGCACAGGACAGAGCAGAGTTTAGGGCTGTTGGACAGGGTCACTATGAGTCACAAGTGACTCAATGGCACAGAACAACAACAACAACATTAACGGCATCATCTAACTTAGATCAACAACAATTAACACTTGATATCAGCAACCAGGAAATCAGGAGATTCATTGCACTTGGGATGTCGGCTATCAGGGACCTCTTCAAATTTCTGAGGAGTAATGATGCTAGGTTGAGGAATAAGGCTAGTCTGATTCAGGCTATGGTGTTTCTGATCACTTGCTAGGCATCTGAAAGCTAGACAATGAATAAAGATGACAGAAGAATTGATGCTTTTGAGTTGCGGTATTGGAAAAAAAGTGCTGAACATCCCATTGACTGCCAAAAACAAACAAACAAACAATTTTTTGAAAAGGATGTAGCTAGAGTACTCTTTGGAAGTAAATATGAAATGTTTCTATGAAAGGTTATTCATTGGAGAGGGACATGATGATAGGAAATGTGGAGGGTTGTCAGAGGAGATGAAGACCCTCAATCCACTGGACTGACACTGTGACTGCTACAGTGGGCTCTAAATTGTGAGGATGGCACAAGATAGAACAGGGTTCAGATCTGATTGTTATTCATAGGGTCACTATGGGTCATACTTGACTCAATGGCACCTAACAACAAGAGAAAATCTGTTCTCTCTTAATTTATATTGATCTGATGCAAGATAATTACCTAATTTGTGGCTCCTTTTATTTTCAAAGTCAGCAATGTTGCATCTTTCTGTGACAACTTTTCTACAGTGACATCTCTCCCTGACTATCTTTCTGCTTCTGTCTTCTACTTTTAGGAATCCTTGTAATAACAGTATAAACACAATGGGGTGTAAAGTTATTAATGTTTCTAACCCAAAGGTTAGTGGATTAATCCATTTACTGTTCCACGTGAGAAAGATGTGACGGTCAGTCGGCCTCCACAAAAATTGTAGTACAGGAAACTCCAGGAGACACTTCAGCTGTGTCTTGTAGGATCATTAAGAGTTGGAATCAACTAGATGGCAATGATAAGATTATCTTTCAATATGACTTTCCTAGTCACTGAATTTGACTTTGTCATGATGTTGTTGTTAGGTGGTGTCGAATGTGACTCATAGCAAACCTATGCACAAAAGCTCTGAACCCTTTTATATCTTGTGCCATCCTCATACTTCCAGAGAAAGAAGAGCATATTGTAGCAGTCACCGTGCCAGTCCACCAGACTGAGGGTCTTTCTCTCCATCGCCAACCCTGCACACTTTCCACGATCATGTCCCTCATCAAGGAATAAACTGTCCTAGTAACAAGCCCAAAGTATGTGAGCCTCCTCTTTCTTTCCTCCAAAGAGCACTCCATCTGCACCACTCCAAGAGATACCTGTTTGTGTTGCAGACTGAGGGTAAGGTATTTTTATAAGTATTAATAATGAGACAGAACACCACGAATTAGGAGAAAACAGAGGTAAAGCAGGAGGTGAACAATTCTCAAGTAACAGAAGCACCGGATTCATTCCAGCTTCCCTGTATCTTTATTGAAAATTGCCAGGGAGCAAATCATAAAGAGAATTCAATGCAAATGAAGCTAAGCTCTTTCTATTGAAAACTTTCTGCTTGACCCAAGAGGGAGGGGTTAACAAATACAATGCAAGAATCCTGTAAATGCTTAAGGATTGCCATGGTGAATTCTCAAGGTGAATTTCAGCTTGTACCATGCCTCCCCCACATCCTGAAACAACATTCTGTTTATTACAAATATTTATTGTGAAATTTGGATTCCCATCTGTTTCTTCTCTTGGCCGTCTATGGAACGTTCAGTGCTCTTCTCCAACACCACAGCTCAAAGGTATCAATTCTTTCTCTGTCATCCTTATTCATTGTTTATCTCTCATATGTTTAGCAAGTGATTGGAAAGACTATGGCATGAATCATACATACCTTATTCCTCAAACTGATAACATTACTCCTCAATAATTTGAAGAGGTCCCTAACTGCAGATTTTCCCAATGCAATTTGTCTTCTTATTTCCTCACTGCTGGTACCAAGGATCTTAACTGTGGACTCAAAGCAAGATGAAGCTGTTGACAGCTTCAATTTCCTCCTCATCCATCATGATGTTGACTATCGTGCTAGTGGTAAAAATCTTTGTTTTCTTGATGTTGAAATGCAATCCATACCAAACACTGCATTGCTTGCTCTTCTGCAATAAGTGCTTAAAGTCCTACTCGCTTTCAACAAGCAAGGTTGTGTCATTTGAATAATGCAAGTTATTGATGAATCTCCTTCCAATCTTGATGTCACACTCCTCTTCATAAAGGAGTATTTGAAAAATTTTCTCATCATATAGATCGAATATGTTTGGTAAGAGAATACAACCTAGACACAATCCCTTCTCATTTTAAATCCTAAAATGTTCCCTTGCTCTGTTTGCACAACAGATCTTGATCCAGGTATAGGATCTGCATGAGTACAATTAAGTACTCTGGGATTCTCATTCTTCTAGATGTGAGCCAGAGTTTGTTGTGATCCACACAGTCAAATGCCTTTGCATATTCAATAAATACAGATAGATTCTTCTGATATTCCCTGCTTTCAGCCAGCATCCAGCTGACATCAGCAATGATATCCCTAGTGCCACAGCTTCTTCTGAACTCCACTTGAGCTTCTTATAGATCCCTGTCCATAACTGTTCTAGCAGTGTTTGGATGATCTTCAACAATATTTTTATTGCATATAATGGTAATAATATTGTTTAATAGTTTCCACATTTATACTGCAAATGGAACAAATACAGATTTCTTCAAGTTAGCCAGGGAAGTCGTCCTCCAAATTTCTCAGCATATGGCGAGCACGTCCACAGTTGTATCTGTTGAAAATTGGTGATCAGTGTTCCATCTATTACTGAAGCCTTATTTTTTGCTTGTGTCTTCAGACCAGCTTGAGCTTCTTCCTTTGTTATCATTGACTCTAGTTCATATGATGCTTCCTGATTCCCGCCCCCCCCCCACCCAGTTTCGAGTAGTTCTTTTTGGCACAGTGACTCTTTGTATTCTTTCCATCTTCTTTTAGTATTTCTTGGATAATTCAAGATTTTGCCCAGGGCATCTTTCAGTATTGCAACTGTGGGCTTGAGTTTGTTTTTTCTTCATAGTGATACATGCTGAGCAAGTCCTTCCCTTTATATTCTCTTTGCACATTTTGTTGTAACACTATATTTGCCTTTAGGAGCTTCCTTTTGAAATTTTCTATTCAGCTTTTTTATTTCAACATCTTGTCCCTTTCTTTTGGTTTCTAGATGCTCGAATGAAATTTTCATAGTTTCTTCTAACATTTATTTTGGACTTTTTTCTTCCTCTTCTGTCTTTATAATGAATGAGCTTATGTTCTCTTCATGGATGAGGCCAGTCCACAACTTCTCTAATCTTCTTTTATTGGTGATCAATTCCTCGAAATTGTTTTTAAATGATTTTTTT
>NW_006399831.1:7456542-7458262 GCF_000299155.1 Elephantulus edwardii | reverse complement strand
CAGCTTGCACATCTGGCAGTTCTCTGTTGATGTGCTGTTCTAGTCGTTTCGGGATAATCTTCAGCAGGATCTGGCTTGTGTGTGATATTAGTGATATTATTCAATAATTTCCACTCTTTCTGGTTCCTTTTTGGTATGTGAATAAATATAGGTATCTTCCAATCAATTGGCCAAGTAGTTGTCTTCTGGATTTCTTGGCACAACCTCTTAAGTACATCTAAGGCAGCATCTATTTGTTGAAATATGTCAATTGGTAGGAAAATCCTCAATGAGATATATTGACACAATAGCCACTGCAGTGCACTCAAATATACAATGACCATAATAAAGATGGAGCAGGATTATGCAATAGTTGTATAATGTCCTTCAAGAATGTCAATAACACTAGAAATATTGATACAAATAACAATGTACGTAGCACCTTAAGGGAAAAAGCAATGAGATAGTCTGTTGCCTATTTCATGTAAGACCCCATTGGAGCCAAATGGATAGTCTTTTGTTAGAGTTGAAAAATTAATCTATTGTGCTGAATTTTTAAATACTGAAATGCTTGGCCTCCCCTTCAGGCTGAGGGCTAGTGTGCTGTGAGTCGGTTTTATGCTGGAAGTTGTGATGGCCTCTCACATCTTGAGGAGGGACAGGTATGGTATGGAACACTCAGCATGCTCTTATGTGTTTCTTTTCATCCCAAGTAAGTGTCAGCAGATAGGACTTGCCAGATGAACTGGGGATCTCTGGTTAACAGTCCAACAGCAGGTGGACGTGCTGGAATATTTAAATGCTAAAATGTTTGGGCTCACCTTCAGGCTGAGGGCTAATGTATTGCGAGCTGATTTTATGCTGGAAGTTATGAGGGCCTCTCATATCTTGAGGGGGGACAGGTATGGAACACTTGGTGCTTGTATGCCTTTCTTTCCTCCCAAGTGAGTGTCCACCAGCATGTGGGCATGTTAGCATTTTTAAATGCTGTAAGACCCTCAGGCCTGCTTGTAATTGTTTTTGTCAAACATTCTTCTAAGTGGAATAGCACTGGTCTGTACATATGCTGTATAGAGGTAACTCTTGATTGCTGTGATGCTGAACACTGTGACCCTGATGTACCAAAAGCGATTATTTGTTACCCATTGCAGACAGTGTTTGGTGGAGCTCCTCAATTAAAACAAGCTTGGAAGCAGGAGTGGCATCCACTTCCTAAATAGCTTGCCTCTGTAAACCTTATGAACTTGGAAAAATGAAGAAAGTTATACAAGTGTCTTTTTTTCATAGGGTCGCTATGAGTTGCCTGTAACTCAATGGCATTTAACAACAACAATAACAACAATTGTATTGTGATAGGTCATATAGCTAGAACCAGATGACAGCCTCTCACAGTTGAGAGCAATACATGTTGGATGTCTGTAAAGAAACAGAGATTTCATTCTTACAGCTATTAGGAGGTGAATCAATGTCATCAACTTGAATGCCCCTGGAAGAGCACTCTACATTCCAAATGAGAATTACAGACCAACAGGTAGCTTGATGTCAGTCTTGTAAGAGCCCCAGCAAAGAACTTGTTGTTGTTGTTGTTTAATGCCGTCGAGTCGTAGACGACTCATAGCGACCCTATGAATGAACAGCCTGAGCACTGTTCGTACATAGAGTTTCCAGAGGCAAGTCATTTTGGAAGTGGATGCTGCTCGTGCTTCCAGGCTTGATTTAGTCGGGAAGCTCCAGCCAACAC
>NW_006399831.1:7444804-7456332 GCF_000299155.1 Elephantulus edwardii | reverse complement strand
GCTTGGTTGCACAGCTTTCTTCCACTAGGCCAATGTAGCTCTCTCTTGGTCGTCGTCATTGTTATTGTTGTTTAATGCCGTCGAGTCATAGACGACTCATAGTGACCCATAGCAAAGAACCTAGTTTGTCCTTAATCAAACTCCAGATACTCCAGACACAACAATATAATGATTTTGTGTTGTTTTAAGTTTCTGAAGTGATCATTTGTTATGCAAAAACACCATAATTACATTTGATAAGATTACATCAACCAGATAGAAAGCACCATTGTACCTAAGAGGAATCTTCAGTAAATCTAGCAGAACTATCACAGGGTTGCCCCTCAAGCAGTTGAGAGACAGTAATCACATAGGAGGGGATTGCCCATGATTCTCCCATGGAGCAGTTGGTGGATTTGAATAGCAGGCTTTCAGGATTGCACTGAGAATTCTTACTACGAGGCCACCAGAGCTCCCTACCATTGTTTTTGTTGATGGTGTTATGTGCCGTCGAGTCAATGTACAACAGTCCTAAATTCTGCTTTGTCCTGTGCCAATCGCACTGTCTCTGACACACCCATCCTGATTACCCCAGTCACTGAATCAACCCAACTCATAGAGTGCCTTCCCCTCCTGCGCTGTCCCTCCACCCTCCCCAGCATGATGTCCTTCTCCAAGGACTGGTCCCTCCTTACAACATGTCCAAAGTAAGTCAGAGGAAGCCTCAGAATTCTTGCCTCTAAGGAGAAGCCTGGTTTAACCCTCTCCAAGGTGAATCTGCTTGTTTTCTTAGCAGTCCATGGTACCCTCAATACTCTTCTCCAGCACCACAGCTCAAAGGCATCAATTCTCCTTCTATCCTCCTTAGTCATTGTCCAACTGATGCATAACAAGTGATAGCAAAGACCATGGCCTGTATCAGACACACTTTAGTCTCCAGAGAGACACCATTGCTCTTCAGTACTTTGGAGAGGTCCCTAACAGCAGACTTTCCCATGGCAATACGTCTTTTAATTTCCTGACTACTGGTGCCGAGAACGTTAATTGTGGAGCCAAGCAAACTAAAGCTGTGAACAATCTCAATCTCTTCACCGTCCATCCTCATTCTTCCAATTTGTCCAGTGGTGAGAATCTTTTTCTTCTTGTTATTGAGCCTCAATCCATATTAAAAGCTGCAGTCCTTGACCCTCTGCAGCAAGAGCTTCTGGTCCTTCTCAGTTTCAGCAAGCAGGGTTGTGTCATCTGCATAAAGCAGATTGTTGATAGATCTTCCACCAATCCTGATGCCACATTTCTCCTCATAGAGCCCAACCTCCCAGATAATCTGTTCTGTGTACAGGTTGAAAAGGGGCGGAAACAGGACACATCCCTGGCGCACGCCCTTCCCAATTTTGAACCATGCATTAGAAGCTCAATTAATTGAGGATGGTCTCATTCATGAGAATCTTTTAGGAACTAGATATATACATTTGAATTAAGTCGTTCATTTTTGAACAGAATATCTTATCATGGAAATTAAAATTTTGTGATCCAAAATAACATGTATGATGTAATACTGTAATATATAATATTAAAAAAGATTCTGTATCCTTTTGTTACAAATTTTTGCAAATATTTTTTGCAAATTTTTTTATAAGTTAAAGAAGTGATTTCTTTTTCTGTCTTTTACATATAATACAAAATATATGGCAACAAAAATATAGTCACTAATTAATTTGTACTTGAAACTGCTCTTATATTATGTTCTCATTTCAAGAATAGATAAATAAATTGAAACAATTTCAAGAAAGTTAACAAGTAAAATTAACATGGTCATTCAATCATGAAAATATAGTCCAATAGATTTTATTAGTATGCAGCCAGCCATAGGCTATGTACCTCTCTGTTGTCAAAGTTAACTACTTTTTTAAAAAAAAATCTTTTAAATAAAACACTATCTTAGAAACATAAAATATGTATTTTCCTCTTGACTGTAAAATATTAATTGCTATTTACTCATGATGTTTATGAATAATTTGTCTTTTTATTACTGCAGGAAAAATAACAACATAGGTTGTATTTAGAAAATATGCTTATAATTTTTCTTAATATTTTGAACCGTAAAGATAAAGAACTCTGGTAGCTTAGTGGTAAGTTGTTGTGCTACCCACACAAAGGCTGGCAGTTCAAATCTAGCAGTTTCTGAGCAATCTCCTTCTCCGTGCTTTACAACCTCTGAATATCTGTTGGAGTGTTACCTATGAAGTTTCAACTTGATGACAAGTTTATTATTCTAATAAGAATAAATTTGTGAGCTAGTGGTAAGAAGCTGCACTATATTCTCAAAGGCCCATCATTGGAATCCACAAGCTGCTCTATAGAAGAAGGATGAGCAATCTCTTCCCAGGAAATTTTCTGCCTCTCAAAAATCTATTGGAGGTTCAGCTATGAGTTGATTTTAACTCAAAACATCCAACTACAGAAACAAGAACAAAGATACTGTGGAATGATAGCATTTTTACTTTCAAGTTTGCATTTTAAAGGCTAATAACCACTAATATTGCTGTACTCTCAACTGTAATAAATGAAGATTACAAAACAGATTATCCAAAGGACATCTACTTAGGGAATAAAATGTCCATAAAGTTTTTTGTTTGGTTTTGTTTTCCCCTCCAATGTCTTATTTCTTTGATAGTATCAAGGTTTGTATAGAATTGTTTGACTAAATAATAGTTTGAAATTCACAGAAATATGTTCTAACTATAAATTTTTAATTTATTTTTTTTTAAAATGAAAACATATATTTATCTATTAATATGGACATATTTGAGATTTTTATTTAGATGTGCTTATCTAATTAAGGTGTAACTCCAAATTCTGTCTGTACATATTTGAGATTAATTATGCAAGAAATAGTCTTTATACTGAAAACCTGCCTATTACAAGGTAGCCCAGACATTAATTATAATGTACTCTATTATTCTCTGCTTTCAATAAGTATTCTTAATTAGTATTTTTAATTGAACTCTAAATAGGAGTTTGGATTGCTTTTTCTTCCTTGTTTGTGCCAAGTGTTCTCACTTTAAATCCCACAAAGATTATAACAGCCTCTGTAAAAGGCACAATTTTTCATCTGGTTTTTATACAATTGTGACATGATCTCATTATATTTCTGCTGCTAGATTTTATCACTTTAATAATCCATTGCAATATTTATAGAATGTCTTGATGAATCATATATTTATCATATCATACAATAAGTAGCATGACATGCTAATAAATCACTCCGTTTTAGAGTGTTGATATTACTCTATGTAAACTTGCCTTGAAATGATGAGTAAGCATATACAGTATCTTAATCAAATCTTATTTCTTATACAAATTTATATGTTAGGTTGTATCATTCATAAACACAACTAAGTCAAATCCATAGCCCTTGAGTTTATTGTCACTCATAACAACTCTGTAGGATAGAATAGAAATGCCCTGGAAGGTTTCCATGATTCTGAGTCTCTACTGATCCTGACTGTTTCCTCTTTCTGCCTCAGAGTGGCTGATGGCTTTGAACTTATTTGTTAGGTCCTGAGTACTTAATTATGATACCACCTGAGCTACTTGTTCATGTATATGATGTTGTTGTGTACTGTCGAGTTGGAACTGACCCATAGCTGACCTTCCAGTGGGTTTTCAGAGGCAGGTAATTGCAAGAGATGAGATTGCCCATCCTTCTCTAGTGGAGCAGCTGGTGGATTTGAACTGCATGCCTTCGGGATTGCAGCACAACTTCTTGCCACTAGGCCATCAGACTCCCTTCATGCATATAAGCTCAAAATAATTTAATTCATTACTCATTTTTTATAAATGTAAATTACACATTGTATAGAATATTAAACATTAAATATGTCCGCCTTATTAAGGACTATTGTCTTTTTAGCTTGTTGTCAGGATGCATCAGTCTTTGCAAAAAGACATCATGCTTGAGAAAGTAGAGAATGAGGAAAGGAGAGAAAGACTATCAATGAGATGAGTTATACAAATATTGCAACAATGTGCTTGAGCCTGGCAAAGATCATGGAAATTGTGCAGGATAGGGCAAGTTTTGATCTGTTGCTCAGAGGATTGCTATCAGGTCTAATTGGTTCAACAACACCTAACAACAATTGTTTTAAGAGAGATGACATGGAATAAATACATAAATATTTTTACCTATTGAGATTTCTGGTAAACATTCCTTAAATTAATAAGAAAGGACATTAGTGTAGAGACCTAAAGGACCAGAGAAAGTAAGCTATATAGCATAATCTAGTGATTAAAGCATAGACTTCAGACATGCAGAGACTACGGTATCTCATGTGTTGCAGGCAAAGTTCAGCATCACTGACCTGCAATAAGCTAGGAGGATGGTGAAAACAAAAGAAAGAGAAATAACAAGATTAAATTATAGGCTTTTATAATGTTAGACATGTTTTCTTTGAATGAAATGGAAGCTACCAGAGGATTATTATCTATACTTAATAATGATCTAACTTCTTATTACCAAAGTACTTTATTGGTTGTTGTGCAGACATGGCTTTAAGGAACTCAGAGTGTGTTCTTAACAAAGACCAAAACTTTTACCTATATGCTAGATCCATGATCTCTCACCTAACACAGGGGGTAGAAAGAGTAAAGGTGGCATAAGGTGTGTTGTGTTCCAAAGCATCTGCACCATTTGTTGTTGTTATGTGCCCTTGAGTCATTTGTCATTCATAGCAACCCTATGTACAACATCTCTGAACCTTGCTCTACCCTGAGTCAAAATTATTGTCTCTGACACACCATCCCACATTTCCCCAGTCACTGAAACAATCCATCCCATCGAGGGCCTTCCTTTCTTTTGCTGTCCCTCCACCCTTCCAAACATAATTTCTCTCTCCAAGGACTAGTCCCTTTTTGCAATATGCTCAAAATATGTCAGACGGAGTGTCAATAACCTTGCCTCCAAGGAGCAGCCTGTTTTCACCCTCTCTAGGATGAACCAGTTTGTTCTCCTAGTAGTCCATGGTATAGTCAATATTCTTATCCAGCATCACAACTCCAAGGCATCAATTCTCCTTTTATCATGCCTGGTCATTATCCAGCTTTCTGGCGCACAGCAAGCAATTGCAAAGACCATGGTTCCTGCACCTACTTTGACTAATTCTAACAGCAGTCATATCTCCCAAGACTTTTTTTGCTCTGCAACTGTGTCTGTAAATCTATTTCAGTGGACACTTAGAATTCCTAAGTGCATATTCACAAAAGTAGGATTTAATGAGGAAGTGAATTGGTTAAAAATTGAGGTGAGAGCAGAATCCAATGCTTCAATCAGGATAGCTTCCCGGGTGTGCCCTAAGGTTGTTTTATCCTTCAGACTTGAAGTTTTACGTTAGAGCTACAAAACTCTCTTAGTCCTGTTAATCATGTTCCCCCCTGCACCCAGTCCTCCATCAAATTAGGGGGAAAGCTCCTGTCTCTGCCTCCGTGGCAGGACATTCCCTGCTCAGCTCTGTATCATGTTTGTTTCTATCTCTTTGCAGCTGCTTTTGCAGCTGTTTCCATCCAGCTTATAAATCTCTGCACACTGCATTCTTTGCTTTTTCTATCATCCTATTGGCAAGATTATTCCCCACTTCTGTCTTAAATCGTGTTCAATTTAAGCTTGGTGAGATGGCAAAACTAGCCAATCCTCTAGTTAGTTGTCTACACAACTTATTTGCACATTCTTATCCATATGATGAAAGTCAAAGGTAATGGCTATAAAAAGCCTTTTTTTGTTGTTGTTGTTTTATTTTGGTTTGTTTGTTTTAAAGGAAAGCTTTCCAACTTTGACATTGTTTAATAAGGGCGTTTAACAAAAATCACCATTATAAAAAATCTCAGATAAACAGATTGTATCTGTTTTTTTTGCCATACAAAATCTGGTTTCCTTGGAGAGGGGTCTTGTCCATTCCAGCAATAGTGTTCCAGTTAAGTTGGTTGCTTTTTCTCCAATTCCAAAATAAAATCAAACTCTTCTTGGGTCAGGGGCTGAACTGAGAGTCTCTCAGAAGAGACAGGCAAGGATTCTTGGGAAAGACAAGAAGAGATCATCAAGAAAATGTGCCAAAACTGAGAATACGGATGATCCATCTGCTAACAAAGAGAACTACAGCCCTGAGAAGGTGTAAGCTTCTAATTGTGGAAAGAATTCAAGTAGCTACTGGCTAATGAAGTCAGAAACAGAGAGCAGACTAGAGAGAGGGGTAGAAATGAATTTCATATCCAGGATATCAAACAACAGCCCTATCAGATAACATTCTAAGATGGTATTCAAAACTACCAGGCCCAGAACTTCCTTGGAGCCATGAAGCTGGAAGAGCCAGGCATTGTCGGACTCAGGAAGATTTTGAAGGAAACCTAACCAGATCACACACAGTTTGAGAAGAACAATCCCCATTATGACCCATCCTGTGAAGAGGAGAACTCTAAGTGGTCTACAGTCGACGTACAGTTTGTATGAATAATGAAGCATTTCATTTCCCTGGCTGAGCTCAGAATATACCATCAAGCTCACAGGACCACTGGTAGCCCTTTAAAAAACATGAAAAGTCCTTTTTAAGTAATAAATCACTACATTACATAGGGATTCAATCTACCAAATTTTTTCACTCCTCTGCCTCATCTATCCTCCTCCTGTAATTCACTTCATACAAACATGAAATAATTATAAGCACAAAACAACTTTCCAGATGACACACCCAGGTGCTTGTGTTTCTGTGTTCCCCAGGACAAAGCTCCATGGAGTAAACTATCTGTTATTCTCAACTTCTTTTCAGATTTCTAGAAATTCAACTGTAGTCAGTAATTCCTTCACTACTTAATATGATTGTCCTTTGCGAGAGACAATATTGACCTCTATATTTGTCAGTTCTTAGTCCCTTCACAACAAATGACATGGCTAGTCATTTACTTCTCTTTGAAATACTTTCTTCAGTTGGTTTTCATCCTTTGATGCTTTTAAAAAATCCATTTCATTAGCTGCTACTTCTCAAGCTCCAATGCAAATCCCACAACTTTCTGATCTTAAAATTGCTGGATGACAGGTTATATTCTGATATGTCATTTCCTTATTCAGACTCTTTACCTTTCTTTATGTCTCATAACTTTACCTCTCGGTGTAAATGGCTAAAATCTAAGTCAATATATCCATGTCTCATATTCCCACTATATTCCAGAATTGTATTTTCAACTTCCTGGTTGTTATATTACCTCATTCATTGATATTCTACTGTGCTGAGTCATCAAGCCTCAATGGAATACTGCCATGTCATCCTTTAATTTGAGTCTCTCAGTCAAAGACATGTGACATTAAAAAGACATTTATTACTATCTAGTGGCCTAGTGGTAAGGAGATGTGCTAACAACACGAAGGCTTGTGGTTTGAATCCACCAGCTGTTCTATGGGAGAAAGATGTGCAGTATCCTTCTGTGGGATCTACTGATCCTGAAAACCTGCTACAGGGTCACTATGAGTGGACTCTGACTCAAGGGAACACAACAACTGTGCTGGGTATGGCAACATTCAGATCTATTGTTCTTAGGATGGCTTTTGGGCGTAGTCAACTTGACAACACCTAATAACAATAACAACAAAAAAGTGCTTTCTGTACTCACTATGTGTGTCAAGAAATCTGGAGGACAGCCAGCTGGCCGACTGACTGGAAAAGATTGATATTTGTTGCCATTCCAAAGAAAGGTGACCCCAGAGAGGGCGGGCGGGAATTATTGAATAATATCATTAATATCACATGCCAGCAAGATTCTGCTGAAAATGATCCAAACACGTTTGGAGCAATATGTCGACAGAGAACAGCCAGAAGTGCAGGCTGGATTTAAAAGAGGTCTTTGTACTAGGGATATTATAGCTAATGTTAGATGGATATTGGCAGAAAGCAAAGAATACCAGAAGAATGTCGATCTGTGCTTCATTGACTATGCAAAGGCTTTTGACTGTGTGGGTCACAACAAGCTGTGGCTGACTCTGAGAAGAATGAGAATTCCAGAACAGATTGTGCTAATGCATACTTGGACCAAGAGGCAGTCGTCAGAACAGAGCAAAGAGACACTACATGGTTCAAAATCAAGAAGGGGGTCCGTCAGGCATGCATTTTGTCTCCATACCTTTTCAATCTGTATGCAGAACAGATCATCCAAGATGCTGAGCTACACAAGGAGGAATGTGGCATCAAGATTGGTGGAAGAGTCATCAACAATCTGCGTTATGCAGATGACACAACCCTGTTTGCTGAAACTGAGGAGGACCTGAAGCACTTGCTCTAGAAGGTCAAGGATTGCAGCCTCCTGTATATATTGAAGCTCGATATCAAGAAAACAAAGATTCTCACCACTGGGCCAACTGGCAGCATCAGTATGGATGGTGAAGAGATTGAAATAGTTAACAGTTTTAATTTACTTGGCTCCACAGTCAGCACTCTTGGTAACAGCAGCCAGAAATCAAGAGATTAATTGCATTGGGACAGTCAGCTGTGAGGGACCTTTCACAAGTACAAAAGAGCAATGACATCAGGCTGGAGACTAATGTGTGCCTGTTCTGGGCTCTAGTCTTCACAATTATGTGTTATACGTCAGAGAGTTGGACAGTGAATAGAGATGATAGTAAGAGAATTGACGTCTTTGAGCTGTGGTGCTGGAAAAGAGTGTTGAATATACCGTGGACTGCTAGGGGAACAAACAGGTTTGTCCTGGAGAAGGTGAAGCTGGAATGCTCCTTGAAATCAAATATTCTGAAGCTTCGTCTGACATACTTTGGGCATGCTGCAAGGAGGGACTGGTCATTGGAAAGGTACATCATGTTTGGAAGAGTGGAGGGGCGGCTCAGGAGAGGAAGACTTTCCATGAAATGGATCGGTTTTGTGACTGGAGTGGTGTGAATGAGTGCGTTTGAGATGGCTAAGTAGGCACAGAAAAGAACGGAGTTTAGAGCTCTTGTACTTAGGGTCGCTATGAGTCACAAGCGACTTGATGGCACGTAACAACAAACAACATTTGAAATCTTGTTTAGTATAATTTTGTGAATAGTTTAATTAGCAAATATTGTTTGACATATTAAAATATCTAAACTACTTTTTAGAAAAGAAATAATCACTAAATGTATTATATGCTGCTCCTGTGTACTGTCAACAGTTCATCACATGGGAGGAGAATGCCCATCCTTCTCCTGCAGAGCGCCTTGCTTATGTGGTTGGAACACTGAATGGTTGGAGAACTATCAGAAATTCAAGCAGTATTCAAGAGGGGCTTTAGAACAATGAGTATCATTGCTATTGTCAGATAGGTCTTGCCAGAAATTAGAGAATATCATAAAGATGTTTACTTATGCTTTCTCAACCATTCGAAGGCAATTGAATGTGTGGTTAATAACTGATTACAGTTAGAAAAGCATGGGAATTTAAATTGTGTTCATGATGAACTAATACATAGAAATTATGATTCTGACAGAATAAGGGGATGCTGCATGGCTTAACATTATGAAAGGTATACACCGGAATTATACCCTTTCACTGTATCTATTCAATCTCTATACCAAGCAAATAATTCCAGAAGCTGATCCATAAAAAGAAGAATGTGGCATCAGGACTAAAGGGAGACTCACTAACAGCCTACTGTGTACTGATGACATAATGTTAATAGAAAACAAAGACTTGACCACTTCCTGATGTAGCTTTAAGGCTATATGGATTACTCTTCAATATAAGGAACATAAAAACCCTCACAAATGGAAAACTAAGTAACTTTATTATTGTGAGAAATGAAGAAAAGATTGAAGGTGTCAGTGTTACATTTTAATTTAATCCAGGATCAAGACCCAGGGAAGCAGCAGTGAAGTAATCAGATGACAGATTACAGTAAGGCAGATCTGCTGCTAAAGATTTTTTTTTTAAGTGCTAAATGTAAGGATGTTTCATAAAAGATTAAAGGTACTTCTGACTCAAGCCATGGAATGTTTTCAGTTGCTTCATAGGCATGTGAAAATGAGACAACTAGCAAGGAAGTTTTTAGAAGAATTGCTGCCTTTTTATTGTGGTGTTGGTAAAGTATACACAGTATGTCATCCGAAGAACAACCACATTTTTCTTGAAAGAAGTGCAGTCAGAATATACCTTAGAAGCAAGCATGGTGAGATTTCATCTGACATACTTTAGACACATTATCAGGAAGAGCTAGTCCTTTGACAAGGGTAAGGCTTAGAAAAGTGAAGTGTCGATGAAAGAGAACAAGACATTTAATGAGAGAGATTGATACAGTGATTGCAGCAATGAACTTAACCACATCAGAGATTTTGAAGATGGTACAATATTGGTTTCATTTTCTTGTACGACAGATTGCTATGAGTCAGAATTGAATGGGTGTCATCAAACCAAAGAAATGTACTATTACGTTTAGGAGGGTCTTTAAAGAAATTTCACCCTTTAAAGGATGAGTTTCATGGAAACAGGCTTGTTGAGAAGCAAGGGCAGATACACATGTTAACTAAGTGATCAATTAAACAGTTCTCAGAGAGAAAAGGTTATCTGCTTATTTGCATTTGTAATTTTTTATAAATGTTAATGTCACAAGAATAAGTTGATTCTACATAAGAGAAATCTTATAAGTATCTCATTAGTCATCTAGTTTTTGTATCTCATGTGACAAAATATTGTATTTCTTGAGCCAAATATAACATTGTATGGTTCATAATTTCTTTGGTGTTAAGACTTTAATTTGGTCATAATATTTTACTGTTCCCAGTCAAAATTTCATAATAAGGGTGTTTGACATGTTTAAGTTAATCTTTTGGTTCATTCCAAACCTATATTAAATAAATATAAATTTATATCAAATAAATATAACTTTCTTTTTTAGGTTTGTAAAAAGTACTCTTAGGTATGCACAAAACACTTTAAAAGTGTAATTTTCTCACTGTTTTCAAAGATAAATGGAAGAGCTCAGAAATTAATTTGACCTCCTTGCTGCTTTGGCATCCTAATAACTTTATAGTCTCCTATAAAAGATATGATCTCATTTGTAACCATCCTATTCATAATATATTGTGCTGAATATAAAATATTATAAAATGTTTAGATTATCTTATTTCATGATGTGTAATTGTTGTTGTTTGTTGTTGTTATGTGCCATCGATTTGCCTGCGACTCATAGCAACCCTATGTACAACAGTCCTAAATCTTGCTCTGTCTGCCAATCTTATTGTCTCTGGAACACCCATCCTCATTATCCCAGTCACTGAATCAATCCATCTCATTGAGGATCTTCCCTCTCCTGTGCTGTTCCTCCACCCTCCCAAGTCTGATGTTCCTCTCCAAGGACTGATCCTGCCTTGCAACATGTCCAAAGTTTGTCAGACAGAGCTTCAAAATCATAACCTCCAAGGACCAGCCTAGCTTTAACCTCTCTAGAATGAACTTGTTTGTTCTCCTAGCAGTCCATAGTATATTCAGTACTCTTCAACACCAGAGCTCCTCCCTAGTCATTGTCCACCTCTCTGATGCATG
>NW_006399831.1:7439473-7443525 GCF_000299155.1 Elephantulus edwardii | reverse complement strand
CAAATCACTTGTGATTTGTTCATACATACTGGGTTTTAAAATTCTTGGAACATCTAGGGGATTTAAAGATTAGTTTGCTCTGAAATACTCCAATCTAAGAAAGCTTTTCTTTTCTTGGTTTTAAAATCTTCTTTCTGAGGCTGGATAATAGTCTTTTTTCCAAAAAAAGATAACACAAAAAAAATATTTTAAAAAGCCTCCAACTTGCCTTTCCTCCCTTGAGGTATATAAAATTCTTGGTTTCTTTAGGACATAAAGAGAACGTCAAAATAATGTATAGAAACTGTATCATCTTTCCCCTTCCATTTTAGGGAATAATATTTCCAAGGGCAGCAAATACTGCATTTCTTAGCTGCTTTTGTTTTCCAACTCAGGATTTTTTTTTTCTTTTAATGTGCTGTTGTTAGTTAGGTTCCATTGAGTCAACTATGACTCCTAGTAACCCTATGAACAGCATAACTGAACACTGCCTTATCCTATGCCGTTCTCATCTTTGATAGACTTTATCCCATTGTTAAAGTCACTGTGCCATTCCATCTTGTAGAGAGTCTCACTCTTCTGCTGATCCTCTGCCTGAGTACAGTATCATTTTCCAAGTAGTGACCCTTCCTGAGAACATGTTCAAAGTAGGTACGAGGAAGCTTCACTACCTCTGCTTCATGACCTGATCTTTCACTTAGTTAGTCACAGAAAATCCTTTCCTTTTAAAGGACTCATGTTATTAGGTTGGGGTCACCAGAAAAAAAAAAAACCAACAAAAAACCAACACCTCCCTTTCATTTATTCAAAAGGAACTTATTATCTTTATTATAATTGTAAATATGTCTTATTTTGCCTCTTAATATAAGTAATACCAGGAGTAAAGGTAATAGGGCCATTTTCAAATTCTACTTACCACAATTTAGTCCATTTCTCAGTTCACATAGTATGATAAGGGAGATCTCACTTTGCTATATGCATATGTCATGTTAACATTTAAAAATTAAGTGTGTCATTTTATGCGATGTTTCTTGACTTGTTATTATTTGCTGTCAAATCATTTGCAACTCATATCAATCATATATACAACAGCTCTGAACCCTGGTCTATCCTGAGCCAACCTTATTGTCTCTGACACACCTACCCCTGTTACCCCAGTCAATGAATCAATCCATCTCATCAAAGGTCTTCTTCTCTTGCTCTGTCCCTCCACCTGTCCAAGCATGATGTCCTTCTCCAAAGACTGGTCCCACATTTCAACATGCCCAAAGTATGTCAGACTGACTGATTTACTTCTTCACGTAAGAAATTAAAATAATTACATGAAATTTACTGTGAGACTCCAATGAGATAATGCATATATTCCTCACACTAATAAATAGGTCTTTTGTAAAAATTATATATTATTATCCATACAAAAGTATAATGCTGTTGAGTTTGACTCATAGTTATGCTCCATTTGTTTTCCAAGGCTATACATTTTTAAAAGTGGAGATTATCCATCTTTCTGTCACAAAGGGATTAAAGAATTCTAACTTCTGACCTTCCTTTTGGCTTTTCAACAGGCTAACCCATTATGCCACCAGGGTCTCCTTTTTAATTGTATTATTGTTGTTGTGTACCATCAAGTTGGAACTGACCCATAGCTGACCCACTGACATGTTTTCAGGAGCAAAAAATAACATGGAGTAGATAGCTCAACTTTTTTCCTTGGAGCAGTTGCTGGATGCCAACATTGCACCTTTGTGTTGGCAGCACAGTTCCTTACCATTAAACCACTAAAGCTTTGCTCTTTATCATTGTTGTTTTTGTTGTTAAGTGTCATAGACAACTAATAGCAACCCTATGGATGAAAGACCTGAACATTCGTATAACTGGTAGTTTCTCCATGTTCATAGAGTATCAGGAGGCAAGCCATTTCGGAAGTGGATACCACTCCTGCTTCCTGCTTCCAAGCTTGCTTTAATCGTGAAACGCCATCAAACACTGTCCACTATGGATAACCATTATCACATTTGGCACAACAGGTTCACAGTGTTTAGCATCACAGCAACCATAAGTTACCTCTGAACAGCAATGTTGAGACCAGTGCTATATCACTTAGAAGAATGTTTGACAAAAAAAAAAACAAAACACACACACACACACACAAAAACCCCAAAAAACAATTTAAACCAGGCCTGAAGCCACAGGTTAAAATCACCCACCTTGGGTTTGGTAGCATAACTTTCTGTCCACTAGGCCAATGTAGCTCTCTCTATGTTGTCATTATTATTGTTAAGAGCCAGAGAATCATAAACAACTTATAGCGATCTATGAACAAAAAACCTGAACATTTGAATAACTTTGGGTGTTTCTGCATGTTCATAGAGTTTCCGGAGGCAAGCCATTTTGGAAGTGGATGCCACTCCTGCTTTCAAGGTTATTTAATTGGGAAGCTCCACCAAACACTGTTCACCAGGGGTAACCATTATTGCATTTGACACATAAGTATCACAGTGTTTAGCATCACAGCAATCACAAGTTACCTCTGAACAGCAAAGCACACACCAGTGCTATATACCACTTACAAGAATGTTTGGAAAAATAAATAGGAAGTCTTATCACATCGCCTCACTCCCCTTTGTGAATCAACATTCCACCCTAATTCTCACCAATAGCAGCCAACAAGCTTCTTTAGACCAGGTCCTATAGATGACTTTCAAAGTGGATTCCAGTGTCCTACTGCCACCAAAAAGGGTTTTTAATTGCCTCACTCCCCTTAGTGAATCAACATTCCACCTGAATATTCACCAATCCCAGCCAGCAAGCTTCTGTAGAACCAACTCCTGTAGATGACTTTCAAATGGTTTCATACAGTCGCAGAGTTGTTTTTGACTCTCTGGCACTTAACAACAATAACAGTGACAACATGGGGAGAGGTACATTGGCCTAGCGGACAGAAAGTTATGCCACCAAACCCAAGGTGGGTAATTTTAACCTGCAGCTTCCGGCCTGGTTTTCAGCACCGTACTGCCAACCAAAAGGGTTTTTAAATAGGAGGCCTTATCACATCACCTCACTCCCCTTTTCCAATCCACAGATGACTTTGAAATTTTATCATGAGATTCAAGAATTTATTTTTTTATTACTTGGAACTCAAGAAAATAGGACTTTTTACATACTCAACAGGATAAATATTTTTCATTTGTAATTGTGGAAACACCACTAATATTTTAATCTTCTACCAAAATTTCGTTGTACAATCTTTGGTTCCTATTTTCCTAAATTTACAAACAAGATAACACCAATTCTTTCATCCTGGCTAAAGTTCATTTGACAAGATAAATGGAATCAGGTAATAAAAACTAAGTTAGGGTAAATGTTTAAAAAGTGAGAACTGTGAATTCTTTTATAAAAGAGAAGTAAGTGATTATCATTTACTTATGAGTAAAAAAAACCCCCTTAATTGTAGTATTAACAAAGGACATTGAATACACCATGGTATACCAGAAGAATGAACAAATATTTCTTTAAAGAAAAGCTGCCAGAGTTCCCCAAGAAGCAAGGATGGTGAGACTTGTCTTCATACACTTTCAGAATGTTATGTGGGACCTGTTCCTGGGAAAGGACATCATGCTTGGAAAAGCGAAAAATTAGTGTAAGAAATACTGACTGCAATGAAAGGCTTACTTCTAGCAGAGATTGTGAACATGATTCAGGATGGGTAGTATTTTGGGCTATCATTCACTGAGTAGATGTGAAAGAGTCAGAGCCCACTCAGCTGAACCAGAACAAGAAAGAATGCAAGTCAAACAGAATTATGCACAACATCTAAAGGGAAAAAAATTAATTTGTTCTTTCTTTCCTTCTCTTGTTCGCTCCTCTTTCTCTCAACTATATTAAAATTAGTCTACTTCTGCCTGCAAACATTTAAAACAAGTGCTTCAATTATATGACCTTGGTCATTCTTATTTGGTAGTATTAATCAGAGGCTAATTCTTGAGAGGTAGATACAGATTATATAGATCTAGATTTAGATATATATACATAGATATGTTGTTGTGGTTGTTATGTGCCGTCGAGTCGTTTCC
>NW_006399831.1:7414527-7433013 GCF_000299155.1 Elephantulus edwardii | reverse complement strand
CTTAATTGCTTTTTTGATATACTATTAGACTCTATTGGCCAGGATTTTGTTGAAGATTTTTGCATCTATATTATGAGAGATATTGGTCTATAGTTTTCTATTTCAGTTGTGTCTTTATCTATCTTTGGTATCAGGAATATGTTTGCTTCCTACAATGAATATGGAAATTTCCCTTCTTTTTCTATTTTCTGAAAGACTTTAAGTAGAATTGATGACATCCCTTCCCTGAATGTTTGGTAAAATTTGCTGGTAAAGGCATCTAATCCATGGCTTTCTGTTGTTGTTGGGAGGTTTTGTGTTGGTTTTTTTTTTTAATTACTTGTTCATTTTCTTCTTTTCTGATGGATCTGTTCAGATGTTCTTCTTTAATCTGTGTCACTTTGGATCACTTTGGATAGATTCTGACTTTCTAAGCATTTTTTTTCCATTTTCTCCAGGTTTTAATATTTGAGTAATTTTTTTTGCATAAATTCATTATTAATCTTTTTATTTAATTTTTTCTATTGTTACATCATCCTTTGTATTTCTTATTCCGATTATTTATGTCTTTTCTTTCTTTTCTTTTGTTAGCTTCTCCAGTGGTTTGTGGAATTTATTGATCCTTTTGAAAACCAACTTCTGGTCTTATTATAAGTTTCAGGTGTTTTTTCTTCCGTTTTCTTTTCTACTATCTTTCTAAAATTTTCTTTATTTTAGAAGCTGTTGTGTTTTCTTACTTTAAAAAATATTTTTGTTGGAGATGTTGGGATAGTTGATTTTCATTCTTCTTTTTAATGTGTTCATTTATGGCTATGAGTTGATCTGTTAGTACTGCTTTTGTTGTACACTGCTAACTCAAAAGTAGGCTGTTCAAAACCACCAGCTACTCCACAGAAGAAAGATTGTCTGTCTTCTGTGCAATTTATTGCCTCTGAAAACCCACTGATGGGTAAGCTGTGAGTCAGTTCTGACGAGACAGTACTCAACAACAATAACACTTTTTATATATCTATGAGATGTACAACAACCAGTTTAGTTAACTGTATAGTTTAGTTATTCAGCCTCTTTACAGAGTTTCTGTCTAACTGTTCTATCTTTTCTTGAATGTGGTATATTTAAGTCTCCTCACTTGTGACTCATAATGACCTATGTACAATAGTGCAGATTCCTGCCGTATCCTGCACCAGTCTCACTGTCTCTTACACACCTCCCCCAATTACCCCAGTCACTGTGTCAATTCATCTCCTCCAGGGTCTTCCATTCCTCACCCTTCCAAAGATGACATCATCATTTTCCAAGGGCTTTTTCCTCCCTGGACACATTCCCAAACTATGTAAGACGGAGCTTCAGAATCGTTGCCTCCCATCAACAGCGTGATTTCACCCTCTCCAGGCCAGGTGTGTTAGTTCTGTTGGCAGTCCATAGTATGCCCAATACTCTTCTCTAGTTCCACAACACAAAAACAATGGTTCTTCTTTTATTTCCTTATTCATTACCCAGCTCTCTGATGCATAGTAAGCAATTGGGAAGTCCATGGCCTGGATCAAGCACACCCTAATCTCCAGACTGACGTTCTTGCTCTTCTGCACTCTGATGAGGTCCCTGACAGACGATTTCCCCAATGCAATTTGTCTTTTGATTTTCTGGCTGCTAGTACAGAGAATGTTGATTGTGGACCCAAATCAATGTCACGTAACAACAGCAACAGCAGCAACAGCAACAGCAAACTATTATTGTGGGTTGTCTTTTTTTTCAGTTCTGTTAATGTTTGCTTTGTGTATTTTGTAGATATTTTTCAATGCATAGATATGTATTATGTGTTTGTCCTCTTGATCTGTCGACACTTTAAGCATTATATAAATGTTTAAATTATATAAATGATTAAAACCTTTGTTATCCTTTATGATGTTTTTGGTCCCTGATACTCCTGTTTTTTTTATGGTTGCCATTTATTTGATTTGAGGGTGTTTTTAGCACTTTGATTTTTTTTCTATCTTAATTTTTCAAATGTGTCTTTTATTAATGGTATAGTGATGGGTTTTGTTTCTTTAATTCAATCTGTTACTCTTCATCTATTCACTGGTGCATTTAAACCATTTACATTCAGTGCAGTTATTTAGCAATAAAATTTTATTGCTGTTATTTGGTTGAGTTCTTGTTTGTGCTGTTGTTATTTTGATTCATCCACTTTTCTGTGGAGTCTCTGTAGAAAAATATTTCTTTTATTACTTCTTGCAACAGTGGTCTTATTTTTACAAACTCCCTTAGTTTCTGCTTTTCTGAAAACGTCTTGATCTCTCCATTACCTTTGATTTATCGTTTTGATGAGTACCATATTCTTGGTTGGCAGTTGCGTTGTTTGTGTGCTTGATATATGTTATTTCACTTTGTTCTTTTTCTATGGTTTCTACTGAGAAAGTGACATTTAATCTGATTTGCTCTCTTTCTAGGTTGGTGTTTATTTTTCTCTAACTGCTTTCAGAATTCTCTCTTTGTCTTTGAGTCTAGCAAATGTGATTAGGATATGCCTCATTGCTTTTCTTTTGGGATTTATTATATCTGGGGTTCACTCAACTTCTTATATGCATAGTCTCTAGTTTTTCATGATATTTGGAAAGTTTCTTCTAGGAACTCTTCTTCCACTTGACTTCTTCCTGTTCTGGAATTCCAAGTATGCACTTCTTATTCTTCTTGATTGTTTCCCGCATTATTATTAGGCTTTCTTCATTTCCCTTCTGTTTTTATATTGATTTTTGATCTACCAGATCAGGGCTGATAGCCTTGCCTTCTGTTTTGCTGATCTGCGTTTCATCTCTTCCATTCTGCTCAACTATCTCTCCACCATGTTAAGACCTTCTAAGGTGTTGCTCTTAATAGTCTGGATTTTCATTTCTTATTATTATAGGTTTTCTAATGTATCATTGGTTTATTTGATTTGTCTTGCATTGTCTGTTTTCAGTTGCTCTTGGATTTTGCTTGTAGATTCCTCCAATTCTTTGACTTTTTCTTTCACTCATGCTTGATCAGTGTTCTTTTGAATCCTGTATCAAGAAGTTCAATCAGACTTTCTGCCTCAGGGAATTCATTGATTCTATGTTTTGATCATGTATTAGAAGGTGATATCTTGTGTTAGTTTTGTGTGGCATATGAGGTAGTCTACTTCTTCTGTGTAATTATTGTGATATAGTTTTTCTTGCCTTGGATCCTCACAAGTACTTGGTCTATTAATCTTGGTTGGGGAGTTCACTGCTCCAGCAGAGGGGAAAGCAACTCACTTGACCTGAAGACCTCTTTGCATTCAAGGGAAGACTTGCCCTGGTTGGAGAATTCACAGCTCCAGGGGAAAGGAGGGCACATCTCTCTGGTCCAGTAACTAATGGGAAAGTTCACCTGGCTTGGAGCTCACCTCTCTGTAGAAGAGGAAGGAATGTTGTCCTGCCTGAAATCCTCTCTGGTCTTGTGGTTGGTGGGAAAGCTTATTTTAAATGAGATGCTCACTGAGAGGGCAACTCACCCTGTCTGAAATCCTCTTTGATCCCTTGGGCTTCAAAAATAACTTGTCTTGCTGCGGAGCTCACTCTGGAGAGAGGGCAACTTGCCCTATCTGAAGCCTTCTCTGGTCCTGGAGGGGTTAATGGGAAAATTAGCCAGGCTGGGGATCTCACCTAACCAGGGAATGGTATAGTGTACCTGAGGTTCTTCACCTTACCTGAAGTCCTCTTTGGTCCCACAGCTGGTTGGAAAGCTCACCTTGGCTGGAGAGCTCACTAGGAGGACAACTCAATCACCCTGAAGTTAACTTTGGTACTGAGACTCACTGAAAAATATTTTCACTGCTCCAGAGGAAGGGAGGATAGTCTGCCCTTCCTGAAGACCTCTCTGACCCTCACTGGATAGTGAAAAGTTTTGCCGGTTGGGGAGTTCATCTCTCTAGGGAAGAGGAAGTCAACTCACCCTGCCTGAAGTTCTCTCTGGTTCCGTGATAGCTGGCCAGAGGCTAATTCTTTTAATACTATTCCAATTATTATTATTACCCATCAGTAACTCTGCTTAAAGCTTTGCTTCCTTAGAGTCTAAACTTTTTCCTCCGTGATTTCCATTTCCATCTTCAATTTTTTCCATTCTCTGACCCATGCTTTTTTAATGCTGTTCTCTGATTTATGCTTTAGCATAAAAATAAAAATTACAGTAAGTGCACATGAAACAATTGTGCTAATAAATGTTTGTCTTTCCCTCTTTTCTATACTAGAAACTTTTAGCATCGGGAGCATCAGCTACGATTCTTCTGCCTTTCCTAACTTGGTGACATCGTGTCTGTTACTTAACCTATTTAGACCCCCATTTTTTTCCATCAAATGGAATTCATACTATAAATCATGACCTAGTATTAATGATGTGTTGTGTATAAAGCACTTTCACACTCTGATATGCAGCAATTCTTTGATGCTCTACAATAAGCCAATACTTCGTGTTTTTTGGTTTTGTTGTTTTTTTTAACTTTGTAGGATTTGTTCTAGCTTTTTACTTAATATACATGCTTTTTATACATCACGGATACTGAAAATATTAAAATTAATTGATTTGTGTGGATCCATGAGCAGTGTGAATTTAGTTCTTCATGACAATAATATATTGTTGTTATTAAGTACTCTTGAGTCGAGCACGACTCTTAGTGACCCTATGAATAAAAGATCTAAATTCTATTCTATAACTATTGTTGTTTTTCTAATTTCATAGAATTTTTGGAGGCATATTGCTTAGGAGGTGGATACCACTCCTGCTTCTAAGCCTGTCTTAAATGGGGAACTCCACCAAACACTGTCCACCATGGGTGACCGTTATGGCTTTTGACACAAGAGTAGCACATTCAGTATCACAGCAATCTTAAGTTGCTTCAGTAGAAAAGAATTAACAGACCAGTACTATAACACTTAAAAGAATGTTCTTTCTAAACACAATTTAAATCAACAAACTTTTCAATACCTAGGCCTATGCCCCAGACCTTGATTGGCTCTAAACAAGCGGCTTCTAGCCAACAGCTTGTTGTTAGCCAAATCCAGCAAATCCAATCAGCTCGCACGTGGTTATAAGAGAGAGAAAAAGCAAAACAAAACACAAAACACATACCAAAACCAGTCTACACCCAACCTTCAATCAAAAGAAGAACCCACCTTTCAAAATCCAAAATCCATTGGCTTTGCACATGAGCCTCCAAAGTAATAATAATAACAAATTATGCATTTTTTAAATTATGCATTTAAAAATAATAATACATAAATAAAAAATAAATATGGACAATATGAAAGAAGACAATTATATAAAGATGAAAAATAAATCTGAATATGGCCAAAGGCTGAATGGAATAGCATTTGTTATAGATGAGGTTTATATTAAGAGTACCACTTCTGATGGTGTAATCTGTAGACTGGTTTTCTACTGAACTGGAAGCAATTCTCTGGTGGTTTGAATCTACCAACGGCTCCACAGGAGAAAGATGAGCAATAAACTTTCACACAGTTTATAGTCTTAGGAACCAATGGATTATAAGCTATTAATTGGTTTCGACTCCCGAGTAGATGACACCACCTGATAAAGTGGCAAAAATTTCTGGGAGCAGTTAGGTCCTGAATCAACAGTTCAATTCAGGAGTATCAGTAAAGGAAATATATTGTGAAGAGATCCTCACAATATGCTGGATAAAACGAGAATGAAAGAGAAGCTTACAACTGCTAACTATTTATTAAAGGACAGAGAACTTGCCCAACTAGTGAGTTGTTTTTACCTACTTTTCAAGTTGTCTCCGGTCAAGGTATCATTGCTAGTGTCAGATAGATCCTGGATGAAAGGAAATAATATCAGAAGAATGGCTATTTATGCCTTATTGGCTATGCAAAGGCATTTGACTATGTGGTTCATAACAACTTACAGCTAACATTGAGGGAAATGGGAATCCTAGAGCAAAAGCTATATCTAGACTAGGAGACTGTTGTTGAACAGAGCAAGGGGACACTACATGGTTTAAAATTAAGAGGTAAGTGTGTCAAAGTTGTCAGTGTCTCTCTCTCCTAAACTAGTCAATCTGTATGCTGAGAAAATTAAGCTAGACTTTAATGAAAAAGAATGTGGTATCCAGATTGGAAGGAGACTTATAAATAACCTGTATTAAGCAGATTATATAACCATGCTTGTGCAAAGTGAAGAGTACTTAAAGAATTTATTGCAGAAGATCAAGGAATACAGCCATTAATAAAGATTGCATCCCAATGTCAAGAAAACATCCTTATCACTGGACAAATATGCAACATCATGATGACTGGAAAAAAGAAACAGTCAACACCTTCATCTTACTTTGATCCACTATTAAAACCCTTGGTACCAGCACTCAGGAAAGTAGGAGATGTATTACAGTAAGAAAATCTGCAGTTAGGAATTTTCCAAATTAGTGAAGGGAAATGATGCCAATTTGAGGACTTAGGTGTGCCTGATTCAGGCCGTGGTCTTTCTGATCACTTGCTATGCTACTGAGAACTGGACAATGAATAAGGATGACAAATTGATCACTTCAACTGTGGAATTGGAGAAAATTACTGAACATTCACAAACTGCCAGAAGAACAAACAAGTACGTCTTGGAGACAGTGCAGCCAGAATTCTCTTTGGAGTCACTGAGTCATTAATGCTCCTGTCCAGCAGTAAACAGGATCAGGTTAGTTAGCAATCAGGTTAGTATTCCGTATTTGTTAAAGGACTGAAGAATAAAATAAGAAATAACATAAATGAAACTAGAGGTCAAATAATCTAGTAATCTAGTTCTTAGTAAAGGGAATAAGAAGAAACAGAATTTATCTTACATCTATAAAGAAAAGGGTTTTTTTCTGGGAACATTGTATTTGTAGGTTTAATCATGATAACATATTTAAGTAATAGGTAAATAAACAATAGTAATAATAGGTAAACAAGTTGCCTAACAGGGAGCTCTGGGGACATAGTCCACTGAGAGTTGCAATGCTAACTTGAGAAAATACTGCTTTCTGGCAATTCAAATCTACCAGTGGCTCCACAGCAGGCATTTTATTATCTTTCTTAAAGATCATATGACAAAATAAGATTTATCAAAATACAAAACAAAAACTCTCTCATTGCCAGTTGCATTGAAACTGATTCGTAGATGACCTTTCATTGCACTTCAAAGACTATAAATCACTGGAGGAGATTGCCCGACTTTCTTCCACTATGTATTATTCCTTTTCTTTTATAGAATTAAGAGAAGAATCAGGACTTAGAACCATTAGAAAGAAATTTGTGACAATTCTAAAAACTTTACTACTTAACAATTGTTTTTAAATATAATTCATGCTGAAAAATGTTCACAAAGCATGTGGTGGTTGTTATGTGCCACTGAGTCACCTGAAACTCATACCTACACTGTGTACAGCGGCTCTGAAGCCTGCCCTGTTCTGAGCCAGTTTCACTGACACTGACACACCTGCCACCACTGCCCCAGTTACTATGTCAATCCATCTCATTTGAGGTCGTCCTTGCCTGCACTGTCCCTCCACCTTTCCAAGCATGATGTTCTCCAAAGACTCTTCCCTCCTGGCCACGTGCCAAAAGTATGTGAGATGAGGCTTTGCAATCTTTGCCTCCAAGGAGAAAATCGGCACTTATGTACAAATGTTAGGAATCATAGTTTTCTTTTCAAGCTACAGTTCCACTCATGTTGAGATGGTTTTTCAATGTAGGTCCTAGGTAAAGTCTGAAATCCTTTTCTACCTACTAAGTTTGCTCTTTTTCAGTGTGCCCATTTGGTGGATCATTAACCTGGAGTGAGTGTGTAAATCCATATTCATGTATCAGATTTTTTAGGCCAAATTGCTATTTTAAAATAACTGATCTGTAAGAGAATCACATCGAGGTTTCATTTTCATGACCAGAAGGACTATTATAACCCACTGCTAACTAGAGCTGACATTTTAGCACGATACAATGAATTGAAATAATAAAGAATCGGACTGACATTTTACAGTATATGCATTCTTTTTATGGAGGGTGGAGGTGCTTCATTTATGCATTTCAAGGAACAAAATTTAGCTGGTAATTAAAAGTATTTAACCCTCACATAGAGTCTTTTATGCTGGCTATAAAATTAATTTTATTACAGAAATTGCATTACACTTAACAGCTGATGACCTTATCTTACTGCAGTAATATATTTGTCATTAAAATGAAACATTGTGTTGCAGAAGGAGAAGCCAAGATTCAGGCCTTGAATTGAAAAGGGCCACATGTATCATGCACAATCGCTGTCTTCCAAAAGAGCAAGTAACCTGATGTCTTTCCGTTTATTACAACATCAAGATGAGCAGATTTAAATTCTAATTAAAGAGATGCCATACGTTGACTTTTTTACAAGTTGCATGACTTTAGCTGTAGTACTGTCAAACCAGTCTTAGAAAATTAAGACGAGTGGTATGATTTTTTTTCTTATGTAAGCCTTGATGTGTCAGTTGAATATATCGTAAATAGATATTGACTGTATTTCTACTAGCTAGTGGAAATTTCTCTCTTTAATTTTGCCAGTTCTATCTACAACAAAATATTATGTGTTATCAATGCAAAACGGAATTTATTTGCTTAAATGTGAATTGTTGATAATTATCTGTGTTGTTGTTGTGGTTGTTATGTGCCATCGAGTTGTCTGCAACTCATAGCAACCCTATGTACAACAGCTCTAAACCCTGCTCTATCCTGTGCCAATCTCACTGTCTCTGACACATCTATGCTGATTACTCTAGTCGCTGAATCAATCTATCTCATAGAGGTCTTCCTCTCCTGTGCTGTCCCTCCACCCTCCTAAGTGTGATCTCCCTTCTTCAAGGATTGGTCACTCTGTGTCCAGAATATGTCTGTAGAACACAAAATATTGTGGGAATGACAACCTAAATTATTAAGTACTAGAATAATATGATTATATTGTCAAGTTTTCCAAGTATGTGTAGACAAGTGAAACTTTGATGTGTTATATGAGTTTATTAATCTTAGAATCATTTGTGAAAGACTAAACTTTTTCATGTGCTGTGAATATTATTGTTGATAATTTATTGTTATAGAACAATCCTGAATTGTTTACACAAGTGAATAACAAACATACACAAGATTATGAACACTAAAATAGAGACATTTAAGTGTAAGGAGATAATACATGGATTGTTAAGTATAAATATCACATTGATACTTGAGTAGTTAAAAACATGTAGGATAAGTAAAAATGAAAGTGAAATGGCAGAGGAAAGAATACATGTAAATAAAATTTTTTATTTGAAATATAGATAAACATATATGCAAAATCATAGACTCTTGTGGATAATTTTACACTCCTTCTAGACTAAAAAGTAAAATTATAATTTCTCTATTTCTTAGAAGGAATGTTGTTTTTAAGTATTACCAAATTATATCTAACTCTTTTTTTAAAATTCTGTTTTATTAATTGTAATGAACATTTACAGAGATTTTGGATATCCATTCATTGTTGCATTTTTCTCCCTGCCCTCCCCTCCACCCCCAGTTCGCTCTTCTCTTTGAAAAGTAAAAGAAAAATTCCTTTGTTATGAAATCCACACCACCCCTGCCAGTACACTCCACTATGCAACCTTCAATCTGGACTCTTGTCATAACCATAATACCCAATCATATTCTTAATGACAGAAGGAAACCTGTCTAGTCTTACACCATCATCTCAATTGCTCCTATGTCTGAACCCATTATTACTGTAGGCTTTGTTCCAATCCTTATCCTTGAAAGTCAGTCTCTTTTTCAAGGACTTTGGAAGTCACTGTGTCATTTCATCTCCTTGAAGGTCGTCCTCTTAATCATTCACCTCTACTCTACCAGTTCTTCAGGAACTGGCCCCTGAAAAGAACATGTCCAAACTACATGAGACAAAGTGTGCCATTCTTGCTTCTAAGGAATATTCTTGCTGTAATTTCTTCAGTATCTTTAGAAAAAGATATGAAATAAGTACAGCATTCATGTGATACAGTTTATTACATATCTTTAAAAAAAACCACCACAACACAACTCCCCCAAAAAAACCCCACCAAACACCAAACCTCAAAAACATGTTTGTTCAAGTGGAACCCGATCATAGTTGACTCTCTAGCTGGTGCCCCAGGTTATAAGTGTGATGAGAGAAGACTATTTTCCTTCCAGGGAAGGATGGCTTTTGAGTTAGCAGCTCAATTCTGTACAAACTACACCATGAAAGCTCTCTGTTAAGTACATGATATTGTGAGTTGGCTGTGACTCATAGCATCCTTATGAACAATGAATCTGAAATTTGTCCTGACTTCTTCTATCCTAACTATCTCTGACACATGTGAGCCTATTCTTACATTGTTTCAACTCATCTTGTTTAGGGTCTTCCTCTCTTTTGATGATAATTCACCTTTCCAAGCATGATGTCCTTCAAGGACTAGCCCCTTCTACCAACATGTTAAAACTATGTGAGATGAGATAGAATTCCACCATCTTTGCCTCTAAGGAGCATTCTGGTTTCACTTTCTTCAGGATAGAACTGTTTGTTCTCAAAGAAGTCCATAGGATAGTTAGTACTGTTCTCCAGCATCACTCTAAAAGGCATCAATTCTTTAATAATCCTTATCATTGTCCAACTTTCTAATGCATAGGGAGCAACTGAGAAGATTATGACTTGGATCAGGTGCACCTTAGCCTTTAAATTGATCTTTAGTACTCTCAGAGGATACTGACGGCAAATTTTCCCAATGTGATTTATCTTTTCTCAACTGCTAGTACCAAAGGTAGGGAGCTCTAGTGGCCCAGTGGCAAGAAGCTGCACTGCAATCTCAAAGGCACAACGTTCAAGGCCACCAGCTGCTCTTTGGGAGAAGGATGGGAAATCTCCTCACATGCAATTAACTTCCTCTGAAAACCCACCAGAGAGTCTGCCATGGATTGACAGCAAACAACAAACAGTACCAAAAATATTGATTATGGATCCAAGTAAGATTAAATCAGTGAAAGTTTGACCATTTTCTCCATCTGTCATTATAATGTTTATTTGCCTGTTGATAAGGGTTTTTGTTTTCTTGATTTTGAGATGTAATCCATATTGAAGGCTATAGTCCCTTATCTTTTGCAGCAAGTGTTTCTACCTCAATTTCAGTGAGCAAGATTATATCTTCTGCATAATTCAGGTAGTTGATAGTTCTTCCTCTGATCCTAATGCCACAGTCTTCTCCATAAAGTCTGGCTCCTAAAATGAATTGTTCAGCATAAAGATTTAATGATCCAGGAAGCATCAAATCAGACTGAAGTAATACACAGTGTCATTGTATGAAACATAACTAGCTGACAAAGAATAATTGCAGGACATAGTATATGATTAAGACACAATGGTAATACCCATCAACAAATGAATGGATAGAGAAGCTCATATATATTCACACAATGGAATATTATGCTCCATTGAAAAACAAAGAAGAACTTATGAAATATTATAAAAAATGGATGGCCCTGGAGGACGTTATGCTGAGTGAAATATCTCAGTCACAAAAGACAAATACTGCATAGTATCACTGTTGTAAAACGGGACTGACATTGGGTTTGGGGGAAGACTTGAGAAAGAAGTACTGCATTGAAACAGATGAGGGATGAGGGTGAGAACTGTTTAAAAGTGAAAAATGATTAGGTATTATTGTCATGACAGGAGTCCAGAATGAAGGCTGCACAGTGCAGTGGATTATATAACAAAGAATTTTTCTTTTGCTTTTCAAAGAGAAGAGCGAACTGGGGCAGGTGGAGGATTGGACAAGGAGAAAAATGCAATAATGAATGAATGGAAATCCAAAGTCTCTGTAAATGTTCATTAAGATTAATAGGAAATAAATAAATAAAAAGAAACAATGGTAATAAAGGAAGGAGTTCAAGCTGAAGCGAAGGTAAAAAATAAGGCCCCAGCAGTTTATGGAATACTAGTTAACATTTCAACAAATAGCTATAGCCCTGAACATCCTTAGAGGCTGTTCCAAGAAATCTGGAAGATAATTACCTGGCCAATGAACTAGAAGAGACTCATGTTTATATTTATTTCTATTCCAGAAAAAAAGGTGATCCAACAGAATATGGAGATTATAAAACAATAGCATTAATATCACATACAAGCTCAACATTGCTGAAGATTATTTAAAATGAATAGAACAATACATTGACATAGAACAGCCAGAAATTCAGATTGGATTTAGAAAAGGCTGAGACAACCAGGATATCATTACTGATGTCAGATGGTTCTTGGGTGAAAGCAAAGAATACCAGAAGGATGTCTATCTGTACTTTATTGACTGTGCAAAAACATCTTACTGTATGGATAATAAAAAAAGTATTGCTAGCATTGAGATGAATGGGAATCCCAGAATACTTAATTGTGTTCATGTGAAACCTGTATCTAAACCAAGAGACAGTGCAAACAGAGCTAGGGAACATCACATCCTTTAAAACCAAGAAAGATGTGCGTTAAGGCTGTATCTCCATACCTACTTAATCTGTTAAATATATACTGTATCATAGACAAACAAAAAAACCCTCCTAATATATGAACAGAACAAATCACCAACCAAACTAAAAAGAAAACATTACCATCAAATAATTCCATCTCAAAGTGACTTTATAGACAGAGTAGAATTACTTCATAGCATTTCTAAGGGTCTCCCAACTTTGTCCCACAAAGTATTTGATTGACAAAAATGACAATTTTTTTTAGTGACTGAAACACTTTAACCTCAGTGCCACCAGGAGACTAATATTATTGTAAGCAGCCTATTTTGATTGCTAGTCATGAGTTATATTCTTTTCTAAAATTACCTAAGCTCATATTATGAAATTATTCAATTATTAAAATATACAAATTATTTTAGACATAAATTAGGACGTTTTTGATATCTTGATAATTTGAGGCTTTTTAAAAAAATAAGATGATGGTTTTAATGATAATTATTGCTTAATTTCTTAATTGATGTTATCTGTTATGCAAGGGTTAAGAAAAAAGGATTTGACATTACTAATTTGGAGAAAATTTATTGCTGCAATAATTAGTTTTCAAAGCATAACTATTTTAGAGATAAGTGAACTGCCTTATCTTAAATTTGAATGTTAATATTGGAGATTTACTCTCTGTATTGAAAATTATTTTATCCTACAAACATAAACTTTTCCCCTAAAATAAGTACTTAATGAAGCCCTATTGTGATTATTAATTCATATATAAGCATTATATTCAGCTAAATAAAACATGAATAATTTTCTAAAATATTAGTGACATAGATTGCATTTCAAAAGAAAGTCTGAATGAGAAAGTCTGAGTATGAAACCAGTGGTTGTCACACACACACATACACACACACACACTCTTTCTCAAAAAAACACCAAAAACCAACCCTCAAAGTTTGATTTTACCAAAATGTTGTCAATAAAATGAGAAAATAGTGACAGATCTATCATGACTGATACTATCTCCAAGAATTGTACAAGAAAAAATGCATTAAAAACAGGTGAGAGAACTTGACATTCATAAAGACATAGTATTTTAAATGGATTCTGAGATTAAAAAAAATTATTTCTTATATTTAAAATTGTATAGATAGGTAATGAAAAAATAAAGTGTTCCAGTTTTCCACTCACAACTACTCATTAAATGATGTTAAAATGAATTTCGTCTCCAAGCCATCCTAATTTGAGTCTCAGACCTTGGCTATGATTCTGCAGAAATACTCTATCCTGATTATCAGGCTCTTCCAAAGTGTATGATGTTGTTGATTGCTTTTGAGTTGACCTCAGACCCATAATAACCTGATGTACATTGCGATGAAGACCTTTTCAATCTTGTGCTATTCCCATGATGAGTTTCCAATCAAATATTTGTGATGCATATGGTCTTCATTGTCTGATGTTTTCAGGCAGTTGCTTGTAAAATTTTTTATTCTAATCCATCTTATTTTGGAAATTCTAACTGAAATCCACTCAGTATTAAAGCAACAAACAAGCCTTTTCTGTGAGATAGAAAGGTAGCTATGAGACAGAGCTGGAATGGAGACCAGAAAAGCAGGGAAGGAGTCATTGTTTCCCACAAGGAAAGAACAATATTAACCTTGAATTACCGATGTCCTACAGTGTATACAGACTATCAAAAAAGGTATGGATAATTGGAATCAACACTTAATATGCTAGGTTATTATCAAGTATTTAACATAGCAAAAATTTGAATGTGTTTATTACTTAGTCCAAAGATAAGATACAATTCAAACATGTTTATTAGCAATGCCTTCCAAGACTTGGTTATTTAAGGACTTCAGACAGGAAGGAGGGCAGAGACTGCTCATATGTATTAAAAGGCTGAATCTCAGGGTTTTTTTATGGAGGTTTATTTTTCTTATGAATATATCAAACACTCATTTCTTCAAAAGTTCTGATTTCAGTGATTATCATAAGATCAATCATCTCCTAACTATATCTTTTAAAAAAATGCTCTGAATAATTACTTAGGTGGTTTTTTTTGTTTTTTTTTTTTTACGATGTGTGCCTTGGGCAGTCACCTCCCATGCAATTAATTGCTTCTGGAAACCCACTGGTGGGTCAGCTGTGAGTCAGTTCCAACTGGACAGCACACAATAACAACAACAACAACAACAATAACAACTACTCAGTGCCTACTCAGAAGTCACATTTATAAGAAAAATTATCTTAAAATTAGATATCACCTTTCATTTCCATCATTTTCACCTACTTAGAGGGCATATTATTTGTTAAATTTCAATTTTAACCATCTAAAATAGATTTAAGAATGCCCAGGATATGTAGGTAAGATATATAACCCCATTCAAAAAAATAAAAGAAGAGAGAAACTAGGTCATTTTCTTATGCTTTAGCGTTCTGAAATTACCATATTGGATACAACTTTAAAAAGTATTTCTGATCCCTAAAGTAGCAAGTGCAATTATTCCACATTATAGTCTATTAATTCCTTCAAAAATATATTCTAATTTTAAAGAAATTGTTTTCAGAAAAATAAGTAAATTAAGTTTATGGTTTTCTTTTAAAACAAATGTCTATGTGGACTCTAGCAGAAGAAATATGCTTTAGTAATCATTCTCAACCTATGCTAATTGCAAATTCACAAGAATAATTGAAAATAAGAGTTTTAACCCTTATAAAATTAAATCATTATTTTTCATATTATTATTAATTACATTATTTATTAAGCAGATGTTGATACTTCTGGTGGCAGAGCTCATCTACTGCTAATTGTGCTTCTAACCTAAAGATGGCTGGCAATTCAAATTACCAGTGACAGAGAAAGATGAATAGTCTCCTGTTACTCAGTTTTGTAGCCTCTGAATACTTCTGGAGAGTCACTTTTAAGTAACTTCCAACTCAATGATTATGGGGTGGTTTGATTGTTTTACTAGTACATTAGTAAAATCCTTTGCCTTAGTGTGACAAAGTAAGCATAAAGGAGAGTGCAACTAGTTTTACTGCTGGTTGTGATTGTTGTTGTTATGTGCTGTCAGTCGCCTGTGACTCATAGCAACCCTATGTACAACAGCTCTAAACCCTGCTCTATCCTGTGCCAATCGCACTGTCTCAACACACCTCCCCCCATTACCCCAGTCACTGAATCTATCCGTCTCATTGAGAATCTTCCTCTTCTGCGCCGTCCCTCCACCCTACCAAGCATGACGTCCCTCTCCAAGGACTGGTCCCTCCTTGCAACATGTCCAAATTATGTCAGACGAAGCTCCAGAATCCTTGCCTCCAAGGAGCAGCCTGATTGCACCCTCTTCAGGGCAAATCTGTTTCATCTCTTAGCCATGCTGGTTGTTAGGGAAACCTGATCAGGGTACATTTGAGACAAGTCCTTTAAGGAAAGAAGTCTAATAGGCAGGCAAAGGGAAAAAGTCTTTTAAACAAACGGTTGCATGCCAGCACACTGCTCTCAGAGATCAATGGGAAGTTTGAATGATTAGATTATAGGATTCATGGTAAGGAGGGAGGAGTGGGATATGAGGCTGAACAGCAGGGTAGAGGAGATTGGATAGATTCGATGGCACAAGTTACTGAACTGCTTAAATAGAAGAGTTAAGTAATTGGGACTCACTTTTATAAAAATTACCTTCTGTGCTACTACAGCAGAGACTGTGCAAGAGAGAGTGTCAAGGTAGTAGGGACTAATTAAGAGGCTCTTGCTTTCATGAATATTTGGTAAACTTTACTCTTTTAGCATTGCAACCTTACATAAACCTTGATCACCTTTTTATACAACATCGTCTGTTACCTTTTGCGTCCACTTCTGTCTTTATTTTTATAAAATAAAAAATATTTTTATAATTAATAAGTACACAAACTGTTAAATAGGTCATTTTTTTCTTGTCTACTACATCCATTTCAAATTCAAATCCAGGCTTTCAAATTCAAATGTGAAGTGGAACAGTGAAAGATGCTATGGGCAATATCTAAAATTAATCAGGAAACATCAAAGGAAAATTGAAGGAATGCACAGTCAAGACACCAAAAATAATTGGTCAACACTGAAATACATCAGGAACTAATTATAATCAATGAACAAGTTAAAGCTACTTTAAAAACATAAGCCAAAACAAGGCCCAGGAATTCATGGGATACCACATGCCATATTTCAAGTAATAGATGCATCCCTGAACATTTTCACCAGTTTATACCAGGAAATTTGGAAGGTAGCTTCCTGGCCAACCAATTGGAAGAGACGTATATTTGTTCCTAATTCCAAAAAAGGTGATCTAATAGAATGTGTAAATTAATGAACAATGTCATTAATAGCACATGCAAGAAAAATATTGCTGAAGATCATCCAAAAATGGCTAGCACAGCACATACACAGAGACATCGAGACATTTACGCTGGGTTCAGAGGAGGCTGTGGCACCAGAGATACCATTTCTGATGTCAGATGGATCCTAGATAAAAGCAGAGAATATCAGAAAAAATGTCTATTTGTGTTTCATTGACTATGCACAGGCTAAATCAAATAAAATTTCATATATAAAACTGGAAGAATTTGGCCATACTTCTCTCATCTGGTGGTTTCAAAGTGCCAGAAAAGTGTGACTTCTGGGTTAGCAGCAGAGATCTCTACAGACTTTGCCACAAAGAGCCAACAAAACCAATAAACTAGGGAGCTTTGCTGGCCTGGTGAGTAAGGAGTGTGTTACCAACCAGATGCAGCAGGCTAGAATCCACCACATGCTGACAAGGAGAATGATGGGCAAACTTTTGCCCTGTGAATTTCATGATAAGGATCAGTCCAATTCCCAACTACACATGAACATGAATCTTACCTTTCTCTCTCCTCATATTTATTGCCAGAAGTACTAAGCAGCTCTTTCTTCACATCCTGGGCACTTTGGGCTCGAGTTCACCAGATAGTCATCAGAAAACCAAATCCTCCTATTGAAGTTGCAAACTTGGGTAGTCAGCAAAACAGTTCAGCCTCCTGCTGTGGCAACTACAGATGCAGGATTGATTTCTCATTGCCCTTTCAAAATGCTAGCCATAAGCTAGGGGAGTGCTTTGGATCCTTAGTCTCTAATCTTCTGGCTCCTTCTGACACCTTTGACTTTGGTGATTCATCTGAATGACTCACGGATCATGGACTGTGCAAAGACAAGAATAAAACTAGAAGGGTTAAATCAGATGAGGTTCAAAGGGTGGCTGAATATAAATTTTCCTATCTTTGTGAAAGGACATAATTCTTGGAAAGGTGGAGGACCAGAGTAATAGAAGAAAACCCTCAATAAGATGGATTAACACACACACACACACACAAAAAGATGGAATAACACAATGTAAGAGTGGGGTCAAATATATTGGAGATGGAGAAAATGGGGCAAGATAAGGCAGGGCTCAGATTCGTGTTCACAGGATCACTGTGAGTCACAGCTCATTTAACTGTACATAGTGTTAATAAGGGAATTAGTTCCATAATAAATTTTCCATCTTATTCTTATCAAGATCATCTATATCCAGCATTGCCAGCGTGAGTGGTTGTTTTAAAGTTTAATGTTTCTTATCTATATTTTTAAAAAGTCCCAGTGATTTAATGCTTTATGTGGAGGGCTGCTAACTTAAAAGTAGTTTTGCTTTCACCAATCACTCTGCAGGAGAAAGATGGGTATTCTTCTCCCTAAAGATTTACAGCCTCAAAAACATAGGGGATTGCTGAGTTGAAATGAACTAAACACCAGTAAGTATGTTGTGGTTTTCTAATTTATCTGTATTATTACTTGGCCCAGGAGGCAGTCATCAGAACAGAGCAAGGGAACACTGCATGGTTCAAAATTGGGAAGGGCATACGCCAGGGATGCATCCTATCTCCATACCTTTTCAACTTATGTGCAGAACAGATTTTCCGGGAGGCTGGGCTCTATGAGGAGAAGTGTGGGGTCAAGATTGGTGGACGATTTATC
>NW_006399831.1:7386073-7413752 GCF_000299155.1 Elephantulus edwardii | reverse complement strand
AACAACAACAACAACAACAACATTATGTTATATGAATTTACTAAGTAAATGGTTTGGTATTTTGAAATACACTGCTGTCTTCTACTTAATTGAAGTCAGAAAGCTTCGAAAACTTTCATGACTAGAGTTACACATAACATTTCTCAAAACTTCATCAAGGTATAAGTCAATCCAGAGATATTTAGAAGTTTATTGTTTTTCAGAGAAATCGTGTAATTCTAGACTTAGCTTCTTTTGGCTGTTACATGTCATTGACTTGAACCTACTCATAGTTGATTTTAAGAGGCTGTAAATTGCATGGGAGGAGATTGTCCATCTTTTTCCTGTGGAACAGTTATGGGATTCAAATGGCCTGAGTTTGAGTTGACAGTACAACTCTTTAACCAATAGGCTACTAGTGCTCCTGCCACATGACACTATGTTCTTTTATAGGTCTGATTTTTAAAAGGCTAAAATTACAAAAAAAAGCTACAATTCTTCATCAGACATAAAAGTATGCTTGTTTTCAGTTAAAAACATGAAGATGAATAAGAATGGCAAACATTCCATCTCATAATCTTTTAAACAGAAAAAAAAATCAACTTTTATTCTTGTCATTGGTCTAAATTTTAACTCATCATTGCATACTGTATATATCCTTATAGCTAATGTATTAACTTTTCAGAGAAAAGCAATGGTAAGTTGCATAGTCTGAGTCCTAAACTGACAATTAAGAAACCTATGATTTGCATTCTCTCAGTGCTTCTGATTTTCCTTTTTGTACTTATTGCAGGTACACTATCAAAGTTTGCACTCTGAATTTATTTCAAGTAGGATAATTCTCTTCGCTGTCAGTATATGTAGTTTCTTCTACTGTCTGTTTTATTGAATGTCATTTTAGAGATATGCCATTTAAAAAATTATCATGTCTGATTTTAATCTGTATTATTATTAAACTATATTTCCTAAGAAAATGAAATTAAGTGCCACTGTTGTAAAATAGGACTGACCTTGGGGTTGGGGAGAGACTGAGAAAGATGGGTTCAGTAATGTATACTGCACTGAAGCAGATGAGGGAGAAAACTGTTTAAAAGGGATATGTGATTAGGTATTTTTGTCATGACAGGCGTCTAGAGCGAAGGCTACATGGTGAAGTGGACCTGGGGGAAGGATTGTAAAACAATGAAAGAATTTTTCTTTTACTTTTCCAAGAGGGTAATGTACTAGGGGGGAGGGTTTGGAGGGGAGAAAAGTACAACAATGAATGAATGGGAATCTCAAGTCTTTGTAAATTTTTACTGAAATTAGTAATAAATTATAATGAAAAAAAGAAAAAAAAAAGATTGCCTTGCCCATTTTGAGACTAGCAATGAACAACTGCAAACATATTCAGTGACTCAAGTAACTGATAGAAAAGCAATCTGAAATATTTTCTTGTGTAAAACCACTGAAGACTTCCATTTTTTTGCATTTAGAAAAACATCTTTCTCAGGGGGGGAGAAAAAAAAAAAAGAAAAAGAAAAACATCTTTCTCACACCATTTTTTAGTTAGTATGCTACTTGTGAAGGTATTTTGCATCACAGCCCAAATGTAGGAAACTTTTTATTCGCTCTTTTCTGTTGAGTAAAACATGGTTGATTATGGCTGTTTTGGGATACTTTTGAGATGTAAATTTTGGTTGGAACAAAAGAGGTTGATTTTAATTTTCTAGTCTTTATATTTTTTTTCTTTTTGTGTGATCATCATTGTGTTCCTATTGCCACTATGTAAATGATATATAGATTCTGTCCATCGTGACATTTAAAACATGGAAATTGTCTGATGTTAATACCATCAGTTTACATCTTCATTTTGTATTATATGTTATCAGTTTGAACTTACCTACTTTAAGTTTTGCATGTCCTTTCTTGGATATTAGGAGCAGAGTTTAAATTCAACAATCTTTTGATCACAAGATATTTTTTAATATTGGTTAAATGTAAATTTTCCTTTCTGTCAGACATCCATTGACATATAAAAGCTCAGCAATCCCACAGATCTACTTAGAAAATATATAATGTATATAGTGTGTTTGGAAGAAAGATAGGAAATCTCTTCTAGTTAAAATATGCAGCCTTGGAACCACAGGGAATGTCTTTATGAGTCAGAATCAACTTTATAGCCCATTTTTAAAGAGATAAATATATTTTCTTTGCTCTAAGAATTCACTGACTTTTCCCCCTCTAATACTTGTTAATTGCTATAGAGCTAAATCTGACTCATAGTGACTCCCAGTCCTGTGCCATCTTCACTTTATCTGTCTTGCTTAAGCTCATTTTAGCAATCATGCAATCTGCCTTCTTGAGTATCTTCCTGTATTTAGCTGACTTTATTTTCAAGTATAATGTCCATTTCAAAGAACTGGATTTTCCTAATAACATACCCAAAATATCTAAGATAAGGTCTTACCATCTTTGCTTCAATGGTGTCCTATTGCTGCATTTCTACCAAGACACTTATTTTTTCTTTTGACAGTTCACAGGATGTTAAAAGAGCAGTAGGAGTTATATGTCATGATAGTAATAACTATTGCCATCAAGTCAGAACTGCTACCATTGCTTCTTGATCATATGTTGTTTTTTGCAGTTCTTCTGTGTCAGCCAATTCTTTTGGGTATAGTGATTCTGTGCACTCTTTTCATCTCTGTTTGATGCTTCTTAGGTCATTCCATACTTTGCCCACAACATACTTAAACATTGTAACTTGAGGCTTCATTTTGTTCTTCAGTTCTTTCAACTTAAGAAATGCTACACAAATTTCATTATTTTTAAATTGTGGATCCAAGCAAGATGAAGCTGTTGACAATTCCAATCTCCTCTTCATCCATTATGACACTACCTATCAGTCAAGTGGTAAGAATCTTTGTTTTATTAACATTGAGATGTAATCCATACTAAGGGCTGTATTATTTGTTCTTCTGCAACAAATGCTTCAAATCCTTCTCACTTTCAGCAAACAAGGTTGTATTAACTACATAATGCAGATTATTGATGAGTCTTTCTCCTATACTGATGCCACATTCCTTTTCATAGAGTCCAGCTTCTCGAATAATTTGCTCAGCAAGAGTAAATAGATATGGAGAAAGATTGTAACCTGACACATTCCCTTCTTGTTATCAATAAAATGAAAAAAGTTAGATTTCCTATTAAAAATAAGTGAAAAAGAAGAAAAGACTGATAGAAGTGATCTGTTATGAGGTTGGATGCGGTGACGACTACAAAAGTTTTCCAGTGTTTAAATCAGTCATACACCTTGCACCATCAAAAATTATAAAACGTAGAAATAAGTTATAGAAATAAGTGATGAGAAAAACACTGAAAGAGCTCTCCTAGAATTTTCAAGAAGAGAGGAGACTAAGATCTAAAGGATTCATGAGAAAATAATAAGCAGAACAGTCAGAAGAGATATAAACATAAAATTTTGTTTGTTAGGCTGAGACCAGAATGAATAAAATGCTGAGAGAGTGAAACACCTGCAGAAGTGAGGAAATTGTAAAAACAATGGCCACTAAATCACACTTTAAAGGACTGGAAATCTGGTATCATTTCCAATTGTTATTCCACACAATATATTACAGTATTTCATCGATAAATGATAGTTTAAAAAACAAATGTATCAAAGTCATGTAGCTCATAAAAGAGTGCAAGATACGACTTAAGATTTTCAAGATATGACTTAATTCTACTGATACATCTGAGGATTCTGAACAACAATGCAAAATGAATGTTACAAAGCCCAGCAAAAGCAAGCACCTTGCTTGGTACATAGAACATAGCATTATATGACCCACTGAACACTTCAAAGTGGTTTGCGTATGTGAGGTCATAGTACAGAATGAGGACATAGTAAATGCAACTCTATGGCTAATTCTGTGTGTGTGTGTGTGTGAGAGAGAGAGACAGAGACAGAGAGATGAGTGAGTAATTGAAAACCAAAAAATGACTTGTAAACTTAGACTCTATAAAAAAGAGCAAAAGCAATGTGGGAAGGCTGGGTCCAACCTCAGCTAACTCCACAAAGAGGAACTGTCCACATCAGTAACACCCACAGTGTAAAACTGATCCCTATAAGGTCAGTCATGGACTATTTCCACTCTCCTGCAACTACTTCTACTAATTACTGCATCTGAAATACATTGTCAGTGACTCACAGGCTTGATTTTTCTCACAGTTATAGGATTTATTAGGGAGTTTAGGAGGTGTGGGAGGCAAAGGATATCACATAGTGAAAATCTAGGGTTAGTAAACTGGAGTACCAAGCCAGGTTAACAGCAAGACATGATTTCTCAGTTATTTTAAACAGTCTCTAGAAGCCTCTGGTTTCCTCAATTGTCCAATAAGCTTTGTCTTCCAGAGGAGCCAGTGATGGTGGGTGGAGCTTCAAATATTCACCTTATTTAAACATTCTCTCCTGAATTTGTGGTCAGGTCTAAGGCAATGAGAAGGAAAATAAAAGGAACAAATAAATAAATAAGAAAAATATCATATGCATGTGTGTGATAATAATGTTATTCAGGTTTTTCCACAAATATTCAAGATTAAAAGGGGAGGGGAATCTCTCAGTTCTTTATATCCCTAACTTTATATCTATTTTGTATAAATTTGAATTTGCATTCTATTTTAAGAAATAGAGAAGTGTGTGCCTATGGAGAAACTTTTTAGTGATACAGTTACATTTTTGAGAAATGCAAAAAGAATGCATAATGTCTCTATTATCAAACATTTAGGTCCTTTTTACTTGAACACGTATGAATTTGAGTTTTATTATTGAAAACATATAGCTTTTCCACTTTGCATTACAAGTGCAAGCATCTGTTACAGACATTTCTGATGCTACTTTTGAGTCTGTCTGACTCATAGCAATCTCATGGAGACCATAAGGAAATTCTACCCTGTCTGTACCATTCTCACAAGCATTGCTTTTTGAGCCCATTGTTTTATCCATTGTGTTAAATCTATTTTACTTAGGTTCTCTCTTTCCTACTAACCCTCAACTACTAATATAATTCACTAAATATAAGTGATAAGCAAGTAAAATTTATCAGAGGCTGTAAAGGACATGGGAGACAATTGCTCATCTTCCTATCATGAAGAGGTTGGTGAATTTGAACCACTTGACTTTGGACTGACAGTGCAATTTCTTATCCATGAAGCCACTAGAGCTTATATCTACATGGCTGGGATTAGATTTAGGTATCCCTTGAAGGTTAGTTATAGCATTAGTTCTGGTAAAAAGAAATAAAATAGGAACAAATAACAATCCCTGTCTAAGCCCATTAATAGTTTTACAGTATTTGGTTGATAATTGAATATAATAAATTAAAGTTTAAGGCATATAATCCAAAAACTAGGATATTACTTTTAATTTGAAAATCTAGCCTTTAACAAAGTAAACCTTATGAATTAAGGAATAATGACTACAAATGGCTGCTTTAAATGCCAAAGTAGTTGGTTCATTATTTTTTGTGCATTAAATAATGATTTTAATAAAGCCTCAAGTTCAGGTTCTGAAAGCTATTACCTTGCAGCTATTACATACACCTCTTTGTCTGGAGGGCAAAGTGAACACCATCTCATATTTTTCTTAGGTACGGTATGAAAGCATTAATTTCCTCCTGCCGTTTTGACGGAACACAGTGCTGAGGGGCAAGTCAATGCAAAATGATCACATTTTCACTTGTAATCAATATTTCCAGGTGACAGTGGACATCTATTTTTCATTCCAGCATCCAGTAAAGTAAAATGATATGTGAATTTTCTTCCAAAGAGGTGCTTTTGGGGAACCTAGATGAAAATAGCATTCTTAGCAAACCACTGAGAAATTGGTTATTACTGCAGTTCCTTGGCAGCGGAGACAGATGTGAGTCCGATCTTTCCTTTTCGCCTCTTTTATCTCTCCCAATGGAATATTTTGAAAATCTGTAACTTTACTTAAGGAGATGGCTATGAATCATAAATGACAGAATTAGTTTTTAAGGATAATATATTTAGTCCTTGTAGTCTCTCTATGGACTCCTTGCCTTCTAAACATCCATTATGTTTTAAGTGAAGAGCATAGATCTGCATTTTGTGCTGAAAAAATGTAATTACCAAATCGCTGCAGGTCCATTTTTTTTCCTAAGACACATATTTCTTACTCATGAGATGCTCTGAAATATGAATAAGCTAAATTATAGAAAATGTCTCAAATTGCACTTAGCTGGGCTTGACTGAAAAGTAGTAGATATTTGATATTAAAATTGAAATTTTAGAATGCTTGAAGAAAATGACTCAGAATAAAACGACTTAGAATAAAACACAACTTTTATATACTCCATATTACTGGTGGCTATGAAGCTAGTATTCACACCAGAAAGTAAATTTCACTTGTCTAAATCTTGCAAAATACCTAAAATACCTAATTGTCTTTCTAAGGTTTGTTTTAAATTAAGGCAAATAGGAAAATGCTTCACAAAAAGCAGAAGGAAGGATAAAAGAAGGGAGAAAGAGAGGCTAGGTGAAGAGAGTGGAAGAGGAATGTTTGAGATCTTTGTACCAATTGCAAATACAGAAATGACTCTACTTCTATAGCTCTTTGGTCATGTTGCCATGGATTCTCTTCCTGATGTATTGATCATGTTTTCAACAGCTTTGTCAGAGTAGTTTTTCCTCTGTAGGTAATAGGGAGGATTATAGATCATAGTTTCCATTTTGGTTTCTATAAGTCTAGATTGTATAGATCCACAAATAGGTACGGGTTTATGTTTCAAGATAAATAGACCTGTGTGTGATCTGGTTGCCTAGTGGCAAGAAGCTGTGCTGCAATCCTGAAAGCACAGTTTTAATCTACCAGCTGCTCCGCAGGATGGGAGTCTCCTCCTGTGTGATTAATTGCTTCTGAAAGCCCACTGGAGGGTCAGCTGTGGGTCAGTACTAATCTCACAGTAAACAACAACAACAACTACAAATGTGCTTTAGTTAGCAGAAAGTATGTGGTGAAGACAAACTTCAGCATAGTTCTTTAATTGTTTATCATTAAATTATATAGAATCCATGATTTCTTGATTAATTCTTTTAGCCTAATTTGCTTAATGTTTAAGCACAGAATGATGGCATTGTATAACTTCATTCATTTCTAAGTACCAGTCTGAAAAACAAATAGACTTAATTTCAAATTTAAGGGATTATATTTTTAAATATTTTGTCATATTTATAAGTAGTTCATATATACATTCTTTTTGAGAACTAAACAATAAAGCCCATCTGAAATAAAATACAAAAAACCTGTAATCTCAAGACTTTTTATGAATTAATACTTTCTCAATATTGTGTTTAGCTTTTTGCCCTGTTTCTAAGTATAAATTTAATAGTCACATACAACTAGTATTAAGTACTGACAAAAATAGGATCATATTGCATGCTATATTAATTTTCCACAGCTGTGTAACAAATTGCCACAAATGCAATGACTTGCAGAAACTAAAAATAATTTGTTCACAGATACGGTCTAAAGCTTGTCAATTCTCAAATGAAACTCTCCTGAGTCTCACAAGACTAAAATCAAAGGGTTGGCTGAACTTTATTCTTACCTAAAAATTTCAGGGAAGACGTTGCTTCCAAACTCATTTAGATTATTGGCAGGATCTTGTTTCTTGCAGCTAGAGACCTAAGAACCATATTTGTTTGCCAGTTTATAGCCAAGAATGCCATCAGCTACTCAAGGCCAAAGACATTCCTACCTACATGACCTCCTTCAACTTTCAAACTATGGTGCATTAAGTCTCTCTCATGTTTGGAATCTCTCTAACTTCTCTGCCGTCAGTTGGATATATATACATGTGATTAAATGAATCAAAATATAATCACTCTATTCCTATGTTAACTGATTATTGTTGTCATTGGGAAACTCCTTTGAATCAAAATTACTTCACAACAGAACAAAACACCCCCTAATACTGTGTCATCCTCTTCAGCCTACTTACTACACATATATTTGCCTTCCATAAAATGGAACATATTCCCAAGGGTAGAATAAGAAGGTAAAGCTTCCAGACACCAAGACTCTGGTCTCGCATACTTAGATTATTATGAAATTCAGACAGTTTGGTGCTTTTGTTTGGGTGATGCATTTTTTTTGTTTGTTCTGTTTTTGTGTTATTTTTTTTTTGTTATCAGTAAAAAAGAAAGGCAGGGAGGGGAGGAATTGCTGTTGATTTGATTTTCACAGTGACCTAAAGAATAGGTTATAACTTTCCCATAGAATGTCTGATGATGCAAAGTTTGAAACAGCTTGCTATTACATCTTTCTTATGTGGAAGAATTGGTGACTTTGAGCTCTTATTTAGCAGCAAAGTGTGATTTTTTTTTTCTCTGAAATCTTTCTGCAGGCTTAATGTTTATGTGCTTTAGTTTTTAAAAAATATCATGTTAACATATATTTTCATGAAACAGATGATATAGAATATAGTTGCCTTTTCCATATTTTAATAAGTTTGTTTAGGCTACTGTTGGACTAAAGACATTTAAAGCATATGTATTACATCTCAATATCAAGAAAGTAAAAAAATCTTCTCAACTGGAACAATAGGCAATACTAAATAGAAAAGATGGACATTGTAAATAATTTGTTTTTACTTGAATCCATAACTATATACCACTTGACACAGAAATAAAAAGATATGTTTTTGTTGCTGTTGTTGTTGTTATGTGCCATCAAGTTGCATGCAAATCATAGCAATCCTATGCACAACAGCTCTGAAGCCTGCCCTCTCCTGAATCATTCTCACTGACTTTTTACTTGAATCCATGACTATATACCATTTGACACAGAAGTAAAAATGATATGTTTTTGTTTTTGTTGTTGTTGTTATGTTCCATCAAGTTACATGCAATCATAGCAACCCTATGCACAACAGCTCTGAAGCCTGCCCTGTCCCGAGTCATTCTCACTGACTCTGACACACCTACCCTCATTGCCCCAATTACTGTGTCAATCCATCTCATCTGGGATCTTCCTTTCTTGTGCTATCCCTCCGGTCTCCCAAGCATGATGTATTGCTTCAAGGTACAGCCCCTCCTGGCCATGTTCCCAAAGTATGTGAGATTGAGCTTCAAAATCCTAGCCTCCAAGGAGAAACTTAGTTTCACTTTCTCCAAGGCAAACTAGTTCATTCTCTTGGTGGTCCATGGTATGTTGAAGACTCTTCTCCTGCACCACAGTTCAGAGACATCAATTCTCCTTCCGTCATCCTTAGTCATTGAGTAGCTCTCTGATGCACAGCAAGTAATTGTGAGGACCATGGCCTGAATAGTGTATTGTACAAATCTTCTGTCTTTTAAACTGCTAAAGAGCAAGAATGTAATATAGTTTAAAGACTAAGGTGCACTTGACCCAACCCATAGTATATTCATTTGGTTTGTAATGCATTAAAAAGTTGGACAATGAATAAGAAATATTGAGGGGCAATTGATAGCTATTAATTGTAGTGCTGATAAGGTGTTAAATATTCCAAAGAACGTGAAAAGAACAAACAGATCTGTATTGAAAGAAGTGAAATCAGGATGCTCCATAGAGGCAAAGACAGTGAAACTTTGTCTTACATGTTTGGATATGTTGTCAGGAGGGGTGAGACTGGGAAAAACAGTCCTCCTGTAAGGAAAAGTAGAAGGTTTGTGAAATCTCTCAGTGAGTTGGATTGACAAACTGGTTGCAATGGGCATGAGTAAGATGGAGATTATGAGGAAAGCACAGGATAGGTTATGATTTCTGTTTATTGTTTGTAGCATCTCTTTGAATCTTAGTAGACTCTATGGTATATAACAACAATAATAACGAAAAGTAACTGCCTGAGTGATGTAATAGCACTACTTTATAAGTAAGATTTCATTTGTAAAAGGATGTAATATCTAAACAGTTACCTGAGAAAACAACTGCAAGAGAATATTTGTACCCATTTCAAATAATAATTATATACTGGAATGTGAAAATTACCAAGAAACTTCATTTATATTACATAAAAGTAAAAATTTAAAAAATTATTAAATAATTATTCCACAATATATAGTAGAATACCTGAAATCTAATTGAATTTAGAAAAGACTGCAATGAAGGGCATTATTAATGACATAAATTTCGTCTTGGCTGAAACCAGAAGGCACAAGAAAGCTGAGCATTTACATCTTATTGAATGTACCAAAGCATTCTCTTATGAGGATTATAATAAATTTTAAATAAAATTTGTAAAAATAAAAACTCTAGAGTATTTATTTGTCCTATCAAGAGAAACTTTGACCAAGAAGCAATTATTCAAATAGAAAAAGGGAATGTTGTATAGTTTAAAATCAAGAAAGATGTGTATAAATATTGTATCCCATTATCATATTGTATACTGAGCAAAAAAGAAAATCTTGACTGTGTGCAGAAGAATGCAGCATTAAGTTCATAGGAAAATTTACTGATGGCATAAACTTGAATGTAAAAAACAAAGAAGACTCGAAGAAGTTACTAATAAAGATAAAATAGTCTTCAGTATGCATTTCACCTGAAACACTTAAAAACACATCTAACCAGAGCCACAAAATATTTATGCAAATAGATATATACACAAATACTACAAAATGACAAAACATTACAATAAGAAACAAAACAAGACCTAAAGAAATGGAGGAATATGCTATGCTCATGGATAAGAAGAATTAATATTAGGAAAATTATGTCTACCAAATGCAATCTATGAATTCAATGCAATCCCAATACAAATACCAATTCCATTCTTCAGTGAAATGACAAACAAATGAAATGAAAAGCAATTTCCAATTTTATTTTAAATGAAAAGAGACTTTAAATAGGCAAAACACAGCTGAAAAAGAAAATCAAGGTAGGAGGCATCATGTTCCCTGACTTCAAATCTTACTACACAGCCATACTGGGCAAGACAGCATGCTTCTGGTACAAGGAAAGACACATAAATCAGAGGGATAGAAATAAAAACCCAGAAATCAGCTCATCTACCTGTGATCAGTTGATTTTTGATGAGGAGATAAAATCAATTAAGTGGGGAAATGGCAGATTCTTTAATAACTGGTGTTGACAAAAATGAAAAATCATCTACAGAAAACCTCAGGAAGAACACCAACCACCTCACACCATACACAAAAACTAACTCAAGGTGAATTAGAAATCTAGGAGTAAAACCAATGTTGTAAAGACGAACTGACATTGGGGTGGGGGGTGGGGGGAAACTAAGAAAAGAGAAGATAAATAATGTATACTGCATTAAAACAGATGAGGGAGAGAACTGTTTAATAGGGACATATGAATAGGTATTAATGCCATGACAGGAGTCCAGAATGAAGGCTGCTTAGTGGAGTTGACTGAGTTGGGTGGGGGGAGGGTTTGCATAACAATGAAATCATTATTTTTTTACTTTTCAAAGAGAAGAGTGAGCTGGGCATGGGGGAGGGTGGGAAGAGAGGAAGGTGTGAAACAATAAATGACTGGAAATCCAAAGTTTCTGGAAACTTTCATTAAAATTAATAAAAAAAGAAAGCACATATATTCGTACCTGGATCAATAAAATCAATCATAATAGTCATAGGAAAGAGTGAATTTTTCAATGATTGTATTTTACTTGGATCCACAAATGGTCATGAAAATAATAATTGAGAAATTAAACAAAATAATACATTTAAAAATCTGCTGCAAATAATTCTTTTTAAATTTTTAAAGAGCAGAGTATCACCTTGAGGAATAAGTTGCATCTGCCTCAAGCTGTGCTGTTTTCAATTGTTTCATATAAACATGAAAGCTGGAACATGAGTAAGACATACTGAAGAGCTGGTGCTATTTGTACTATTTGGGACAAGGAGGGTTTCTGTTTAGACTAAATATAGGCAAAATATTCTGTAGAAGGGAGGATGGTGAGACTTCCGCTCACATATTTTAGGCATGCCATCTGGAAGATCAAATATCTGGAGAAATATATTATGTTTTGTAAAGGAGAAACTCAACATGATAAAGAGAAGATACTGCATGAGGTAGATTGACAAAAGTTGCTGCTATGATGAACTCAGCAGTGGCTGAGAAGAGGTATAGGACTGGGTGGTGTTTCGTCCAAGCGGCTCCACAGGAGAAAAATAGGCAATCTTCTCTTGTGGAATTGAACTGCCTCTGAAAACCAGCTGCAGTGTCAAATACAGGCTGGTTCCAGATTCAAAGTAGATAACAGAAGTAAGAACCTATTTAATGACACCTAACAATAAAAGCAATGTTATTTTAAGCTCATTGTTTCACTACTGTTAAGTAGTCAGCTGATCATGAAAAGATTTATGGTTCAAACATAATTAGTGATCTGTTTGCATGAAGATTGCATCCTAAAAACACTGTGAGTTAGATTCACTCTATCACTTAGACTTACTATGAATCAGAAGGACTCAATGATACTCAACAACAATATCAATTTGAGATTATAAAATGAAATAACAGAAAATAGAATGAGCTCAAAACAAATAATACATGAAGCAATGTGAATTACTATTGCTATATTAGTATTTCTGTGGCATAAGTTCTTTAAATTAGAATTTGTATCAAATAAAAACAAAATTTCTAATTTATAAAAATAATAAATTACTATATGGAAAGGCTACTCTGAAAAGATTATTCATTACATTTTTGTCTTTTCAGACTCTCTAATTCTGAATTAAGTACTCTTCATTGAATACATATTTTTTTAAAGTACATATGATGAACCAGATACTACCAAAGCACTGTGAAAAGTATTTTGTGATTATTGCAATTATTATCCTTGTTCATTACGTATGTATTTATGATTAATTTGGTAAATCAAATATCAAAATATTTAAATAATTTTTACTCACTAACATACTTTGGACATGTAAGGAGGGGCCGGTCCTTGGAGAGGGACATCATGCTTGGGAGGGTAGAGGGACAGCGTAGGAGGGGAAGGCCCTCTATGAAGTGGATTAATACAGTGACTAGGGTAGTCGGAATGGGTATATTGAAGATAGTGCAATTGGCACAGGACAGAGCAGAATTTAGGGCTGTTGTACATAAGGTCGCTATGAGTCGCAAGCGACTCGAAGGCACATAACAATTTATGTTAATGCTCCATCACAAGGAAAGCTAAGAATGGAATGTGTAAATGCCCTTGTCCAAAACTAGGATCCATCCTAGAAATACTGTTCATCCCAAATTGAGGTTAAGAAAAAAGTGTAATATGATTTTTTTTCATTAAAGACAAAATAATACTACCATATTAAATTATAGATACATACATAACAATAAACATCATTACAGAGACACAAAAAGAAACTAACAAATATAACAACTAGATTGCCACTTTGCAAGATTATTTAAAGACTAGGAAAATGTTTGTAATAAAGAATAATGCAACCGGCAAAAATTTAGGAGAACTTCATGGTTATTTAATCAACACATGGAATAAAATTAAATTTGAGACATGGAAGATGAAATTTCTAATGCAACATAGAATTACCAGGTTAAGAGCTTAGACCTAGGCTAGTCTGTATGTAGATGTCTTAGAGTCATGAGTTTTAGTAGTAACTGAAACTATAAGCAGGAATGAAGTCATGTAAATATAAAGTCATTTTAAATATGAAACTGAACTGTTAATATAGAGGTCGCTAACCACATAAAGCTCCTGAGAACTTGAATTACAGCCTATATGAAATACTAAATCACATAAAAATTGAAAGTACTGTTAGAAAGTAAAGAATGAAAAATATTTCATGAATAATTTTTCATACTGATTAAGGATTTAGATTACAATATTTGAGTCATGTTGCTTATTAAATTTAACACTAATTTATGTTTGGGTTTTATTCAGGTATTATTGTTTGTTGTGCTATCGAGTCACTTGTGACTCATAGAGACCTTATGTACAATAGTTCTGAACCCCACTTTATCTTAAGCCGATGTTGTCTCCAAAACACCAACACACATTACCCTAGCGACTGAGTTAATCCATCTCATCCAGGGTCTTCCTCTCTTTTGCTGTCCATCTGCTCTTCCAAAAATGATGTCCCTCTCCAAGAACTGATCCCTCCTGTCCACATTTCCAAAGTATATGAGATAGAGCTTCAAAATCCTTACCTTCCAGGAGCAGCCTGGTTTCACCTTCTCCAGGACAGACCTGTTTGTTCTCTTAGCAGACCATGGCATGTTCAATAAAATAATTAAATTTGCACATAGGGTTATTGTTACTGACAGTTTTGGATATTGAGAAAGATGACAATCAGTACTTCAGATTTCAGAGAAATATGTAAGGACTTAGAGAATCATTAAGATACCGTGGCCATAAAATTCCAAGTTAAGTGCTGCTCAGAGGTTGTAGACAATCCAGACTACTGGGTGTGTATGTACTGGATTTAGTGATTCTAGATTTTTGTGGTGGTTGTTGTTATTAGGTGCTGCCAATTTGAGGATGACTCACAGTGATCCTGTGAACAGCTGACTTGATCTCTGTCCTATGCTGTGCCATCCTCATCTCTCTGAGACATCAGAGCCCATTGCTGAAGTCCCCAGGTCAATCCATTGCTTTGAGGGTCCTTCTTTCCTTCACTGACACTCCACATTTTCAACCATGATGTGCCTTTCCACGCAATAGCCTTATCTAGTACTATGCCTGAAGTATGAAAGGTGAAGCTTTGCCATCTTTTAGTGCAAGGAGCACTCTGGCTGCACTCTTTCCAAGACATATCTGTGTGTTCTTTTGACAGTCCATGGGATATTCTGTACTATTTTCCAGCACCACCATTCTAAGATATTAATTATTATTCTGTCATCCTTATTCATTGTCCATATCACTGAGGTATAGCAGGTGGTTTTGAACATCAAGACCTGAATCAGGTGCACCATTGTATTCACACTGACATCATTATTCCTCAGTATTTTGGAGAGGCTCTTGGCAGTAGCCTTGCCCAGTGCAGTATGTCTCGATTTTCTGACTGCTGGCATCAAGAGTGTTGATTATTGATCCAAGCAAGATGAAATAATTGGCAATTTCAATCCTTTCTCCCTGTATCACAATGTTGATTCTTGATCCTGTAGTGAGGCCCTTTGTTTTTTTGATGTTAAGAAGCAATACATACTGAAGCTATAGTCTTTAAATTTCTATAGCAAGGGGTTTATATCCCCCTCACTTTCAACATGCAAAAAGTTTTGTCATCTGCCTGCTGGTTGTTGATGAGCTTTTCTCCAGTCCTGTTACCACATTCTTCTTCATAGAGTATGATTTCACAAATTATTTGCTCCACATGCATGTTGAATAAGCATGAACAAAAGGTACAAACTTGACACACACTTTACTGATCTTAAATCATGCAGTATTCTCTTTCTTCATTTGTTTTTTTTTTGGGGGGGGGTTCATTCATTCATTGTTGCACTGTTTTCTCCACCCTCCTCCCCAGTTCGTTCTTCTTCCCCCCCAATGTCTGTTTTAATTGTCCAATTGCTGCAATGCTTGTCAAATCCAGTTCTGATTAACCTCCTTTGTCAGTGTGTCCCTTGCCATTCCCTATCACTCCTTCACCCTGATTCATAAGGAAAAGGGGATGGCGTATTCTCTTAGCTACTTCCTGCTGAAAAGGGATGCTGTGGGTTTCAGGGTGAATGTCTTCTCTCACTACTCTAAAGGGCCCCCTTGGCAGTAGGAAACACATAGACTATTATGGAGATTGATTTTGGAATTTAGATGCACTGTTATCAATTGTGCTTAGCTGTACATGTTCATATCCTTGAAGATGTATCATGGAAGTGTTGCAGCCTAGAAGATACAAATTTAACTAACAAGTTAAAAGTGCATGAGTCAAAAATTGAAAAGCAATAATATTCTGAGTAGAGGTTTTAATAGTGGCCCAAATCAAGTTACAGAGGTAAGGTGCTTCCATTGCCATCCTTACTCTAACTTAATTTTTTTTAGTTTAAATTTGTTAATTTCCGTCTAGGATAAATTCTGTATGAGCAGCATTAAGTATTTTAGGATTCCCATTCTTCAGTCATAATTTGTTATGATCCACACAGTTAAATGCCTTTGTAAAAGTCAATAAAGCAAAAGTGGACATTTTCTGGTATTCTAGGTACCGATTGTAAGCAGAGAATACTAGAAGAAAAACAGCTAATAAATGGCTATAAAAGATGTTTTGAACAATAAATTTTGATACTATAAAAAGTTAATGCCAATTTTCTGAATCTTATTGTAAATGTAAATATTTGGAGTTTGGAAAAGCATACAGAATTTAACTCAAAATGAAGTACTGAATGAAATTATTATTTTGAATAGAAATTTTAAGCACATAAAATTAAAATCATTATCTGTTAGTGAAAGAAATATTGTATATGCAAGATAAAAATATAATGGAAAATGTATAGATAATTTGAAAGTTAGCAGATAACTCATCAGATTTCAAATTATTTGTATTTGGTTATTTGTGCCTACCATTACACTCTAAATTTCAGGAAAAAAATAATCTTTTCTTCCTCACCTCATTACCACCACATAATATGACATATCCTATATTCAGTACTGTTGTTGTTATTGTTGTTATGTGCCATCAAGTCGCCTGCGGCTCATAATAACAGTATGTACAACAGCCTTAAACCTTGCTCTATCCCTTGTCAATCTTAATGTCTGTGACACATCTAGACCCGTTCTCCCAGTGACTGATTCAATCCATCTCATCAAGGGTGTTTCTCTCTTGTGCTGTGCCTCTACCCTCTCAACCGTGACATCCCTCTTCAAGGACTGATCCCACCTTGCAATAGGTCCAAAGTATGTCACATGAAGCTTCAGAATCCTTGCCTCCAAGGAGCAGCCTAGCTTTGTCCTTTCAAGGATGAACTTGTTTGTTCCCCTAGCAGTTCATGGTATATTCAATACTGTTCACCAGCACCACAGCTCAAAGGCATCAATTCTCCTTCTATCCTCCCTAGTCATTGTCCGGCTCTCTGATGCATAGTAAGTGATTGAAAAAACCATGGCCTGTATCAGTCACACCTTGGTCTCCAGATTGTCATTGTTGCTCCTCAATACTTTGGAGAGGTTTCTGATGTAGACTTCCCCAGTGCAATTCATCTTTTCATTTCCTGGCTGCTACTACCAAGAGTGTTGATTGTAGAGCCAAGCAAACTAAAGCAATCTTAATCTCTTCACCATCTATGATGATGCTGCCAATCAGCCCAGTGGTAAGAAGCTTTGTTTTCTTGATGTTGAGTTTCAATCCATATTGAAGGCTGCAGTCCTTAACCTTCTGCAGCAAGAGCTTCAGGTCCTCAGCAAGTAGGGTTGTTTCATCTGCATAACACAGATTGTTGATGAATCTACCTCTAATTCTGATGCCACACTTCTCCTCATAGAGCCCAGACTCCCAAATAATATGTTCCGCATATGGATTGAAAAGATGGAGATAGAACACATCCTTGGCGCACACCCTTCCCAATTTTGAACCATGCAGTGTTTCCTTGCTCTGTTCTGCCATCTGCCTCCTGGTCCAAGTGTAGGTTTAGCATAAGCACAATCAAGTGTTCAGGGATTCCCATTCTTCTCAGAGTCAACCACAGTTTGTTGTGATCCACACAGTCAAATGCCTTTGCACAGTAAATGAAACACAGATAGACATTCCTCTGGTACTCCCGTCGTCTTTCAGCCAAGATATCCATCTGACATTAGCTATTTTATCCCTAGTGCCACACCCTCCTCTAAATTGCCTGCATTTCAGGCAGTTAGCTCTTTGCTGATGTGTTATTCAAGTTGGTTTTGGATAATCTTCAACAGAATCTTGCTTGCATGTGATATTAATGATACTGTTCAATACACATTCTGTTAGATCTTTAGATTCTTTAGAATGGGAAAAGATATAGATCTCTTCCAGTCAGTTAGCCAGGTGATTGTCCTCCTGATTTCTTGGCACAACTTTGTGAGCACATTTAGGGCAGTATCCATTTGTTGAAATATGTCAATCACTATGCCATCAATTCCTTGGGCTAGTTTTCTTTTTCCTAATTCTTTCAGAGCAGCTTGAACTTCTTCCTTCATCACCACAGGCTCTTGCTCATTCATTGTTTCATGAAATTCTTCTGTGTCCACCAATTTCTTTAGTACAATGGCTCTGTATACCTTTTCCATCTTCTTTTAATGCTTCCTGGATCATTTCCTATCCTGCCCAAAACATCCTTAATTATTGCAACTTGAGATTTTTGAATTTGTTCTTCAGTTCCTTCAACTTAAGAAATGCTGAGCAATTTCAGCCCTTTTGATTTTCTGACTCCAGCTCCTTGCACATTTTATTTTATCACTTTACTTTGTCTTTCCACACTGCCGTTCTGTACAACTCCTTAATAATTTTATTCCTTCCCTTTGCTTTGGCTTCTTGGCATCCCAATACAATATTAGAGTTTCTTCTAATATCCATCTTGGTCTTTTCTTCCTCTTCAGTCTTTTAAATGACCTTTACATTGATCCTGGATGATATTCTTGTCATCCTCCCACAGCTCATCTTGTCTTTGCTCATTAATGTCCAAGGCCTCAAACTTGTTCCTGAGATGGTTTTGAAATTCAGGTGCAATCGACTCAAGGTCAAATTTAGTTCCTGTGAACTTGATTTAATTTTCCTAAGTTTCAGCTTGAGCTTGTATACGAGTAATTGATGGTCTGTTCGACAATCTGGTCTAGTTTTCACAGCTGACAATGAGCTTCTCCAGTGATTCTTTCTACAGATATAATTGATCTGATTCTTATGTATACCATTGGGTGAAATCCATGTGTATAACCTGTGTTCCTGTTTCTTTAAAATGTCTTTTCTATTAATAAGTCATTGATTGTGCAAAATTCTATCATTCTATCTCCAGTTTCATTTCTGTCACCAAGTTCATGTTTTCCAGTTGCTGATCCTTCTCTGCTTCCAACTTTTGCATTCCAGTCACCTATCATTATTAATGTGTCTTTATTGCATGTTGGATCAATCTCTGATTGCAAAAGTTGGTAGAAATATTCTATTTCCTCCTCTTTCACTGTGATTACTGGTGTATATATTTGAATGATGGTAGTATTTACTGGTGACTTCCTTGTATGTGTATGATATTATCCTGTCACAACATTGTGTTTCAAGACAGACCTAGAAATGACTTTTTTAACTATGAAAGCAACTCCATATTTCCTTACCTTTTCGTCTCCAGCACAGTACATCATATGATACTCTTACTCAAATTGTCCCATGTCAATTCATCTCATCAATGCCTAGTATGTCAATTTATATGTGTTCCATTTCCTTCTTAAAGCATCCAATTTTCTACATTAATAGTTCTTACATTCCATGTTCCAGTCACTGGTGTCTGCTCACAGCTTTTTCTCCTTGTATATGTTTCGATACTTGAAGGCTCAGCCTCAGTTGCCACTATCTGCTAGTCTGAGTGTGCTCTATTGTACACAGTGTTTTCAAAGGCCTGCTCTTTGGAGGTGAATGGCCAATCCTTCCTCCTAGCCTGCCTTAATTTGATTGCTTCGGTTAAGCACATTATCTGACAGACAAGCGTTTTACAGAGAAGAGCAAATTAAAGCTATATCCCAGTGGTAGAACAAATCAATGGATTCCATGTTGTCCCCACCCATGGCAGGTGTGTTTTGAGCCACTCTTTTCCCTGCTCCACCAGCATTTACAACTATTTCTACTAACTCCATTCAACATAAATCTTCCTTATTCAGCCCTTGGTGTGATAACCTTTATGTCCATCTTTCTGGGCTTCTGTGATTCCTAACGTCTCAAGCTGCTGCCAGTTTCTTCCTCTGCGGCCAGTATCTCTTAACTTCAGGAGTTTTGAACTTCTGCTCCAGGATTGATTTCTTGTGCCTTAAGGCATATTTAGTATTATTTCAAGATATATTTACTACTTGAAGATAAATTAATTTTGAATATTCATATGTGTTTGCAATATATACTTTGATTACAATGGACAATTATTTTTTCCCATTTATTTTTATTGTAATGAAATTTTACAGAAACATTGGATTTTCATTCATTTGTGGTTGCACATTTTTCTTCCCTACACACTTAGTTCACTTAAAAAAATATTCATTGTTCCCTCTTCCCACTTCCCTTTGCTATGTACTTCTTATTCTGAACTGTTGTAATATAAATAATGCCTAATCATATATTCCTTTTCAACATTTCTTTCTTCATCTGTTCAAATGCAATACGTGGGGGTCAGAGAGGAAACAGTGAAAAGAGAGGCTAAATAATGGACAATTCTTTTTAATATTTCTTAATGAGGAGATAATTGAGCTTATTTTGAACAATGGAGAGAAGAAGAGAGATACAGTAGTTATTATTTTGATTAAATGATATTTTATCCTGTCAATGATAACTGATTCATAGCTGACCCTTCAGCTTGTTTTTAGAGACTGTAAACTATACATAAGATTCTTTCTTTTGCAGAGCAAATGGATTCAAATTATGTGCCCTTGGTTTGGCTGTGTAACTTACCTTGTTATTATATGCTAATAACCTTTATATTGTCTATGTGAACATTATATCAGGCAAAAACAAAGAAAAAATGAGGAGGGAAGGGGAGAAGAAAATGGGAAGGATTCAGGAGGGAACTGAAAAGATTTGGTTATGATTGGCAAGGTCCAATGGTGACTGATTATATAAAACATAATGGATGGGAATGATTGTATGAAATACAATATGAATGAAAAATAGGGTAAAACACAATGCATATAAACTTTGTGAACAAACCAATATAAAATAAACACCCTATAGTTTTCTTGGCTGTAATCTTAATGGAAATATACCTTTATTCATTAAAAAGTCAAAATGCCAACCTTATCAAACACTTGGAAACTAACTTGGTTTACTTAGGGAACTTCTAGTACAGACCTCTAGGAATGTCTATAGCACCTTGAAACTTGTTGTATGTGTTATTACAAGTAAATTAACACTAATATACCGGTATCATTAACCATAAAGTTGACTCTGACTTACAGTGACCCCAAGACCTCCTAAAATGTCAAATGGAAACACACACACACACAAAATACCCAACTAACACATAAAACACCCAACTCAATACATCTGCTTGACAGACCTGGAGCAGTTATTGCTAACTTTTCCGAATCCCACCAGGGATGCAAGTAAAAGTCTCTCTCATTTTCTGTCTGCTGGCTAATACTAGCTAAGCTTGAAGAGCAGAACACAAGGAAAAAAGGAGAAAAAAACAAATGAAAAAACCAAACCAAAGCCAACTCCCTCTCTAACATTTCTCCAACCTCATACTTAGTCAAGTTACTAAGTTGAATTTCTTTACAATGGCTATTTATCTCAAGGCTTAATTCTGTTAAAGCTTTTTGAAACTTCCTGTTTGAACCAAAGATTTTTAGTATTATTTTCTTGTTAAACTTGTTGTTGAAATATGTCAGAGTTTTCTCTGACAAGGCTGAATGAACATGGAGAGAGTCTAATATTGGAGAATGGCTTTATGTTGGGAATTTTCTCATTTCTTCCTTTTGCTTATTGAATTCATGCTCTATTATCCACATTGAGGTATGTTTTCCATCAGTTATGGGTAGGTGTTGTGACAAAATATTAAGTACATTGAGATAAATAGAATACATAAACAGTGATCTCCTTTGTTTTGGATTTAGTGTGCTTATTGTGTTTTGAAAATTAATATAAAGGAAATATGGAGACAGTTTGAGAAACTCCACATTGCAATAAGATATATTTTAATTACTACTTACATGATTGATCTTGCTGATGTAAGGATTGTTGTGTTATTGAGTGCCATCAAGTTGGAACCAATCCAGAGCTGATCTTCTAATGGGTTTTCAGAGTCAGCTGATCACACTGTAGGAGATTGCCCATCCTTTTCCCATGGAGCGGTTGGTGGATTTGAACTGCATGCCTTCAGGATTGAAGTGCAGTTTTTTACTACTAGGCCACTAGAGCTCACAATAATTCATTTAATCCTGAAAAAACTTGTGAGGTAAATTCTGTCTTTTTCTACGTCCTTATTTCAAAGATGAAGAACTAAAGGCAAAGAGAATTAAGTCACTGATCAAAAGTTATATAGCTAACAAAGTCTGAAACTGGCATTTGAAACCAGGCAATCTGATTTAAAATACCTGTTAACACATATGTGTGGCATGGATTGGATAAAGCCTGGGATTGGATTGGATTGGTTTGGATTGGATTGCATTGCATTGCATTGCATTGCATTGCATTGCATTGCATTGCATTGGACATTGCATTACATTGCATTGCATTGCATTGCATTGGACATTGCATTGCATTGCACTGCATTGCATTGCATTGGATAAAGTGCAATCATTCTTCATAATGACAGAAATACGTGTTCAAAGTGCAACAGTGAATGAATGGAAACCCTAAGTCTCTGTAAACTTTCATTAAAATTTATAAAAAAATTTAAAAAAACAATATATAAAAAGAAACCAAGAAAGGCATAGTAAATGAAACATTACTTTGATATATGGACTTGGATACTCATTTGTTCAGTGAGAACATATGGTTTTATCAACTAAGTAAGTTCCCCTAGAATCTAATCTTCTTCTTTGGAAAATAAATAAATTTAATTAATTGTCAATAAAATAATATGAAATTCTAAAACTAATGCCTGACAAATTTTAATCACTATTTTCATGTTAAAAAGAATTACTTTGTAAATAAGCCCACTTACCACCTATCTTTGAGTTCTTTCTGTGATAGGCCCAAATGGGACATAGTAGATGTTCCTAAAGGGTCTCCAAAGCTATAATTTGACTTCTACAACCCTCTGTGGAGGACTGGTGGGTTGAACAACCAACATTCTGGTCAGCAGTCAAGCTTAACTATTATACAACCAGAACTTCTTGAAAGAAGGTGACTCAATAGTGAATGATGAATTTTTAAGGAGGAAAAAAGGACACTTACACATTTTCAGTGAAATATTTATGGACATTTTCAGTGAAATATTTATGGGAGAAATTTCTGTAATTTTCCTTACGAAATACTTTTAGCAAGGATGATGGATAACTAATTAGATGTTAATTGTTCATGTCTACTGATTAGGAAACTTTCGAAGGGTTTTTAGAGTGCTGATTTAATAAGGAATGACACTTGAATCTTAACCATAATTAGCTTATTACATTTGGCTGTCACTTGGATCTGTGCTATGGGAATGATTTAAAGAGATTAATCTTTTTCAAGGACCAATAAGTGATGATACATTACCCTAATATACCTTCTAAACTGACTGAGACAATGATGGTTCTGCTCCTGCAAAATACAATGATGTCTTTGCTAGTTTTAAAAGGAAAAAGGAAGAGTTGTTTATTCCTCTGTTAATGAAGGAAATTGCCTGGCACCAAACCTACGATCAACCCTAAGAAGTTTAGAAAACAAGTTACTCTGTACTCATCAAATTGTATCCCTTACTTTGAAAGTACTACTAATGCAAGAAACTAAAAAAACAAAATAAACCACAAATGCTCTGGTTAGATAGTAGGAAAAAGTGAAGAAATATATTCAAGAATAACTTAAAAACAGCAAAGTACCTTACTAATAATGCTTCATTTCTTATGAAGTGAAGCATTAGTAGGGTAAGTATTATGTGTCACCTAAAATTAGAATATATTACACACACACACACATAATTTATATTTGTTATTGTTGATGTTATTTTTAGCTGTATATGATCTAATCAGCTGGAAGCAGGAGCGGCATCCACTTCCAAAATGGCTTGCCTCCGGAAACTCTATGTACGAACAGTGCTCAGGCTGTTCGTTCATAGGGTCGCCATGAGTTGTCTACAACTCGACGGCATTAAACAACAACAACAACAACATCATCAAATCAGACTCATAGCTGACCCTCCAGCAGGTTTTTAGAGGCAGTTAATAGGAGGAGATTGCCCATTTTACCGCCACAGAGCAGCTGGTGGCCTCAAACTTTGTGCCTTCAGGATTGCCTTCACACCTTCTTGCCACTGTGCCACCAGACCTTCTTTTTGGAATTTAACAGAGCTAGAAACTATTATTTTATTAGTTCACCAGCAATAGTGAAATGGGTTAGTTAATCTGAAAATATATTCCTAAATTAAAAATTAAAGTAACACTCAAAAACCTCACAGATTTTGTTGTGGTTCTGATCTATAGCAACCTTCCATTAGGTTTCTAAGGCTACAAATTTCAATGAAAAGAGCCGTATTTTGTAGACCTAGTAGTGATATGAACCCCAGAGACTTGCAGTCTTTGGGTTAGCAAAATGTTAATTCATAGGTTTAATCAATATTCTACCCCTTTAGTTGAAATAATTTGAGTATTATCAGTTGATCACAGTAAAGGAGAAGAACCTTGATTCCACAGTCTCACAGTATATTTGTGTTAATTTAGCTAATAAATGTATGTCCAAATTATGGCTATGATCGACAGGATATCATTTTGGATTATGAGCTTAATCGTTTTCCTCTCTATTTCAGATATTTTGAAGTTAAAGAATTTCTTCTGTTGATATGGTTGCTGTTGTTATATTCTATTGAGTCGGAACAAATCTATAACTGACTTTTCAGCAGGTTTAAAGGGACTGTAAATTGCACAAGAGGATATTGTTAGCCTTTTACCCACAGAACAATTGGTGGATTCAAACAAATGCCTTTGGGTCAGCAGGACAACCCCTTACCACAAGATCACCAGAGTAAACGGAATGATTTCTGTTTGGTAACAACAGTATGTTGAAACAGAACAATATCATTGATGTCACATGTAGACAAACTGCTGCTGAAAAATCATTCAAAAATGGCTAGAACAGTACATAAACAGCGAAATGCCAGATGTTCAGTCTGGATACAGGAAAGATCATGGCAACAGGGATATCATTGCTGATGTCAAATGGGTCCTGGCTAAAAAGCAAAGAATACCAGAGACTGTATATTTGTGCTTTATAGAGTATTATTGGTTGTAAATATCTTAACAAATTATGGCTAACATTGAACAGAATGAAAATTTCATAACACTTAATCGTGCTTATGTGGAATCTATGCAGACCAAGAGGCTATTGTGTAAAGAGAGCAAGGCAGTGCAGGAGGCTAAACAAAGCACAGGAGGTGGTGACTCAGTCTGGCCCCACACAACACAGGTATACTCACGTTTCTCAGAAGCACACAGATAAAAACAGAGCCTTGAATTCTTTGGGGCCCAAGGGCTGCAGGCCCTCGAGCCAAGAAAATAACACTACATATCAAATTTACAGGACACATCACCATCGTCTGGGAAACTATTCCATTGTGATTACAGGGTGCTGCAAATGGAAGAGAAGAGGTCTTAAGCCACTAGAAGTCAATCCTGGAGCAGAAATTCAAGGGAAAGGACTTTTCTTCAGAACTGTCTGAGATAGGAAGCCTTCCCTAATACTAGTGCTTGGTCTTTGGACTTACAGACTCCTAAACTCAAGAGATACTGGCCACAACATAAGAAACTGGCACCAGCTTGAGGCATTTGGAATGGAGTAGGTGTGAGTAGAATGGAATGCTGGTGGAACAGAGAAAGGGGTGGGCCCAGACACATGTGTCAAGGGCAGGGACAACACTGAATCTATTGGTTATTTCTATAACTGGGGAAATATCTTTCATCTGCTCTTTTCTGCAAAATGCTTATCTGTTAGATACTATTCTAAATCTGAAATTTCAAACTAAGAGTAGGAAGAAGGATTTGCCATCTACTTTCCAAATAACAGGACTTCAAAAATTCTATGTACAATATTCACATGTGCTCTATGTACAATATATACATGCTTACACTAGCAGATATGGCAATTAAGGCCGAGACATCAAGTATGGGGACACAAAGGAGGAGGAACAGTTGTAAGCAGGCACTAGTGATTGGAACCTTTAATGTGAGAACCATGAATATAGGAAAATTAGATATTGTTAAGAAAAAAATGGAATGCATAAATATTGACACACTAGGTATTGGCGAAATGAGATGGACTGGCATAAGGGGCATTTTGAGTCAAATGATCCTATGATCTACTATGCTGCAGTTGAAAAGGTGAGGAAAAATTGGGCTGTTTTAATAGTTAAAAGGTTATTTCTAGATCCGTTTTGAAATACAATATTGTGAGTGACATAATATCCATAGACATTCAAGTAAGTCCAGTGAATACTACCATCATTCAGATATATGCACCAACAACCAGAGTGAAAGAATAGGAAATAGAAGATTTCTACCAACTTATACAGTTAGATATTGATCAAACATGCAATCAAGATGCATCAATAATAATAGATGACTGGATGCAAAAGTTGGGAACAGAGAAGTAGGACCTGCAGTTGGAAAACATGGACTTGGTGACAGAAATGAAGCTAGAGATGGAGTGATAGATTTTTGTACAATGATTTACTCATTGTAAATATGTTTATAAGCAACAAAAACACAGGAGATAGATAGAGATAGATGATATAGATCTAGATAGATACACACACACACACACACACACACACACACACACATACACATATATATATGGATTCCACGTGATAGTATGCATAGGAATCAATTACATCTGTGGAAAGAACTGCTGGAGAATGGAACATTAAGTGGTTTAAAATTAAGGAAGGTGCATTTCAGAGTTGCATCCTTTCCCCATAACTATTCAATCTGTATGTTAAGTAGATTATTAGAGAAGCTATTTTGGAAGCAGGAGTGGCAACCACTTCCTAAAGAACACTCCTCTGGAAACTATGAACTTTGATAAATGATGATAGTTATAGAAAGCCTTCAGGCCTTTTGTCCATAGAGTTGCTATGGGTCATGTTCAACTTGATGGCAATCAACAATAACAAACTCTATAAAGAAGAATATGGCATTGGGAGTGGAGAAAAACTCATCAATACTCTTCCTTATACAGATGTAATAACATTGCTGTAAATGAAGAAAGCTTGAAGCATTTTATGCAGAACCTTAAACACTACACCTTCAGTATGCATTGCATCTCAACCACAACTTAAAAAAAAATCCTAGCCACTGGCCTGAAAGAAAAACATAATGAAAGATGAAGAAAAGATTGGAACTGTTAATTACTTCATCTTACTTGGATCTACTATCAATACATTTGGTTCTTAGCAGTCAAGAGATCAGAAAATTTGTTGCACTGGCAAAGTCTGTAGTCCAGGACCATTCTAAATTATTGTAGAACAATGATGCCAACTTGAGTACTAAGATGCACCTAATTCAGAGCACGGTGTTTTCTATCACTTTCTGTGCTCCTGAGAGTTGGGCTATAACTAACTATGACAAGAGAAGAGTTGATGCCTTTGAACTGCAGTGTTGGAGAAGTATACTGAATATCCTATGGTCTGCTAAAAGAATAAACAGGTATGTTTGGAGAAGGTGCAGCCAGAGTGCTCTTCGGAGACAAAGATGATGAAGCTTCATCTCACATATTATAGGCTTGTTTCTAGAAGAGTTATTCTTTGGAGTGAAATATTATGCTTGGAATGGTGGAGGGATGATGTGAAGGAGAGGAAGGCCTTCAACTAGATCGATTGATACAACAACTGCAACAATGGGCTTTAGTGTGTCAGACATTGTAAGGATGAGATAGATAAGACAGGGTTCAAATTGGTTGTTCATAGTGTCAAGATTTTTTTTTGTTGTTT
>NW_006399831.1:7362086-7385525 GCF_000299155.1 Elephantulus edwardii | reverse complement strand
TTGTGTCATGATGTTTTTTTCTCAATTCAACAGCACTTAACAAAATTAGAGACCAAATTCATTCATATAGAGATGGAAAAGGCAAAATATTGGACTACAGTTTTATGTGTGCCTTTGATATAGGTCATATCTCAACAGCAAGAAAAAAGGCATTCTCACCACTGAGACAATAGATAACATCATAATCAATGGAGAAAAGATTGAAGTTGTCAACAGTTTTATTTTCTTTTGATCCATTCAAATGCAGGGTGTGCCTGAATCAGTTTGCAAATAAAGACTTGTTGCATTGGAGAAATCTACTTTCAAGGATCTCTCCCAAGTGCCAAATAACAATGATGTCAGTTCAAAGTCCAAGGTGCATTTGGTTCAAGACATGGTGAAATTTTATCACACGATTTGGGGATGTTTCGGTCCTTGGAAAAATACCTCATTCTGAGGAAAGTGGAGGATCAGAGAAATAATGGAAAGCTCTCAGTGAGATGGATTCACACAGTCACTATCACAGTGGGTTTGGGCATGACAGAGATGATGAGATTGGTGCAGGATGGAGCAAGATTTGGGCCTGTTGTTCAGGGGGTCACTGAGAGTTTCGTTTGAGTAACTGGCACCTAATAACAATATATATGTTTACTGAATTTTAGAGGTTGTAAAATTATGATGGAAGGAGACTGCCCATCTTTCTCCTGTGGATCTGTTATTAGATTCAATCTGCAAGATACATATGGCCTTAGGAACAGAGAAACCCTATGATCTGTTCCATCAGAGGTCAAAACAAGCATAAGTATGTGTGTTCCAAATACATCTTTTTATGTGCAGCTTTAGTATTTTATACTTGAATAAAAAGTCTACTTGTTTTTTCAGTGTTTCATGTCATTCATTGACTTAGTTTAATCGTGTTGCTGAAGAAATTCCATGGATAAAAGCATCTTAAACTTGATAAGTTCTTTTAAAATTTTGAGTTAGATGATAAAATGCTTAAGAATTCAAACAGATTTGTAAGCATTAAAAAATATGTATTTTGGGAAAATATGAATATATCAACATAAACCAAGAAGCAATTAGCCAAACAAAAATCTTTGGAGGTGGTTATTCTTTCTTGTTCTGAATTTCCTACTCTTCACAAGGATAACCATAATTTGTCAGGACCCACATGGACTAAAGACTTTCTGAAGTCCATTTTAACCAGGTTTAAATGTACAGTTCGGTTACATTCACTACATCATCACATTATATACCCTTTCCACTATCCATTTCCAATAGTTTTTTATACCTCCAAAGATAAACTCAGTTAACTCTTAAGGAAAGTTGCATCCCTGTGCATTTGACAAAAAATTAATTTATGGATCCTACATTTCCAGGTTCAAATTTATGGCAATCTTATATTGAATTTAAAGATTATAAATCTTTACAGAAGACTGAATCATCTTTTTTCTGAGAGTGGCTGATGGATTAGAACTGTCCTGATGGACATAAAAATTGCTGTGATAGTGGACAGGAGTTTTTTGTAGTTTAGATAAACAAATTTAAAAAACCCCAACATTCTACTGTCATCAGTTCAATTTCAACTCATGACAAATTTTGGTTCTTTCCTTCTGTCTTTTTATATTAGTTTTCATGCAATAATTTACTTACATTGTGTTTTCTTCATGTGTACTGTTTTGTATGATCCTTCATTTAAATTGTATTTTGTGTACTTTTTCATAAATATTATTTCATTCAACCAATCACTATTAATCTATGCCTCTTATTATCACCCCATGTCTCAGTTCCCAATGAATCTTTACAATTTTTTTCATGCCCTATCTGCTACTAAACTCTACTATCCCAATCATCCCTGCCCTTCTTTTTTTTTTTTTCTCACCCCTTTTTAGGGCATTCACACACATTTAACCATTTGTCTTTCTATTTTTTACAGTGATGATTTTATGCAGTATTTGTCCTTATGAGACTGTGTTAGTTCACTCAGAATAATGCTCTCTAGTCTTCCACATGTTACGTGGTTGTTGTGTACTATGGAATCAGAACCAACACATAGCTGACCTCGCACATGCATTTGGTGGATTCAAACTGCATACCTTGAGGTTGCATTGTTGTAAGTGCTACATATTATCTCTTTACGTCAATGTACCACAATTTCTCCATCCATTCATTTGTTTATGGACATTTGGTTTGTTTTCATTTCCCAACTATTGTGAATAAGACTGGTGGGAGCTCTGGTGGCTTAGTGGTAAGGATCTGCATTGTTAACCCAAAGGCCCTGGGTTTGAATTCATCATCTGCTCTGTGGGAGAAAGGTGGCCATTGCAGGGTTAGCCATAAATCTGTCCTGACTCAAAGGCACATAGCAACAACAACAACAAAGACAACAAACCTGTACAGGAGTTGATTGCTTTGTAGTTTTCCTGCAAGTGATTAATGGATCAGCCCAATATGTAATGCACTTTATCTACAATTTTAATCTCCATCAATGATGTGAACCAAAAAAAATGAGAAAGGGCAGCAACTTTCCAAAGGCAACAAAGCTATAAAACAAATTTAAATCCAGATTATCCAATTTTATAGTTCACATGCATAGCCACTACATTATTATTATACCCATGATTGTTGTTAGGTGTCATTGTGTTGAGTGTGACTCATAGTGACTCTATGAACAAAAGATTTGAACTCAGTTCCTTCCTGTACCATCTTTACACTTCCTAACACACAAGAAACTATTGCAGCAGTCACCTTGTTAAGGGTCTTTCTTTCCTTCACCCACCCTCTACCCTTACAACATGATGTCCCTCTCCAAGGAATAGCACCTCCTAGCAGTGCATCCAAAATATGTGAAGTGAAGCCTCATCATTCTCGCCTCCAAAGAACACGCTGGCTGCACAATCTCCAAGACAGATCTATTCATTCTCTTGGTCGTCCATGGGAGGATCAGTGCTCTTCTCCAACACCACCATTCAAAGGCAACAATTTTTTCCCCTGTCATTCTTATTCGATGTCCTGGTCTCCATTGCATAGCTAGTAATTGGAAAGACTATGGCTTGAGTCAGACACATCTTGGTCCTCAACCTGACATGACTACTTCTCAATAATTTGGAAAGGTCCATAACTGCAGATTTTCCCAGTACAATGTATCTCCTTATTTCCTGACTGCATTTACCAAGGGTGCTCATTGTGAATCCAAGCAAGATGAAGATGTTGACAGTTTTAATCTCCTATCCATCCATCATGACATGGCCTATTGGTTCATGGGTAAGAATCTTTGTGTTCTTGATATTGAGAAGCAGTTCATATTGAGTGAAGGCTGCATTCCTTGATCTTCTGCAACAAGTGCTTCAAGTCCTCCTCACTTTCAACAAGTAAGGTTGTGTCATCTGCATAAGACAGGTTATTGATGAGTCTCCCTCCAATACTCGTGACACATTCCTCTTCACAGAGTCCAGCTTCTTGGATAATTTGCTCAGCATATAAATTGATCATGTATGGAGAGAGAATACAATCCTGACACACTCCCTTCCCAATTCCAAACCATGCAGTAGTGCTCCCCTGTTCTGTTCTACAACAGCCTCCTGATCCAGGTATAGGTTTCTCATGAGCATAATCAAGTGCTCTGGAATTCCTATTCTTCTCAATGTCAGTCACAGCTCATCATGATCCACACAGTCAAATGTCTTTGTATAGTCATTAAGCACAAATAAACATTCTTCTGGTATTCCTTACTTTCAGCCTCTTCTAAATCTCGCTTCAACTTCTGGCAATTCCCTATCTATGTACTCTTCCAACCATTTTTTAATAATCTTCAGTAGTCTTTTACTTACATGTTGTAACAATGATATTGTTTGATAATTTCCACTTTCATAATAATTACTCTTTTTACACAATCGTTATTACTAAATAAACCTAAAAACTTCAGCATCACATATTTAAAATAAAATTCCCTAGGAGATCCAAATGATAAAATACTAAACTACTACCCAGAAAGCTGGAAGCCTTCAGAAAGCAGGCCTAATGATCTGCTTCTGAAAGGTCATAGCCTTGAAAAACGTATTAAGCAGCTCTCCTCTGCATGCATGAGATCCTCCTGATTGAAAGAAAATTTGATGGCAACCAACAACATTTAAAACATAAACCCAAACCAAACTCAATACTACTGAGCTGATTCTTGTTCATAGGAACTTTATGGTGCAGAGTAAAACTGTCACACAAGGTTTTGGAGGTTGTGTTTTATAGAGTGGACTGCCTCATCTTACTCCCACAGTGATTAACCGCTCAACCCTTAGCCATTGTTTCCCAAGGGCTCTGTAATTCTGAAATAACTCTAAAATTAAAAAAAAAAGAACTGTTTTCTTTCCTATGCAGACTTCACTTAATTCTACTCTTACTTCTGATACCATTTCTTAAAACTCTTCTTCTCCCTCCAACCAAATTGTACAGCTCTGCAACTGCACCCCATCAATTTTCATCCCTGCCTATCCTCACCCTTCTGCCCCCACCCCTCACCTCCTTGTACCCCCAATATGTTTTTCCCAATAAAATTTTTTAAAAAAGAAAAAAAAACCAAAAAAACTTCTTCTATGTTAGTGAAAATAATGTTACATAATTTTTTAGTTACTGTTTTATATATGATTTTATCTTATATATACAAAATATGAGCTATGCTGGGGAAGTTTTATAATTACTATTATACAGATAAGATAATTTAAGGACAGAAATATGCAGTGAGTAGCCTACAGTGATGCAGTTATAAGTGGAGAAGCCACTTCTAAGACAACTATATGAATCTTGAGCATGCACTGTTTCAATTACAAAGAATTACTTCATTGAATTTTATATCTTTTATATATTTCACTGAGTGAATTAAGTACTCTTAAATTATTATGCATTTTACTAATTATGGACAATCTCTAAAATTGGTAATTGTGATCAGATTTTACTGAGATCGAGTATATTGGAGCGGTCTGGAATGTCTATATTATTTTCACAATGCTAAGACAAATTATAATGCATTTAGGAATGTGGTACTTATTTATATTACAAAGATTGGAATAATTTATTCATTGTGTTCTCTACTAATGTGTATTGACAATGCATAATTTATCTGAGTCTCTCCCTTGGCTTTGCAACAGCCTACTGCCATCTGCTGGGTTCTGTTTAGAACTGTAATGCTAATCCTCAAGAAAGAGCATTGTTTTTTGAGTTTAGAATCTAATAGTATGAAAATGAGTCTTGGGTGATTTTTGACATCTTTATTTACCTCACAGATTCTGAAAATATTTAATGACTGATATGATTTCGTTTAGTGCAATTTATATTTCTCTTCATAGAAAAATTAGAATTCACTTCTCATTAATGTATAACATTGAATATCATCTTAATGAAGATTTTGTTTACATCAACTGAATTTTTAGTTTAATTTACATTTTAGAATTCGTGCTCTACAATTATTAAATAATTTTTTCTTCTTTTTCTCCATCGTATATATTGTATGTTAGGATTATAGGTAGTTTGAGTGGTAAGTAGTTGTTGTTGTTGTTATGTGCAGTGGAGTAGCCTTCAACTCATAGCGACCCTATGTGCAACAGCCCTAAATCCTGCTTTATCCTGTGCCAATCTCATTGTCTCCAACACACCTACCTCCATTACCCCAGTCACTGAATCAATACATCTCATTGAGGGTCTTCCTCCCCTGCACTGTCCTTCCCCCCTCACAAGCATGACAAACCTCTTCGAGGACTGATCCCTTCTTGAAACATGCCCAAATTATGTCAGCTGAAGCTTCAGAATTTTTGCTTCCAAAGAGCAGCCTGGTTTCACCTTCTCCAGGATGAATCTGTTTGTTCTCTTAGCAGTCCATGGTATATTCAATACTCTTCTTCAACACCACAGTTCAAAGGCATCAATTCTTCTGTCATCCTTAGTCATTATCCAACTCTCTGAAACATAACAAGTAATTAACATACTGAGTTGACTTTTATTTTGAGCTACATTTTATGTATTTTCTTTTTGAAACAGGTTTAGCAATATAATCAAGCTATTCAAAAGTACGGGTTTTGTTAATTGATTTCAGTTATATATATAAAATAGCAAACTTTGTGACTGCTTGATAACAGGAAAGTACCTTTCTCTCATTACTAAATTTATTACTAATAATCAATATGGATAAAATATTTTCTAAATAATTTATAAGGCTAGCATGGTTTTTAAATAATATAAAAATTATTTCCAGAGAATTCTTTAACGCTACTCACAGTCTAAATAAGTTATAAGCCAAAAAGAGGTCACAGTATAATAAATGATGATATGGGAAATGTGTTTTGTAACTGTGTATTTCCACATGAAAATGCTATTTTTATAGCCACATTAGAGTATTTGTATCAAAAATCTTTGAATTTTTTTTGTAGGAATAAAATCAGAACCACACACGGAATAAAATACAACAATTAAATATAAAATTTGTATGCTTAAAATTTTAGGAGAGTCAAAATACACTGTTGTTGTTAAAAGACATCAAATCAAGTATGATTTAACAACAGACTTGCACCCTGTCCTATTCGGTGCCATCCTTCTTATCTCTGACTGCTCTTGAGGCCAGTGCTGTAGTCACTCTGTCAATCCATCTCATTGAGATTCTTTCTTTCACTGACCCTCTACTTTTCAAGTCTGATGGCCATTTCTGAGGAATAGCTTTTCCTAGCAACTTGCCCAGGGAGCTTTGGTGACCTAGTGGTAAGTAGCTGCAGTGCAATTCCAAATATAATGATGGACACCTCTTCCCCTGTGATTTATTGCTTCTGAAAACCAGCTACAGGGACAGCTATGGGCCTGACTGTCTTGAGGGCACACAGCAACTACAAACAAGCAACATGTGCAAAATATGTATGTGAGATGACGCTTTGCCATTCTTGTCTCCAAGGAGCCCTCCAGTTATTTTTTTCCAAGATACATCTGCTTGTTCTTTTAGCAGTCCATGGGGTAGGCAGTATTCTTCTGCAACACCACAGTTCAAAGGTATCAATTCTTCTTTCATTCTTAGTCATTGTCTAGCTCTCAGATATATAACAAATGATTTAAAAGACCATAGCCTGAATTAGGCATACCTGAGTCTTCAAGCTAGCATCATTGTTAGTACTTTTGAGAAGTCCCTGATTTTCCCAAGAAAATACAACTCCTGATAGTTTGACTGCTGGTACCAAGAGTATTGATTGAAGATCCAAATAATATCGTTGACGATTGCAGTCTTTTCTACATATATTGTGATGTTGATATTGTGATATAGAAGTAGAGTCACCTTTCATGGTAAGTGCCATCAAACCAAGTACTGGTAACACTATTGACAACAGACCTGAATCCCACCTTATCTTGTGCCATCTTTATTATCTGTGACACATTAGAACTCATTGCTGAAGTCACTGTATCAGTCCATCTCATTGAAGGTCTTCCTCCCTTTTCTGACCCCTTCATCTTTCAAAGCATGATATCCCTTTCCAAGGAATAGCCTCCGTTAGCCAAATGTCAAAAACATGAAAGACAAGGCTTTGCCAACTTTGCTTCCAGGAACCACACTGGCTGTACTTTCTCCATGACATATCAGTTTGTTCTTTGAGCATTCTATGGGATATTCAGTACTCTTTTCAAGTATCACAACTCAAAGACATCAATCATTTCTTCTGTTATTCCATATCTATTTCCCAACTCTCTGATGCATAGCTGGTGATTGAGAAGACCATGGCCTGATCAGGTGCACCTTTGTCTTCAAGTTGACATCAATGCTCTTCAGTATTTTGGAGAAGTATACCTGATGGCAGAGCTGCCCAATACAATATTTGTCTTGATTTTCTGACTGTGAGTACCAACAATGTTGATTATTAATCTAAGCAAGATTAAATTACTGGCAGCTTTAATCTTTTCTTTGTCTATTAGGATGACTGTTAGTCCCGTGGTGAGGATCATTGTTTTCTTGATGTTGAGAAGTAATCTATATCAAAGGCTGTAGTCCTTGGGTCTTCTGCAGTAAGTTTTCTGGAGGCTGGACTTGGAGAAGATTGGCATCAAGATTGGAGGAAGACTCATCAATAACATGTGTTATGCTTCCTTGCTTGCAGAAATTGAGGCAGAGTTGAAGTGTTTGGGGCAGGAGGTAAAGGACTATAGTCTTTAATATGAACTGCATCTCAACAGCAAGAAAACAAAGATTCTTATCACCAAGCCTATTGGCAACATCATGATGTCCACAATTAACACTCTTGGCAACAGCAGTCAGGAAATCAAACAATAAAGTGTATTAGAAAAATCTATTGTTAGGGAGCCCTTCAGAGTTCTGAGGAGCAACGATATCATTCTAGAAACTAAGATGCACCTAATCCTAGTCATAATATTCATAATTACTTACTAAGCATCTGAGAGCTGAAGAGTGACTATCGATAACAGAAGAAGCATCAATACCTTTGATTTTCTTTCTGGAAAAGAATATTGAACATTCCATGGACTATAAAGAGAACAAACAGATCTCTCATGGAGAGGATGAAATCAAATTGCTAATTGGAGGCAAGGATTGTGAAGTTTCCTCTAACAACCTTTGAGCATGTTGCCAGGAGAGACCAGTCCAGAAGGACATCATGCTTGCAGTGGTGGATTGACAGTACAGGAGAAAAATACTTTGGATATGGTTGATTAACACAGTACTGGTGGCAATGGTGCAAGTGTGTCAGAGACAGTGAGATTGGCTCAAGATAGGGCAGAGTTCAGAGCTACTGTTCATCAGGTCACTGTGAGTTGTAGTCAACTCAAGGGCACAATAACAACAACAGCATTCTCTTGCTCTGTTCATCCAATAACCTTTTGGTCTAGGTATAGATTTCACGTGAGTACTCTCAGGTATTCTAGGATTCAAATTCTTCTCAATTTTTGCCACTATTTGTTATACCCAACATAAATGTCTTTGCATTGTCAATAAAGCATAAATAGAAATTCTGTTATTCTTTGCTTTTAGTGAGGAGCCACCTGACATCAGCAATGATATTTCTGTTACCATGGTCACTGCTAAATATAGCTTGAACTTTTGGCAGTTCTCTGTCTATGGACTGCTGTCACCCTTTTTTAATGAGCTTCAACAGTATTTTGCCTGGATTTGATTGTTTGATGATTTCCACATTCTGTTGGATATCCTTTCTTAAGAACGGGAACTAGTGAGTTGGCCAGGCAGTTGGTCTCCATCCACATTACATGGCAAGACTATTGAAGACTTCTAGGTCTGCGTTTGCCATTTAAAACATATAAGTTGGTGTCTCATCAATTCCTGTGACATTATACCAATGCCAGTACAGCTTGAACATCTTCCCTTCATTACCATTGGCTCTTGATCCTATGCTACTTCCTGAAATATTTTACTGTCAGCCAGTTCTTTTTGATACAATGATTCTGTGTACTCTTCCCATCTTCTTTTGATGCTTCTTAGATCATTCAGGATTTTGTCCGTAGCATCTCTAAATACTTCAACCAAAGGCTTGAATTTGCATTTCAGTTGTTTCACTTTGAAAAAAATGCTGACCGCGTAATTCCCTTTATAGTCTCCAATTCTAGGTCTGTGTAAATCTCATTACAAAGGTTTGCTTTATCCTCTTGAGCTTTTAAATCTTCTGTTCAGCTCTTTTTCTTCCATGTTTCTTCCCTTCATTTAGCCTTTTCAATGTTCTAGTGCAGTTTTTAGAACCTCTTCTGACATCCATTTTGTTGTGTGGGTTTTTTTAATTTTGTTTGTTTGTTGTTGTTTTGTACCATTCTCCTCTTTGTAGTGGCCTTTTGTTCTCTTTGTAGATGATATTCTTAATGCCATCCTAAAAATCGTGTCTTCATATTTGGTTTTTAATGCTTAAAACTTGCTCTTAAGATATTTTGAAATTCAGGTAGAATAGTCTAAAGATTGTATTTTGGTTATCATGGAGTATTTTCATTATCCTCATGCTGCATTTGAACTTGCACATGAGTAATTTATTGTTTGTTCCACAGTCAGCACCTTGCCTAGGTTTGTCAGCTGATAGGATTTTCTCCAAAGAATCCTTCCATAAATGTAGTCAATCTGATTCCTAGCCAATGGATCTGGTGAGGTCTTTGTATAAAGTTTGTTGTTGTTGTTTCTTTTTAGTGTTAATTTGTATACAAAATTAATATATACATTGTTTTTGACACATTCCTTCACTTGCATTGTGTTCTATAAAATTAATCATCATTATCTATGTCCAGAATTACCCTATCTTTTCAGGTTCCCACCTGAATCTTTTCTGGATCTTTGACAATTCCTTAACCTCCTCCCTCTGCTCACCAATCCAAACATCTATCAACAAATGACTGGTACTTTCACATAATGGAATACTATGCAAAACTCAGGAGCAATAATTGAAAAAAATACTGCATAAGATGAGAGATATTGGAGAGTATTATGCTAAGTTAACTAACTCAGTTTCATAGGACAAATACAGCATGAGACCATTTTTGTAAACATAGAAGAATAACTTTTAAGAAAAAGCATGAAAGTCCAAGGGAATAAAGAGAGGGAACCTGGAGGCTGAGGGTGGGCTGTTTTTGTTGGTTTGTTTTTTTAAAATGTATTTTCAATGAGTAAATAATTGATTCTACAGAATTTGATCATTTTATTTCAGGCCTCATTTTTGTCACAATGTCCTTAGTTTCCCCTCTTCTTTGTTTTTTAACTTTTGCATCCCAGTCACCCATTGTTATTAAAAAAATCTTGATTGCATGTTTTGTCACGTTTACTTCAAATCCCATCAAGCAGTTCTTTTCTGTCCTACCGGGTCACCAGGGATCAGAATCCATTTTGTGGTAGTGAATTCTGAGGTTTTTAGTAAATGTAAGAGACAGAGTTCATTACTAGTTATCATAAAGTAAGTGGCTGGTAAAGCTTTTTTAATGTATTACCATTTTCATATTTCAATATCAGGTTAAAAATTAAAATTAATAGAAGTTAACATTTTTAGAACAAATATGAGAGAGATCTAGTGACCAGTCCAGAGGAAATGCTGATGCTAACTCAAAGACTGTGCCTTTCTAGCAATTCTGAATCTATCAGCAGTTCTGAGGGGAAAAGGATAAAGAATCTATTCCTCTGTCATTTGCAGTCTTGAAAACCCATGTAGTCTCTGCTATGAATTAGTTCTGACTCAAACACAATGAGAAAGATCGTGCATCTTATGGTGCATTTTTCTGAATTATTTAGGTATATGTACTGCTTAATCCTAACAGTAATACTGCCTAGTGTGAAAATTGAGGTATAATAACTTAAATGTTGTTGTTGCTGTTTTGTACCCTAAAGTTGGAACTGACTCATAGTTGTCCCTTGGTGGGTTTTCAGAGATTGTAAGTGAAATTATTTTTAATTTTTTCAATTTTAAAAATTAATTATAAAGTTTTAAAGATTCTCAGTATTTCTTCATAATGAGCTAAACATTATTATCAATATTATGGACTGTTATTGTTATTGGTATGTGCTGTCGAGTCACCTGTGAGTCATAGTGACCCTGTGTACAGCAACCCTAAACACAGCTCTATCCTGTGCCAATCTTATTGTCTCTGACACATCTACCCCATTACTGCAGTCACTGAATCAATCCTTCTTATCAAGGGCCTTCCTCTCTTGTCCTGTCCCTCCACCCTCCCAAGTATGACGTCCCTCTCCAAGGACTGGTCTTGCCTTGCAACATGTCTAAAATATGTCAGACAAAACTTCAGAATCTTTGCCTCCAAGGAGCAGCCTCCTCTCACCTTCTCTAGGAAGAATTTCTATGTTCTCCTAGCAGTCCGTGGTATATATACTCTTTTCCAGCACCACAACTCAAAATCATCAATTCTCCTTCTATAATCCCTAGTTACTGTCCTGCTTCCCGATGCATAGCAAGTAATTGCAAAGACCATGACCTGGATCAGACACACCTTAATCTCAAGACTGATATTGTTGCTCTTCAGTATTTTGGAGAGGTCTCTGACAGCAGACTTTTCCAATGCAATTCATCTTTTTCTTTCCTGGTTGCTGGTACCAAGAGTGTTGATTGTGAAACCAAGCAAACTGAAGCTCAATCTCAATTTCTAAGTCTCTCATGATGCTGCCAATTCACCCAGTGGTGAGAATCTTTGTTTTCTTGATGTTGAGCTTCAATCCATAGCGAAGGCTAGAGTCCTTGACATTCTGAAGCAAGCTCTTCAGATCCTCCTCAGTTTCAACAATCAGAGTTGTGTCATCTTCATAACGCAGATTGTTGATGTGTCTTCCTCCAATTCTGACGTCATATTTCTCCTCATAGAACCCAGCCTCCCAGATTATTTGTTCTGCACATTGATTTCAAAGATAAGGAGATAGAACACATCCCTGGCATACATCCTTCTCAGTTTTGAACCATGTAGTATTTCCTTGCTCTGTTCTGATGACTGCTTCCTGGTCCAAGTATAGTTTTCACATAAGCACTATCAAGTGTTCTGGAATTCCCATTATTTTCTGAGTCAGCCAGAGTTTGTTGTGGTCGACACAGTCAAATGCCTTTGCATATTCAATGAAATACAGATAAACTTTCCTCTGGTAATCCCTGTTTTCAGCCAAGGTCTATCTGACATTAGCTACAGTATCCCTATTACCATGGCTTCTTCTAAAGCCAGCCTGCACTTCAGGCCCTGTTGATGTGTTGTTCCAGTTGTTTTCAAATAATCTTCCACAAAATCTAGTTTGCATGTGATATGAATGGGATTGTTCGATAATTTCTGCTTTCTGTTGGATCACCTTTCTTTGGGATGAAAATAAATACAGATCTCTTCCAGTCAGTAGGCCAGCTGGCTGTCCTCCAGATTTATTGGCACTACTTGGTGAGCACATACAGGGGAGTGTCTTTTTGTTGAAATGTGTCAATTGGTATGCCATCAATTCCTGGGGCCTTGCTTTCTGCTAATTCTTTCAGAGCAGCTTGAACTTCTTTCATCACCACAGGCTCTTTCTCATATGTTGTTTCGTGAAATTCTTCTGTGTTCACCAATTCCTTTTGTTACAATGACGGTATATTCTTTCAATCTTCTTTTAATATTTCTTGGAATTAAATTTTTTCATTTAATATTCTACCCAAAGTATTCTAAAATATTGTGTCTCAAGGCTTGAATTACAGACTAGTCTTAGAATTGTCCTAGCTAATGGATTTCAGACTTAAATGTAAAACAATTTTAAATGTAAAACAATTATGGGAATTTTAAAGTGAAAAGGATACAGTAGGAAAATAAATTATTTTAATCATCTATTTAATGAGCATGGTACCTTGTTGTTGTCTATCATGAATTCAGAACTGACCCATAGCTGACCTTAGGAGGATATTGCCCATTCTTCTCCTGATTAAGATGAAATGAAAAAGAAAATGTATATTAATAATAAATGAATTTGCATAATATCACTAAAGAAGATAAATAACTGAAATAATACACACACACACACACATATATATGTAGTCTCCTAGTGTCAAGACACTGCGCTGCAATCCCAAAGGCAAGTGGTTCATATCCACCAGCTGCTAAGTCATAAAAGGATGGGCAGTCACATCCCATGAGAAAACTGCCTCTGAAAACTCACCAGAAAGTCAACTATAGGATGGATCCAACTTGATGATACAACTTGATGTTGTTGTGTACCATCAAGTCTAATCTGACCCATACAACCCTCCAACAGATTTTCAAAGGCATTTAATCACACAGGAGAAGATTGCCCATCCTTCTCCCACAGAGCAGCTTGTGACCCCAAACCATGTGTCATTGATATTTCAGTGCAGCTTCTTGCCTCTAGGCCACCAGAGCGCACCTTCGTGCTCTCTTGATTGATTGATTGATAGCTAGATGTGTTGTTGTTGTTGTTGTTACATGCCATCAAGTTGACTGCAACTCAGAGCAACCCTATGTACAACAGCTCTGAAACCTGCCCTTTCCTTAGTAATTTCACTGATTCCAACACACCTACCCATATTTCCATAATCACTGTATCAGTCCATCTCATCCAGGGTCTTCCTTTCCTATACTGTCCTTCCATCCTTCTGAGCATGATGCCCTTTTCGAAGGATTGGTCCCTCCTGGCCACATGCCCAAAGTATGTAAGACAGAGCTTCAAAATCCTAGCCTCTAAGGAGAAACTCTCTCCAAGACAGGCCTATTTGTTTTCTTAGCAGTTCATGGTAAGTTCAAGATTCTTCTCCAGCATCATAACTCAAAGACATCAATTCTTCTTCTGTCATCCTTAGTTATTATTCAGCTCTCTGATGCATAGCAAGTAATTGTGAAGACCATGGACTAGATCAGGGGCACCTTTGTCTGCAGACTGACAATTTTTGTCAGTACACTGGAAAAGTCCCTGACAGCAGATTTACCTAAAGCAATTCATCTTATGATTTCTTGACTACTGGTGCCAAGAATGTCAATTATGGAGTCGAGCAAACAGTAACTCTAAAAACCTCAATTCTCCATCTATCATGGTGCTGCCAATTGGCCTAGGTTGAGAATTTATATCTTCTGGATTTTAAGTTTCAATCCATATTGAAGACTACAATCCTTGACCTGCAGCAAGGACTTCAGATACTCCTCAGTTTCTGCAAGCAAATTGTGTCATCTGCATATCGTAGATTGTTGATGAGTCTTCCTCTAATCTTGATGCCACATTCCTCCTCTTAAACCCAGCCTCTAGAATGATTTGTTCTGCATATACATTGAAATTTTATGGAGACAGGAACACATCCCTGACACACTTCCTTCCTGATTTTGAACTACAGTGTTTCCCTGGTCTACTCTGAGGACTGCTTCCTGGTCCAAGTATAGGTGTCAAATAAAAACATCAAGTCTTCTGGGATTCACATTCTCCTCAAGGTTAACCACAATTTGTTGTGATCAACACAAATACTTTTGCATAGTCAATGGAACACAGGTAGTATGATACTCTGTGCTTTCTGCCAAGATCCTTCTGATATTGGAGATAATGTCTCTAGTGACATGAACTCTTTTAAACCCCGCTGTATTTCTGCTAGTTCTCTGTCAAAGTACTGTTGCAGTCATTTCTGGATATCTTCAGCAAGATTGGAGCTCTCTGGTTAAAACAGGCTTGGAATTAGGAGTGGCATCCTCTTTCAAAATAACTTGTCTCTGGAAACTATTAACTTAGAGAAAAGATGAAAGTTATACAATGCTCAGGTCTTTATTCATAGGGTCACTATGAGTCATCTATGACTCAACAGCACTTAACAACAATAAGAAAGAACTCTCTCTGTCTCTTTGTCTCTCCATCTCTGTCTCTCTCTCTCTGTCTCTATATATGGCTTAAATATTTTATATATATATACACACTCTGTGTGTGTGTGTGTGTGTGTGTGTATTTCTCTTTATTTTTCCTTTCTTATGCCAACAGGAAGAATTAGTGCCTGTGAGTATTATTAGGCATGAGAGAAGGCGTGAGAAACATCTGACAGAAAATATTTTAATACAACCTGCCTTTCAGCTGTGTCACTGTGTTCAGCTGTACAGCTCTGTTTCTGGCTTGCTGCCCTCATATTCCTCCAGCTACTTTCCTTCCTCAATAATCCATCATTATAAGTACACTCTACCACAAAGGCTCAGCATGAAGAAGGCTTTATTTCCTGAAAAAAAAAAAGTTTTATTGTCCTAAAATTACTACAAATTATCCATGATTTTTAATGATCTTCTAATTATCTATTTAATGGTCTGACTCTGGTGGCTGTTTATATTTTCTACATTCCTTTTATAATAACTAGGTAAGCCATTTGGTAGCAGGAACAAAGTCTTATTTTTTTTTAATTATTGATTTTGTTTTGAGTGCAAGTTTACAGAACAGATTGTTTTTCCACTTAAGTATTCACACATATTTTGTTCTCTGATACTAGCTATGATCCTTACATTGTGACAGCATTCTGCAAGCTAAACTCGCTGTTTTTCTAGTTTCTATTTCTTTATTCCTTCTTAGAGCTTACTGAGTTTTTTCTCAGGGGAAATGCTGCCTTCCTGACCTCGTATGGTTGATTGGTATGAGTGTGTTCCTAGTGTTATTATTCAACTTACAGGAATGTGCACTGTTTGTGAATTGAGCCACAGGATAAGCCCTGTCGAAGGCATGAAGGATCACCAAGGCCGACCATTTCAAGTGCTACATGTGTTTCCATTAGAAGAATAAATCTGACAATTATTATGATTTGAATTTTGTTTCAGGTTTTTCTCTGAATCCATCCAGGATCCTTTTTGTGATTCCTTTCAGAGTAATCAGCAGAGGTGTTGGACACCATCTACTTCTGGTCCCTAAGCAGACACAGCAATGCTTGCCCTGGTGGACACTGTTTGGTGGAGCTTCCCAATTAAAATAAGCTTGAAAGCAGGAGTGGCATCCACTTCTGAAATGACTTTCCTCTGGAAACTCTATGAACAGTGCTCAGGTCTTTTGTTCATAGGGTCGCTATGAGTAGTCTATGGCTCAACAACATTTAACAAAAATAACTATGACAACATAGAGCTAAGTTGGCCTAGTGGACAGAAATTTATGCTACCAAGCCCAAGGTAGGTGATTTTCACCTCTGGCCCACAGGCCTGGTTTAAATTGGTTTTGGTCAACCATCCTTATGAGTGGTATAGCACTGGTCTGTGCATTGCTGTACAGAGGTAACTTATGGTTGCTATGATGCTAAACACTTATGGTTGCTATGATGCTAAACACTGTGACACTGATAAGCCAAATGGGATAATGGTTGTACAGTATTTGGTGAAGCTTCCTGATTAAAACAAGCTTGGAAGCAAGAGTGGCATCCACTTCCAAAATGGCTTGCCTCCAGGAGCTCTGTGAACTTTTGTTCATAGGGTCACTACAGATCGTCTACGACTCAATGGCACTTAACAACAACAACAGCTGCAGGAGGAATGTGGCATCAGGACTGGAGAGAGATTCATCAACAGTCTGCATTTTGCAGATGACACAACCCTTTTTGCTGAAATTGAGGATGACTTGAAACGCTTGCTACAGAAGGTCAAGGACTGCAGCCTTCAATACAGATTGAAGCTTAACATCAAGAAAACAAAGTTTCTCACCACTGGGCCAATTGGAAACATCATAATAGAATGGAGGAGAAACTGGGACTGTTAATAGTTTTAGTTTACTTGGCTACACCATCAACACTCTTGGTACCAGCAACCAGGAATTCAAAAGATGAATTGCATTGGGAAAGTCTGCTGGCAGGGACATCTCCAGAGTACTGAAGAGCAATGATGTCAGTCTGGCTTCTAAGGTGTTTCTGATCCTGGCCATGGTCTTCACAATTACTTGCTATGCATCAGAAAGCTGGATAGTGACTAGGATGGACAGAAGGAGTGTTGATTCCTTTGAGCTGTAGTGCTGAAAAAGAGTATTGAATATACCATGGACTGCTAGGAGAACAAATAGGTTCATCCTGGAGAGGGTAAAATTGGACTGCTCCTTGGAGGCAAGGATTTGGAGGTTCAGTCTGACATACATTGGGCATGTTTCAAGGAGAGACCAGTCATTGGTGAGGAACATTATGTATGCGAGGGTGGAAGAACAGTGCAGGAGGGGAAGACCCTTGATAAGATGGATTAACTCTGTGTTAGGGTAATAGGGGGTAGATGTGTCAGAGACAGTAAGATTGGCTTAGGATAAAGCAGGGTTCAGAGCTGTTGTTCATATGCTCGCTAGGAGTTCCAAGTGACTCGATCACACATAATAACAACAGCAAGCCATAGAGGTTCTGGTTTGCATTGTCCAAAAGTCCTTTGAATTAACTGCCAGTGGTTTTATTCACTCCTTTGTTTTATTATTTGTGTTTTTTTAATAACCAGTTCACATTGCATTTGTTGTTGTTAGGTGCCTTCAAATAAAATATGGCTCATAGTGACCTTATGAAAAACAGTTCTGAAACCTATCCTATCCTGTGCCATCCTCACTGGAGTCCATTGTTATAATCACTGTGTCGGTCCACATGTTTGAGGGTCTTCCTCCCTTTTTCTCTTCACCTTTTCATGAATAATATCTTTTTCCAAGGAGTATCTTCTCATAGCAACTTGCCAAAAATATTTAAGATGAAACTTCATCCTTCTAGCCTCCAACGAGCATTCCAGCTGCACCTTGTCCAAGACCTGTTTGTTCTCTGGTATTTAGTACTCTTCTCCAACCCCACAGTTCAGAGGCATCAATTCTTTGTTCATTGTCAACAGCATACCAAGTGATTGAAAAGTCTATTTTCTGAATTAGGAGCCCCTTCATTCTCAAACTAATCACTGCTCCCCAATAATGTGGAGAGATCCCTGATTGTAGACTTTCCTAGTACAATACACAGAGATCCTAATTGCCTCACTGCTGGAATCAAGTGTACTTATGCTTCTAAATAGGATGACATTGACATTTTTCACCATTTATTATAATATTGTCTATTGATTCAGTGCTGAGAATTTTTGTTTTCCTAACATTGAAATGCAATTCATATTGAACCCTCTCATCTTTGATACTCTGCAGCAAATGCTTCAAAATCTCCTCACTTTTAGCAAGCAAAGTTGTGTCATCTGAATAATGAAGGTTATTGATGAAACTTCTCCAATCTTGATACCACATTCTTCTTCATGGTACCCCTTCTTAAATAATTATTTGGATGCACATTACATATTCTAATCAATATTAGTTTATATGATAGTTTCAGAAATTTTTCAGATTCCTCCATTGTTTTATGTTTTTCTAATCATGATTGAAGAAATGTATCACTTTGAGTCTCCTAGCTAAACACACTCTTGCCTAAAAAAGTAAACTATTGATTTCGCCACAATTTTTGCTTAATCAAGCTCTATTCATGGGGAGAGAATTTTCCCTAACTAGCAGACAGCCTTCTTCTTCTTCTGTGGACCTTATATTTTCAGTTTATTATTCCATTCCATTGCCCATAAAGGGTTACATTCAGAACAGAAAATACCCTTTTTGAAAATGGTTTGTTGTTGTAGTTATATACTGTCAGATCAGAGCTGACCCATAGCCGACCCTCCAGCAGGTTTTCAGAGGCCATAAATCTCTCAGGAAGAGATTGCTGGTTTTTCTCCTTCAGGTGGAGGAGCTGGTGGAATGAAACAATGTGTCTTGGGGGTGGTAGCCAGCTTCTGACCATTAGGCCTCCAGAGGTTTCTATTTTCAACTTAATACTAGTATGAGGCATGCTCTCATGACAAAACTGATGTGTCCTGAAAAAGCCTTCAGCAAAATTGTACTCTTCAGATATCTTTCTTATCTCTGCCAAAAATCCCCAAAAGATACATTTAGAATGTAAACTACAAGAGGGCATCAACCTTTTAGCTGTGCCTGTCTCTCATATTCGTTTGTTTTTAGTATCTTTTTTGATGTGTGTTGTTGAGAATATACACAGTAAAATATGTCAGTTTAACTCTTTTGGCAAGAAGAGTTCAGATATTTTTATTACATTGATTTCTGCAGCCATTCTCAGATTTCATTTCAGAGTTATTTATTCCTCATTTACATAAATACGCTGCCTCCTAAAATTCGTAACTAATCTTTCAAGTTGTAATTTTGAAGCCAAACAAATAAAAGACCATAATGCTTCAGAAAACCATTTTCACTATTTAAGTTAAACTATTACTTGGCTTTAAGAAGACTTTGGGAATATTTTTGTTTAAAAGTTAAGTATTCTCTGAGGACAATTATTGCTGATGTCTATTAGATTTTGAAATTCTGTTTTATATTTTCTCTCTTTTGATCATGATTCTTCTATGATTTTTTAATTTCAAAACATATAAATACTTCAACCAAGCAACCAACCATACAGTTCAGATCCAATGGCAACAGAGACAGTATTTCATAGAGGCAAATAATCACACACTCTATACTCTCCTGTTTCTGACTCTCCTTCTCCTGTTCTCTTAAGCTAGCAGACTTATTGCTATGCTTTGGGTGTCAATTCTTAAGATTTTTCTAACTCTGAGTATTATCCAAAGAACTAGGAGGTAGACCAGAAGCACTAAACTCATCATTAAGTCAATGAACTCAAGTATCCCACGAGACCAGGAATTTAAAATTCTGTACGAGAGCACCAAATCCCATGAGAAATTTTGTTACAGGTAAGCTGTCCTAGCTGTTACTTTAATTTTTTAAAAAATCACAGTTATAAATTGATCTATCATGCAACTCTTGGCAAGTTGACTTTTACAGGATTATAACTTATTAAGAGCTATTTTATTAATCAGCTTCCTTTGCTTAGTAACATTTGCATGTTGTTCCAAAATCTCTAAAGCTCCAGGAAAGAATGAAATTTCCTTTTATTTTCCTCCATCTTATAAACTTTTCCACGAAATTGGACCAGATGAAAATAGCCTTGGATGGAATCTCCAACGCAATTTTTTTTTAGGATTTTTTGTGTAACATTGTACTATTATTATCACAAGAAGATTGCCAAAATTTCAGAGTCTACATGTACTTCTCAAATTGAAATAGAAACAACTCAGAGAGTTTCTATTCCACTTATCTCATCACATCTGATGCGACCTCTATGTTTTAAAAATGTTACCAAAAATTCACAGATTTTAGATTTATTCTTCTGTTTTCTTTCTCATTGAGAAAATTACCACCACTTTCCACCTATAGCTAATGTTGTTGTTGTATATCATAGAGTCAGGACTGATCCATAGCAGATCCTCTGACAGGTTTGTAGTGGCAACAAATCACATGGAAGGAGATTGTCCATTCTTCTCCCTCAGAGCAGCTGCTGGCCTCAAACTATGTGCCTTCAGCATCACAGTGCAGCTTCTTGCTACTAGGCCATCAGAGCTCTGTTCAATTATAGTGAAACTGTGACTAGGAAATTTAAGTACACCTCATCTGAGTGCAATTTGCTTTTCAGAAGAACTCACTGAGGGCAACATTTTAGCTATTAAATTTCTTCCATATCAGAAAAATTCAAATTAGGATTTTTCTTGGGCTGAAAGCAAAATAAGTTATCTTCAAAAGATGATTAGTAAATAACCATTCATGTACTTGAGATTTTACCATTTATTTTTCCCATCTATTTGTTTCCTAATTTTATAATGGCGCAGTGCACAGTGATATATTTTTACATAGTATAATTTTAGCTGTTTCAAGCACTATAGGCAAAACTCATTATATATCATTAAAACTTGTAAATTGCAAATGCATGATTTTACTAAAGTGTGTGTGTGTGTTAGAGAGAGTTCTAATGGTTTAATAAGTGAGAAGTTGTGTCTCCAGCAAAGTAGCAGCCTGCTCAAACTCACTAGCTCTGTGGGAGAAGATTGAAAATCACCTTTTGTGCAATTTAGGGCTCTCTGAAAACCTACTAGAAGGTTATGAATCAGTTCCAACATGAAATTGAGATTACAGATATATATAGATATAGATAGATAGATAGATATAGATATAGATATTTAGATAGATAGAGATAGAGATAGAGATATATAGAGATAGTGATAGAGATATATCTAAAATAGACTATTGTTATGTACCATCAAATCAGAACTGAGTGGCTCTTCAAATGCTATAATTGCATGAAAGAGATTGTCCATCTGCCTCCCATGGAGCATCTGGCTAATTGAAATTGCCTGCTTTTGAACTAGCCACACAACTTCTTACCAATAGGCCACCAGCACTCCTTGTTTGGTATACTGTTGTTGTTGCTGTTAAGTGCCGTCGAGTCATAGACAATTCATAGTGACCTTATGAACAAAAGACCTGAACACTCGTATAACTTTCATTGTTTCTCCAAGTTCATAGAGTTTCCAAAGACAAGCTATTTTGGAAGTGGATGCCACTCCTGCTTCCAAGCTTGTTTTAATCAGGGAGCTCCACCAAACACTGTTCACCATGGGTAACCATTATCGCATTTGACATGAGTGTCACAGTGTTTAGCATCACAGCAACCATGAGTTAGTTACCTCTACACAGCAAGTGGACAGGCCAGTGCTATACCACTTATAAGAATGTTTGACCAAAAACAATTAAAACCAGGCCTGAGGGCAGCAGATTAAAAACACCCATCTTTGGCTTGGTAGCATAACTTTCTATCCACTAGGACAACAGAGCTCTCTCTATGTTGCTGTTGGTGTTAATTGCCGTCAAGTCATAGATGACTCAACAATTAAGAAGAATACTTCTGAACAAATGTATATTCAGTGTACATTTGTAAAAACAATTGGTCTACTAACTCCACTATTATAATTTCAGAATAAGATTGTCCTACAGTGCTTCTGAGTCTATAAAGTGGTATGGAATCAGACTGCTTCATCTTTTTCTCACAGGGAAGCTAGTGTAATTTGAAAATTCAATACCTATATTTATGTTATTTTTATGTGCATCAAGTCACCTCCAACTCATAGCAACCCTGTTTACAGCAGCTCTGATCCATGTCCTATCATAAGCCAATTCCATTGACTTTGACACACCTACCCTCATTACTTCAGTTACTGTGTCAATCAGTGTCCTCCAGGGTCTTGCTCTCTTGCTCTGTCTCTCCACCCTTCCAAAGCTTGATGTTCTTCTCCAAAGACTGGTTCTTCCTGGCCATATGCTCAAAATATGTGAGACAGAGTTTCAAAACCCTTGCCTTTAAGGTACATCTTGGTTTATTTCTCTACAAGACAGAACTGTTTGTTCTCTTGGTGGTCCATGGTATAGTCAAGACTCTTCTCCAGCATCACAACTCAAAACCATAAATTTTTGTCATTCTTAGTCATTGTCCAGCTCTGATGCATAGAAATTAAATGCAAAGACTATAGTCTGAATCAGGTTCACCTTAATCTCTAGACTGACATCATTAATCTTTAACACTTTGAAGAGGTCACTGACAGCAAATTTCCCTAATACAATTTGTCTTTTGGTTTCTTGACTCCTGGTGCCAAGAATGTTGACTGTGGACTCGAGCAAGCTGAAATTGTTAACAACCTCAATCACTTCTCCAACAGTCATGGTGCTGCCAATAGGTCGGTCCCGTGGTGAGAATTGTCTTCTTTATGTTAAGCTCAAATCCATATTGAGCACTGCAATATTTGACGTTCTGCAGTAAACACTTCAGGTCTTTCTCAGCTTCTGCAGCCAAGGTTGTGTCATCTACATAATAATTCACGTTATTGATGGATCTTCCTCCGATCCTGATGCCACATTCTTCCTCATTAAATCGAGCTTCCAAAGTGATCTTTTCCTCATACAGATGGAAAAGGTATGGAGATAGGATATTTGATTCACTCCTTTCACAAATTTGAACGATGCAGTGTTTCCTTGCTCTGTTCTGAAGACTGCTTCCTGGTCCAAGGATAAGTTTCACATGAGCACAATCAAATGTTCTGGGATTCCCACTCTTCTCAAGGCTAGCCAGAATATGTTCTGATCCACACATAGTTAATATGCACACATAG
>NW_006399831.1:7359925-7361086 GCF_000299155.1 Elephantulus edwardii | reverse complement strand
TGTTTGATGGAATATTTCTGTGTCAGCCAATCCTTTTTGGTATAGGAACTCTGTGTACTCTTTCCGTCTTCTTTTAATACTTCTTGGATCATTCAGTATTCTGCCCATAGCATCCTTAAATTCTGCAACTCAGGGCTTCAATTTGTTCTCCAATTCCTTTAGCTTAAGAATTGCAGAGTAAGTCCATCATTAATTTTACAACTGCATCTCTTTGCACATATTGTTATACTACTTTTTTTGTATTCCTAAACTGCCCTATGAAATCTGCTCAGCTCCTTAATTTCTTGCTTTCTTCCCTTTGTTTCATCTTCTTTGCACTCTAGTGTAATATTCAAAGTCATTTCTAATATCCTTCTCAGTCTTTTCTTCCTCCTCTGTCTTTGTAATGACCTTTTGCATTCTTCATGGGTAATATTCTTGATCTTCTTCCACAGTTCATCTGGTCTTCATTTATTTTCACTCAAGGCCTCAAATGTGTTTCTGAGATGGTTTTTAAATTGAGGCATGATAGACTCAACATCAAGTTTTGATTCCTGCGGATTTAATTTCACCTCTTTAGTTTTATTTTGAACTTGCATACGATTGGGTGATGGTCTGTTCCACAGCACCTGGTTATTTTTCATAGCTACTATTGAGCTTCTACAATGGTTCTTTCCACAGGTGTAATCTATCTGATGTCTGCATACTATTAGATGAAATCCACGTGTATAGTCACCGTTTGTGCTTCTTATAAAAGATATTTGCAATGAATAAATACTTGACTGTTTTCCACCTCTTGCCTCATTTCTGCAACCAAGTGTATGATTTCTGATTTCCGATCCTTATTCCCTGTTCCCTCATTTTGTGTTCTGGTTACCCGTTATTATTAATTTTTCTTTGTTGCATGTTTGATCGATTTCTGATTGCAAAGTTGGTAAAAATATCCTATTTCCTCCTCTTTGGCTCTGATTACTGGTACATATTTTTGAATGATAGCAACATTATGTATCTTCCTTTTATGTGTATGGATAGTATCCTATTGCTCTCACCATTGTATTTCTAGATAGATTTAGAAATGAGCTTTAAAACAACTATGAGATATCATTTCACCCCAGTCAAAATAGCAAAATTTAACAGAACAGCAAGCAACAAATGCTGGCGAGGTTGTGGAGAAACTGGAAC
>NW_006399831.1:7358325-7359310 GCF_000299155.1 Elephantulus edwardii | reverse complement strand
ACCTTTTTATCTCCAGCAGAGTAGATTGTATGACTGCCAGATTAAAAATGTCCCATTCAGTCAATACCTATGCATTCCTTTCTTAACAATGTACAGTTTTCCTACATTCATGCTTTCACATTCTACCCACCATGGTGGATGGAGAAGAGATTTAGATTGTTAACAATTACAGTGTGCTTGTCTCCACAATCAAAACACTTAGCATCAGGAGTCAGGAAATCAAAAGACAACTTGCACTGGGAAAATCTGCTGCCAGGGACCTCTCCAGAGTGCTGAGAAGTGACAATGTCAGTCTGGAAACTAAGGTGCACTTAATCTATGCCATGGTCTTTGCAATTACTTGCTATGCAGGAGAGAGCTGGACAATGACTAGGGATGACAGAAGAAGAAAAGATGCCTTTGAGTTGTGGTGCTGGAGAAGAGTCTTGAACATACCATGGACTACCAAGAAAATGAATAGGTCTCTGCTGGATAGGGTTTTGAAGCTCTGTCTCACACGCTTTGGGCATGTGACCAGGAGGGACTAGTCCTTGGGAGGGGCATCATACTTAGAAGGGTGGAGGGACAGCACAGGAGAGGAAAAGTCCAGGTGAGATGGATTGATACTGTAACTGGGGCAATGGTTGTAGATGTGTCAGAATCAGTGAGACTGGACTCAGTACAGGGCAGGCTTCCGAGCTGCTGTACATAGGGTTGCTGCAATGGTACATAGGTGACTCGATGGCACATAATAACAACAACAAAAACAATTTTTTAATTGTTTGTATCTGCTTACAGCTTTTCAACAATATTAGCCAAACATGTTAATGAAAGGAGCAGATGAAGGATACTTCCCCATTATGAAAGTAACCAATAGATTCATCATTGATCTATCCCTTGGTGCATGTGTTTTGGCCTGTCCCTTTCCCCACTCCTCCAGCATTTTATTTCTCTCCTATCTATTCCTACCAGCACCTCCATCCCTCCCACAGCCAATCCTCTATTT
>NW_006399831.1:7355456-7356825 GCF_000299155.1 Elephantulus edwardii | reverse complement strand
CAACAACAGCCACAAGAAGCCCAGCATTTTACATACTATGTTATCAGCTTCTTTTTAGACACAATTAGCTTACATTAATCTATATTTGAATAATTTCTGTATGTATTTTTTGACTTACCATAGATTTTAAAAATGTAAGATTAAAAAAAATGATCAAATCATAGCATTTTTATTCTTGATAAAACCATTAGTCATTAAAAGATGTGATGTAATGGTTTTATTGTTCCAAAGGAGTTTCTTAGCCCACTGATTTTGGCTATTCACACATGTTTAGGTGGGAATATCCAACACATTGTAAAGTTTAGTACTGGGGAACTGGTCAGACTTGCCATACTTCTAGGCTTAAATTGACCATGTTTCATGACAGAAAACAGGATTTTCACTAGCAGCAAAAAAAGAGAAAACATGCCCACTGCTTTTGGGGTTAGCAATTTCTACAAGGGAGTCTGAGAACTAGATTCTGTAGCAGCAGTAGCAGCAAAAGAAACAACAGTTGAGACACAGACACCCCCAAGAAACCAGCATGACTGGTGAGTGCCACCATATAGACCCAAAATTAGAGCTGGAAGCCTTCTTACAAGTTTATAGGAAACACTGTAAAGCTGAGAGACTGAAGATTCCAAAGTTGATCTTACTAAAAAACTGTGTTCTGTTTCCAACCTGAACTGTCCATTAACTTCCCTAATAATACTAAATCATGACTATAACCTGTGGCTTTCTGTGTGTCCATTGAAATAAATTTTCAAACCCAGTGTGCGAGTCCTAGGATGAACAGTTAGTGTTAGTCTTTGTAAAAGTAGATTTGGGAAACTTAGGAGACATGTATGGCCTTAGTGATATTTAACCGATGCTGTGGACATTGTTATTGGACTGTTCTCCATTTTGGATATATCGTAGGTCACCTTGTGTCACCATAAAGAATTTTTCCAAAATTTACAGATTTATTGTTCTTATATATTATACTCCTATGTAAAGTCCTATCACTGGGTGAAAAGGAAAAATTATAATTGACAGAAATGTAAGTCAACTAAATTATAAACATGTGTCTGCATATCATTTTTATAGTGTTAGATATTAGGTTAAATTTGTATAAAAAGTGGATTATGATTTAGTATTAAACCAATGAACCTTAACATGACTATTATGGTGAGATTTTACTGAACCAAGAGGCTTTTGTCCTTACGACTTTATTACTTTAATTAAAGGGACATTGTAAATTTCTCTGCAGAGAGAATTCTTAAAACGTCTGTGAAAAGCCTTTCAAAAACAATTCCTTATTAAAGTTTATTATTGCCTGCAGGAGTGGTATCTACTTCTTAAACAACATGCCTCCAGAAACTCTATGTATGAACTTTTATAAATGTCGATG
>NW_006399831.1:7351061-7354856 GCF_000299155.1 Elephantulus edwardii | reverse complement strand
TTCACATTTCCTACAAAGGGGATCCAACAGATAGTGGAAGTTATCAAACAATATCATTACTATCACAAGCAAAATGCTGCTGAAGATCATTCAAAAATACCTAGAACAGTACATAGACAGGTAATTAACAAAAGTTCAAACTAGATTTAGAAGAGGCTTTGTGGCAACATGGATATCATTGCTTATGTTAGATAGATCCTTGCTTAAAGCAAGGAATACCAGAAGACTATCTCTGTGTGCTTTATTATCTATGAAAGAAAGGTATTTGACTGTGTGGATCATTAAAATTATGGCTAATATTGATAAAAATGGGAATCCCAGAAACTTAATTGTACTCATGTGAAACGCATACCTAGATTAAAAGGCTATTGTGTGAAGCAAGAGCACACTACATTAAGAAAGGTGTGCATCAGGGCTGTAACATTCACCCACATTTATTCAGTCCGTATGCTGAGCAATCATTCAAGAAGCTGGACTAATACTTACCTGGCAGAGGAAACACCATGATCAGGCAGGTGGTTTTCCCAGTACGAGGCTCACCCATTGCACTTGGGGTGTGCTGACCCCTGCGATTTCCCCAAATGCGGGAAATTCGACTGCATAATTTGTGGTAGTGGGGGACTGTGTACGTGCTATCCTCTGACAAAAAAAAGAAGAAGAAGCTGGACTATATAAAAAAGAATATGGCTTCAGGATTAGAGGAAGACACATCAACAAAATATATTATGCGGTTGATATCACTTTGCTTGCTGAAAGTGAGGAGGACTTGAAACAGTTGTTGCAGAATATTGAATACTACAGCAATGTGTATAAATTACATCTCAAGATCAAGAAAAAAAATCTCACTATTGGACCAATAGGCAAGTAACATAATAAATGGAGAAAGGATTGAAATTATTCATGAAATCCTATTACTTGAATCCACTTCATTTTGGTAGCAGCTGCCCGGAGATCAGGAGTGGTATTGCACTGGAAAAGTCTGCAGTCAGAGGCCTCTCCTAATTATTTAGGAGTGCTGATGTCAGTTTGAGGATGAAAGTATGTCTGATGCAGGACGTGGTCTTTTCAGTCACTAGATGTATTGCTGAAAGATGAACAGTGACTAAGGATGACAAGAATTCATGCCTTTGTACTGTGTTATTGGTGAGGAGTATGAAATATCTCATGGATTAACAAAAGAAGAAACAGATTTGTCTTGGAGAGGATGCATGGGGGGATGGGGGATAAAGCTTTATTTCACATTTGAGCATGTTTTAGGAGCGGTTATTTCTTGGAAATGGACATCATTATTGGAAAGTTACAAGGTTGACAAAAGATAGGAAGACCCTAAACCAGATAGTGACTGGAAATAATGAACTTTAAACCAGAAAGTGACTGGAAGTAATGAACTCAAGTACGTTAGAGGTGTGAGGATGGCATAGGATAGGACAGGGTTCAGATTTCTTTTTCATAGGGCCCTTTTGGGTCTTACTTGACTCAAAAGCACCTAAAAAAAAAATCAAAGTAATGATTTTATGCAGAAACTTGTGCTTATTTTGGTCTTTCCATTAACCAAGAAAGGTTTACACTCAGTTCATTTGTTATTCTTTGCTCTCAAGTTTGTTAAAAGTCTATAAAAAGCAGATCTAAACTTTGCCCTATCCTGTGCAGTCTTCACAGTCTCACCAGACTTAAGTCCATTGTTGCAGTCACTGTGTCAATCCACCTCATTAAGAATTTTCCTCTCTTTCATTGACATCTACTTTTCCAAACAATAGTATATTATAACTACCATGTAATGCATTTGTATTTGATGCTCTTGTATTTCATTCACAGAGTTATGAGCTATTAACCCAGAGATACTTTCTCATTAGGAGCTGCTAGGCAGAAAGATTAGCTGTCTTCCTATGTGGTATTTTCAGCCTAGAAAAAAAAAATTGGAGGCTCAATTACGAGTTACTTCTCACTGGATGACAATGTGTTTGAGTTTTTGAGTGAACAGAAAGAGAAAAATGCATTGTATTGTTGTTTTTTAAAAAAGTTATTGTTGGTTCTTTGTTTCGTTTGTGCTTATTTGCAATGCAAAAGTCAGCTGTCAGGAACCTCTCCAGAGTACTGAAGAGCAATGACATCAGTCTGGAGACTACAGTGAACATGATTTAAGGCACAGTCATCGCAATTACTTGCTATGCATCAGAGAGATGAACAATGACTAGGGACAATAGAAAAAGAATTGATGCCATTGAGCTTTAGTGCTGGAGAAGAGTGCTGAATATACCATAGACGGCCAGGAGAACAAATAGTTTCATCCTAGAGATGGTGACGCCAGGCTGCTCCTTGGAGGCAAGGATTCTGAGGCTTTGTCTGATTTGGACATATTGTAAGGAGGGGCCAGCCCTTGGAGAGGGACATCATGCTTGGAAGGGTAGAGGGAAGGAGAAAGAGAGGAAGAACATCGATGAGATGGATTATTTCAGGGCTCTTATACATATCATTACTGTGAGTCACAGATGATTTGATGGCATGTAACAACAATGACAGAGTTTGGTGAGATTTAGCTATTCACATCCCTGTGCCACCTACTTCTAGAGTTCAAACTTGTAAGGAAATAATATATAGTGCTATCTTGCTACTACATTGCAAATCTAAGATACAGTATTTGAAAACTAATAAACACCATATCAATACATCCACAAAGTGAGGGAGAGAGAAGACAGAGAAAGACATAAAGATACTGTATATGAAAGAACATTATTTAGAAGGTGAAATAACCTCACAAATCATGGATTTGGTATTGAGAAAGCATAATCCAAAATGGGTTCTCATTTATTTTTACAATCTCAAAAATAACGTTTGGAAAGAAAGTAAGACCTATAGTTAGAAAACATAGACTTGGTGACAGAAATGATGCTGGAGACAAAATGAAAGAATTTTGTAAATACTTATTATAGGAGTCATAAATGCAGACCGTACACACATGGATGTCACCTGATGGTATGCATAGGAATCGTATCAATTACATCTGTGGGGAGGAATCACTGCAGAAGCCCAATATCAGCTGTGAAAACTAGGCCAGGAGCTGATTGTGGAACACACCACCAACTACTCATATGCAAGTTCAAGCTGAAGCTAAAGAAGGTTAAATCAAATCCACAGAAAACAAAAATTTACCTTGAATCTATTCCACTTAAATTTCAAAATTATTTCAGGTACATATTTGAGGTCTTGAACACTGATGAGCAAATACCAGATGACTTGTGGGAGGGTATAAAAAGTATCATCCAGGAAGAAAGCAAAAGGCAATTACAAAGAGAGAGGAAAAAGAAAAGACCAAGATGAATATCAGATGAAATTCTAAATATTATACTTGAGCACTGAGAAACCAAAACAAAGGGAAGAAATCAAGAAATTAAGGAGCTGGACAGAATATCTCAGAGGGCAGCATGGGAAAACAAAGTATTATAATGAAATGTGTAAAGACCCGGAGTTAGAAACTCAATTACTTAAGCTGAAGAAACTGAAGAACAAACTCAAGCCTCAGATTGCAATACATAAGGATGCTTTGGTCAGGATATTAAATGATCCACGGAGATTGAAAAGAAGATGGAAGGAGTCATTGTATCAAAAAGTTGGCTGACACAGAAGAATGTCGTGAAACAAAAGTATGAGCCTGTGGTGATGGAGGAAGAAGTTCAAGCAGCTCTGAAGGAAGTGGCAAAAAATGTCCCAGGAACTGATGACATACCAATTGACATATTTAAAAAACAAACAAACAAGCAAATCAGGAGCTGCTCTGAATGAGCTCACCAAATTAAG
>NW_006399831.1:7342802-7350476 GCF_000299155.1 Elephantulus edwardii | reverse complement strand
GATGACACAACCTTGCTTGCTGAAACTGAGGATGACCTGAAGTGCTTGTTGCAGAAGGTTAAGTACTGCAGCCTTCAGTATTGATTGATGCTAAATATCAAAGAAACACACATTCTCACCACTATGCCAATTGACAGCATCATGATAAGTAGTGAAAATATTGAGTTTATTAACAGCTTTGGTTTGCTTGACTCCAAAAGCAACATTCTTGGTACCAGCAGCCAGAAAATTAAAAGATGAATTGCATTGGGAAAGTCTGATTTCAGTCTGGAGGCAAAGGTGCATCTGATACAGGCCATGGTCTTCACAGTTATGTGCCATGAATCAGAAAGCTGGACAATGAATAGAGATAATAGAAGGAAAAATGATGCCTTTAAGCTGTGGTTATGATAAAGAGTATTGACTATATCATGGACTGCTTCGAGAACAAATAGGTTTATCTTGGAGATGGTAGATGGTGTAGTCAGGCTGTTTCTTGGAGGCAAGTATTCTGTATCTCCTTTTTACTTTGGGCATGGTACCAGGAGAGATCAGTCCTTGGAGAGAGACATTATGCTTGGTAGGATGGAGGGACAGTACAGGAGAACAAGAGCCTTGATGAGATGGATCTACTCAGTGATTGGAGTAATTTGAGTGGGTGTTTTTGAGTCAATAATGTTAACTCATGATAGAACAGTGTTCTGAGCTGTTGTACAGAGGGTCACTATGAGTTGCAGGCAATTTGACAGCATGTAACAATAGCAATAACAATCTGAGGGTAAAAATTTGTTTCCTAAACAACATGCCTCTGGAAACTCCAAGTACTTTGATAACTGTAGAGGGACTTCAGGCCTTTTGTTCATAGGGTCGCTGTGAGCTGTGCTCTACTCAAAGGCATTCAGCAACTTCAACAATTTTATAAATTAACTGTAAGTAAGTAACTGTAACACATTTTTTTTTAAATGAAGAATTGAAAGGATAAAGAGATAAATCTACCACCTAATCTATTTTGACATATTTTTGAATAGGTTTTTATCTTCAGCATCTTTCAAAAATTTTAACAATTACAATAGTTATTTCTTTACATTTTCTTAACCTTAAATATCCATATTGCTACTAGATATTATTTTTAAAAATCTGCTTTGTTAAATTAAATGGTTCTGTCATACTTTACCTAATCATCCCTCGAATTAGTCACAAAATTAGAGGATGATAATCTTCATATACTTACAGTCTTTTCTATCATATATTCTCTACATGTAAATTTAAGACACTGTAATAACAAGATTTAAATAATGTAATTCATTTAAGAAAATACAATAACTAGATTTAAATAATGTAATTCAGAAGGCTTTTAAGAGATAGTTAATTCAGCATTGGATGGCCAGTCCTGCTTCTTAAGCTCTCTTAGCTAGGACACTGTTGCATTCTCTCCCCCAGGAGTAATCCCGCTATTATTTGAAATACTGTTGTATAGCTTGTAGTACCAATAGGCAACATAAAAGAAAAAGTATTGACGTTATCTATGATTTAAGTTTTTTTGTATCTAAAATCAACATCCATAGAAGCAACAGTCAAGAAATCAAAAGAAACATCTACTGTCAAAACAATATAAAGTACAAAAAGGAAGGATGTCCGTTCAAGGTCAATCTGACCCAAGCCATACTATTTTCAGTTACTTTATATGTATGTCAAAGTTGAATAGGAGATATAAGAAACCAAAGAATTGGTGCCTTTGATATCAAGACTGAAAGTGTGGATTATACCATAGACTGAAGAAAAAACAACAACAACAAAAAACACAACAACACCTGTCTTGGTAGAAATGCATTCTGTGTATTCCTTAGAGGCAAGGATGGTAAAATGTTGCCTCACATACTTTGAAGATACTTTCAGGAAGTTACATTCCTGGTTACAAAAAGACTTGGAAAAGTAGCATGTAAGCAAAAGAAGTGACGATTCTCAATGAGATAAATTGACAATTACTACAACAGTGAGCTTAATACGGGGAAAATAAAGAGGACAGTTCAGGATCAGGAAAAATTTTACTGGTTATTCATAAGAATACCAGAACACTTGATCGTGCTAATGCTAAACCTATACTTGGACCAGGAGGCAGTCATCAGAACAGAGCAAAGGAACACTGCATGGTTCAAAATTGGGAAGGGCGTACGCCAGGGATGCATCCTATCTCCATACCTTTTCAACCTACATGCAGAACAGATTATCCTGGAGGCTGGGCTCTATGAGGAGAAATGTGGGGTTAAGATTGGAGGACGATTCATCAACAATCTGCATTATGCAGATGACACAACCCTGCTTGCTGAAACTGAAGAGGACCTGAAACACCTGCTGCAGAGCGTCAAGGACTGCAGCCTCCAATATGGATTGAGGCTCAATGTCAAGAAGACGAAGATTCTCACCACTGGACCAGTTGGCAGCATCAGGATGGATGGCGAAGAGATTGAGATTGTACACACCTTTAGTCTGCTTGGCTCCACAGTCAACACTCTTGGCACCAGTAGACAGGAAATTAAAAGGCACATTGCCATGGGAAAGTCTGCTGTTAGGGACCTCTCCAAAGTCCTGAAGAGCAATGGTGTCTCTCTGGAGACTAAGGTGCATTTGATACAGGCCATGGTCTTCACAATCACTTGTTATGCATCAGAGAGTTGGACAATGACCAAGGAGGATAGAAGGAGAATTGATGCCTTTGAGCTGTGGTGCTGGAGAAGAGTATTGAGAATACCATGGACTGCTAGGAAAACAACAGATTTGTCCTGGAAAGGCTTAAACCGGGTGGCTTCTTGGAGGCAAGGATTCTGAGGCTCCGTCTAACATACTTTGGACATGTTGTGAGGAGAGACCGGTCCTTGGAGAAGGACATCATGCTTGGAAGAACAGCGCAGGAGGGGAAGGCCCTCTATGAGTTGGACTGATTCAGTGACTGGGATAATTGGGATGGGAGTGTCAGAGACAGTGCACAGATTGGCACAGGAGAGAGCAGAGTATAGGGCTGTTGTACATAGGGTCGCTATGAGTTGCAAGTGACTCAATGGCACATAACAACAACAACATTCATAGGTTACTATGAGTGGTAATCAACCCAGTAACACGTACTGAAAAAACAGCACATAATGAGAAAATAATCAAGTTTCTTAATATTCCCAAATTGTCACCAACAATAGTTATACTAAATTTTAGTAGGTATCTTTGGGAGGATATCAAGAATATCATCCAGGAAGAATGCAAATGGTCATCACAAAAATAGAGGAGGAAGAAAAGACCAAGATGGATGTCAGAAGAAACTCTAAATATTGAAATGGAGCACCTAGAAGCCAAAGCAAAGGGAAGAAATCAAGATATTAAGGAGTCGAATATACGATTCCAGAGGGCAGTGCAGAAAGACAAAGTATTACAATAAAATGTGCAAGGAGCTAGAGTCAGAAAATAAAAAGGGCCAAAATCAATCAGCATTTCTTAGCTGAAGGAACTCAAGAACAAATTCAAACCTTGAGTTGAAATACTTAAGGATGCTATGGGCAGAATATTAAATGATCCACGAAGCATTAAAAGAAGATGGAAAGTGTATACAGAGTCATTGTACCAAAAGGAATTGGTGGACACAGAAGAATTTCATGAAACAACGTATGAGTAAGAGCCTGTGGTAATGAAGTTCAAGCTGCTCTGAAATAATTGGCAAAAAGCAAGGCCCCAGAAATCGATGGCATACCAATTGACATATTTCAACAAACAGGCACTGCCTTGGAAATCTGTTCCAAGAAATCTGGAGGACAACCACCTGGCCAACTGACTGAAAGAGATCTATATTTGTTCCCATTTCAAAGAAAGATGATCCAACAGAGTGTGGAAATTATCGAACCGTATCATTGATATCACATACAAGCAAGATTCTGCTGAAAATTATCCAAAAATGACTGGAACAGTACATAAACAGAGAACTGCCTGAAGTACAGGCTGGATTTAGAAGAGGCAGTGGCACTAGGGATAGTATAGCTAATGCCAGATGGATCTTGGCTGAAAGCAAAGGGTACAAGAGGCATATCTATCTGTGTTTCATTGACTATGCAGTCATTTGACTGTGTTGATTACAAAAACTGTGGCTGACTCTGAGACTAATGGGAATCCCAGACACTTGATTGTGCTTATGCAAAACATATACTTGGACCAGAACGCAGTCATCAGAACAGAGCAAGGAAAACACTGGATGGTTCAAAATTGGAAAGGGTATGCATCAAAGAGGTGTCCTATCTCCATATCTTTTCAATCTATATGCTGAACAGATTATCCAGGAGGCTGGGTTCTATAAGGAGAAGTATGGCATCAGGATTGAAGGTAGACTCATCAACAATCTACTTTATGCTGATGACACAATCCTTCTTTCTAAAACTTAGGAGGACCTGAAGCACTTGCTGCAGAAGATCAAGGACTTCAACCTTCAATATGGATTGAAGCTCAACATCAAGAAAATAAAGATTCTCACCATTGGACCTATTGGCAGCATCATGACAGATGGTGAAGAGATTGAGATTGTTGACAGCTTTAGTTTTCTTGGCTCTACAATCAACACTCATGGTACCAGCAGCCAAGAAATTAAAAAATGAATTACAGTGGGAAATTCTGCTGTCAGAGACCTACCTCTCCAAAGTACCGAACAGCAAATATTTCAGGTGCACCTGATACAAGCCATAGTCTTTGCAATTACTTGCTATGTATCATAGAGCTGGACAATGACTAGGGATGACAGAAGGAGGATTGATGCCTTTGAGTGTTATTACCAGAGAAGTGTACTGAATATACCATGGACTGCTAGGAGAACAGACAAGTTCATCTTGGAGAGGGTAAAGCCAGGCTACTCCTTGGAGGCAGCGTTTATGAAGCTTTGTCTGAAATACTTTGGACATGTTGCAAGGTAGGATCTGTTCTTGGAGAGGGATGTCATACTTGGAAGGGTGGAGGGACAACACAGGAGAGGAAGAGCCCAAACGAGTTGGATTGATTCAGTCATTGGTATAATGGAGATAGGTGTGTCAGAGACAGTAAGATTGGCAAGGGATAGAGCAGTGTTTAGGGTTGTTTTATATAGGATTGCTATGAGTCACAGGCGACTCAATGGCACATAGCAACAACAACAATAACAACACATTTGATTATGTTTCAATCCATAACTCAATATTTCAAAGTCTTCGGCTAAATATAGATTGACTCTAATCCAGGTCTTCTTAGTGTATGTCTTCAACAAACTAGAGGATACTAGGTGAGAGCCCCTTATTAAATTAATTTTTAATATTATTTTCTTTTTATAAAATTCCAGCTATAATTCCAATTGGAAATTAACATAAAGATATTTTGTACATATATAATGCTATCTTGAAGCTCAATTGCTTTGATATTAGTGAACCTATAAACATTTGATATATTTTAATGAGTTTAATGTCTTCAGAATTTTAAGTGAACTGAGTCAGTGTTATCCATGGAAAAACTGGGTACATATTCTTATTATCACAAATTGAAATCTTTCAGTAAAAAACAAAAAAAATTTAAAAAACCCCAAAATATTACAGGGATCAAAAAAATATTATTGTAATCAATGGTGTTTATAATATATCAGAACATTTACTAATTTATTATCTTCATTATTTGATGTATTTCCTAGTTATTAATACACTGAAAATGAAAGATGAAGAAACAGATCTTTAAAATAATTTCATGATAAAGTCAAACAGCTAAATCAAGTTAGAATTAAAACCTAAGTATATCTGACTACAGAGCACATGTTTTCTTCTTTATATTACATTAAACATTTTAGAACAAGATTAAAGAATAGTATTAATATAATCTTGACAAACTGTCCCTTATATCACTCTTTTACAAAGCACTAAGATGAATATGCATGAATACTACCACAGATACTGGAATTTCTAAAGACAAATTGTCTTGAGCATTGGGAATATGAGACTATATCGTTTGTGCTTTACATCTTTCTGGTTAGTGAAGTTGTGATTTTAGTTCTTGTATTTCATTCAAGAGGATTTTGATGAAAAAAAAAAAGAGGATTTTGATGACTATTTTTTCAAAGTCACAAACTCTTGTGGAAACTAGGACACCAATGCCTTGTATGCTCAGCAAAAATTTGGAGAATACATTTATTGCTTGACGTGAGATACAAAATTTATGCAAGATTTGTGTGTACTCCTGTCTAAAGAGAAGAAAACTGGACATGATGACCAGCACCAGGAGTGTCTTTCTGAAAGGACCTGAGGGAGTGAGAATAACACAGCCCCTACTGCCCCAGAGAAGAAAGCAGATCTGGAGACTCATAGTCCAGCCTCATGGTGCTTCTAGAGTCCTAGCATCAGAAGAGCCTTTATTCATTGCTGAATCACAGTCATGGTATCAACAGTGGGGTTTTTAGGAATGGCGGTTGGAGAGGGAGGGAGGAAAAGATATCACTCCAAATAATTCCAGGTTTTAGGCCAACAGTTCGAAGGCACAACTCCCCAGTTAGTCCAGGCTCTGGTTTTAACTAAGCAAGCAGCTTTTCCTTCCATCATCAAAGATAACAAAAGACCCGGCTGTGATCAGCACAAATGCAATAAGTCTCAGGTCACACCTTGCTACAGTTCCTTCACAGCCATGCCAGTTTCTTCACCACCAGGGTCTCGCTCTCATCAGGGTCTTGCTGCCACAAGCCTTGCTTGTCTTGTTGATCCAAGATTTTCTGACCAGTGTGAGCAACAACAAAAAGAAAAAAGAAAAGTCAAGAAGATAATTCATTTCAAGGAAATTTTCCTGTCGGTTTCTCTTAAATATTCCAATGTAGCACTCTGGTAATAAGTTCTAGCAGTAAGAAGCTGTGCTGCAATCTCAAAAGCATGTGGTTGAAATCCACCAACTGCTCCAGGAGCAAAGAATGGAAAATCTCTTGCTCCTTACCACCTCTGAAAACTCACTTGAGGGTCAGCTATTTCTATTGCCATGAATACTACTACCAATAGTCATATTCCTAAAATGGACATTGTTAACTAAAAATTTTGCAACAATTCTTAAATCGTGTGGAAAATGCCAGGGTTCTTTGCTCCTTCAGAATACAGGACAAAATATTTTACTATTTTTTTATATTGATTTAAATACAAAGTTCATATACATCGTTTTTCCACACTAGCTCTTTCTCTTTTCCTTTACTCACCCCTTCCTCTACCCATGAAATTGTGTGACCCTATGAAGCAAGAGTGACATCCACTTCCTAAACAACATGCCTCCAGAAACTCTTTGAACTCTGATAAATGTCAATAGTTGTAGAGGTGTTCAGGACTTTTGTTCATAAGGTCACTATGAATCATGTTCAACTCAAAGAAAATCAACAACTTAATTAAGCCCCCCCACCCCCCCACCGCCTTGGATCATCACACTCATTCTATAGTAATGGTCTTGTACAATATTTGTCTTTATGAGACTGAGACTGAGTTAGTTCACTTAGCATAATGCTCTCTAGCCCCTCCCATATTAGGTAGTAAAGCAGGGCAGCAAGTAATAAGTGTTGGAGAGGATGTAGCAAGAGAGGAGCAAAGCGGGGCGGGGGGGCGGTTTGTGCGGGGAGAAGGGTGCAACAATGAATGAATGGAATTTCAAAATCTCTGTAGATGTTCATTGAAATGAAAAATAAACAACCTA
>NW_006399831.1:7332394-7342383 GCF_000299155.1 Elephantulus edwardii | reverse complement strand
GGAGGGTAGGGTAGGAGGGAAGTTGTTAGTTATAATCCAGGAAAGTAGCAGAATGCAATCAGGACACTTTCCCAAATGTGATCACTGACACCTCAGCTTTGAGATTTATGGCTTTAGGCTTGTGTTACAAAGTTCATAGTCCCGCCAATACTGACTATCCCCATTCCTACCCCTCAGAAGTTATCCAGCAAACTTGAGCAAAGACTCTTAGCTTACCTCTGATTTTGTCTGTAGGAAAAAAAATTTCCAAGGTTCAGTTCATCTCATGTTATGTCCCTGGTGGTGGCAATAGCTATTGTTCTGGTCATGGAGGACAAGTTATGTTCTATTGCTTGCTCTTTTTTGCTGTTGATGAGGACAATCTCCTTTCTTGCAATGTATTACCTCTGAAAACCTACTGGAAGGTACACTAAGAATTGTTTCTGATTCAATGACAAATAACTACAACAACATAGGGAAAATTAAGGAGAATACTGTAGAATGGTTTTTTGAGCAACCATTCAGGGAAATTAATTCAGTACAAGGGTAAAATAGTTAGAAAGAAAAAGAATGTCTAAAAATCATTTCTATTTACCCCTAAACAAAATCAGCTGTGTTACATTGCTTGTATAAAGTAAGAGGGATGTTTCCATTCATGAATAAATAGCACTCATAGCATTGTTTTCTAAAGTGATAAATGAATTAGCCATTTGCTCATGCATCAAATTAATTTTGAGTCAAATAAGTTAGACATTGTAGTATTTTAATTATTTGTTCACTGATTAAAAAATAGGTAAAAAAATTTGCACTTTGAATAATTTCCATATGTTTATGATATAGCTCACATAGTAAAAATAAAACAATTTGGTATTTGTGGTCAGAATGCAAACAGAAAAAAATGCTCATTTACTCATGTTTCAGAATTAGGTGTAATTGATGGTTCAACACAATACTGAATGTTTTATATAATTATTGAGTTAATATTATATATAGGAGTTCAGAATTAACTTATGGTTAAATTTCTGACAAGCAGTTATACTTTTAAGATTTATAAAATGTCATATTATTACATTATGAAAGCCATATTAAACCAACTTTCCTTTACACATGTATACTCCTGGCACCAGTAGCCAGGAAACTTAAAGATATATTGCGATGGGAAAGTCTGCTGTTAGGGACTGCTCCAAAGTACTGAAGAGCAATAGTGTCACTCTGGAGACTAAGGTGCACCTGATACAGACCATGGTCTTGCAATCAGTTGTTATGCATCAGAGAGTTGGACAATGACTAGGAAGGATAGAAGCAGAATTTATGCCTTTGAGCTGTGGTGCTGGAGAAGAGTATTGAATGTATCATGGACTGCTAAGAAAACGAACATGTTTGTCCTCAAGAGGGTTAAACCTGGATGCTCCTTGGAGGCAAGGATTCTGAGGCTTTTTCTGACATACTTTGGACATGTTGCAAGAAGGGACAAGTCATTAGAGAGGGACATCATGCTTGGGAGGGTGGAGGCACAGTGCAGGAAGGGAAGACCCACTATGAGGTGGATTGATTCAGTGACTGGGGTAACCGGGATGGGTGTGTCGGAGTCAGTGCGATTGGCATAAGATAGAGCAGGGTTTAGGGTTGCTGTACACAGGGTCGCTATAAGTCGCAAGCAACTCGATGGCACATAACAACAGCAACAACATTCTCTGGGCATCTTAAATACATACCATATGTAGAGTCTTTGGATGGAAAGAGTTTAGAGATAACAGGCATGTCTTACCTTTTTGCCGTATTTTCTTGCTTGAATTTTAAACATTATCAGTATCATCTCTATCATTGTCTTATCAAAAATTATATATTGTTGTTGTTGTTATGGGCTGTTGAGTTGCCTGCAATCCATAGTGACAATATGTACAACAGTTCTGAAGCCTACCCTGTACTTAGCCAGTCTCACTAATTCTGACAGGGCAGTGCCCATTGTCCTAGTTACTGCATCAATCCATCTCATCCAGGATTTTCCTCTCCTGAGCTGTCCCTCTACCCTTCTGAGCATGATGTCCTTCCCCAACGTCTTGTCATTCCTGGCCACCTGCCCAATGTATGTGAGATGGAGCTTCAAAATCTTAGCCTCCAAAGAGAAACATGGTTTCACCCTCTCCAAGACAGACCTATTTGTTTCCATGGCAGTCCATGATATGTTCAATACTATTCTCCAGCATCACAATTCAAAGGCATCAATTCTTCTGTCATCCTCAGTCATTGTCCAGGTCTCTGAAGCATAAAAAGTAATTGTGAAGACCATTGCTTGGATTATGGGTCCTAGACAAATATAATTTCTTTCAGTACTCTGGAGGTCCCTTACAGAAGATTTTCCAAATGAAATTAGTCTTTGATTTCTTAATTTCTGGTGTTAAGATTTTTGATTGTAGAGCAGAACTAGCTGTAATTATTTTATTTGATTTATGTTAATTGTTAATTTAATGAAAGTTTACAGAAAACTTGTATTTCCATTCATTCATTGTTACATATTTTCCCTCCCTAACCCCAGCCCCACCAATTGGCTTTTCTCTTTAAAAAGATTCTTTCATTTTTGCACAATTTCCTGCCTCTGCCTGCCTCCAAATCTACTCTAATCTCTTCTTTATCTGTCATGGCTCTGCCAATTGGCCCAATGAGAATCTTTGTCTTCTTCATGTTGAGCTTCAATCCATACTGAAGACTGCAGTCCTTGACCTGCAGCAAACACTTCAGGTCTTCTTCAGTTTTACCAAGGAAGGTTGTGTCATCTGCATATTGTAGGTTGTTGATGAGTGTTCCTCCAATCTTCATACCACATTCCTCATCATAAAGCCCTGCTTTCCGAATGATCTGTTGTGCATATAGATTGAAAATTTATAAAAAACGGGATGCATCCCTGATACATTCCTCTCCTGATTTTGAACCATGCGGTGTTTCTCTGCTCTGTTCTGAGGACTGCTTCCTCTTCCAAGTATAGATTATGCATAAAAACAATAAAAGGTTCTGGGATTCCTATTTTCCTCATTGTTAGCCCCAATATGTTGTGATCCATACAATCAAATGCCTTTGCAAATTTAATGAAACACAGATAGAAATTCTTCTCATACTCTTTGCTTTTTTGCCAAGGTGCGTCTCACATTGGCAATAATGTCTCAAGTTCCACAACCTCTTCTAAACTCAGCTTGTAATTTTGGTAGTTCTGTCAATGTAATGTCCCAGTAATTTCTTGGTAATATTCAGTAGGATTTTGTTAGTGTGTGATGTTAATGTTGTTGTTGTTGTGTGCCGTTGAGTCACAAGTGACTAATAGCAATCTTATGTACAAGCCCTAAACTCTGCTCTATCCTGTGCCAATCTCACTGTCTCCAGCAGACCTACCCCCCATTATCCCAGTCACTGAATCAATCCATCTCATAGAGGGTCTTCCATCCTGCACTGTCCCTCCACCCTCCCAAGCATGATGACCCTCTCCAATGACTGGTCCTTTCTTTCCACATATCCAAAGTATGTCAGACAAAGCCTCAGAGTCCTTGCCTCCAAGAAGCAGACTTGTTTAACCCTCTTGAGGACAAACCTGTTCTTTTTCTTAGCAGTCCATGATATATTCAATACTCTTCTCCAACACCACAGCTCAAAGGCATCAATTCTCCTATTAACCTCCCTAGTCATATCCAGCTCTCTGACACATAGCAAGTGGTTGTAAAGACCATGGCCTGTATTAGGTGTACCTTAGTCTCCAGAGTGACACCATTGCTCTTCAGTACTTTGGAGAGGTCTCTAACAGCAGACTTTCCTATCACAATACATCTTTTCATTTCCTGGCTGCTGGTGCCAAGAATGTTGATTGTGCAGCCAAGCAAACTAATGCTGTTAACAATCTCACTCTCTTCACTATGCTGCCAATCGGCCCAATGGTTAAAAATCTTTGTCCCATTATATTTGATTGTGTTAATGTGAAACCAATATTTAGACCAGAAGGTAGTCATCAAAACAGAGAAAGGAAACACTGCATGGTTCAAAATTGGGAAGGGTGTATGCTAGGGATGTGTCCCATCTCCATACTTTTTCAATCTCTATGCGCAACATACTATCTGGGAGTCTGGGCTATATGAGGAGAAATGTTGCATAAGGATTGGAGAAAGATTCAGTAACAATTTGTGTTTTGCAGATAACACAACCTTGCTTGCTGAAACTGAGGAGGACCTGAAGCACCTTAGACATAAGGTTAAGGACTGCAGCCTTCAATACAAATTGAGGCTCAATATCAAGATATTAGTGATACTGTTTGATAATTTTCACACTGTGTCAGGTAACTTTTTTTTTTAAATCAGAATAAATATGGATCTCTTCTAGTCAGTTGGCCAAGTAGTTGTCCTCCTGATTTCTTGGCACAATTTGGTGAGCACATCCAGGGCAGTATCATTTTGTTTGTTGAAAGACATCAATTGGTATTCCATCATTCAGACTTATTTCTGCAGAATTCCAGATGTTACTTATTCTAGCATTTAACCTGTTCCAACCTCTAATTAAGCTAGTAGGTAATCTGTTTCTCTTAATGTTAAACATAAACCTGTTATATAACAAAAGTGATTCACATATCTATACTGCTTAATTTTATATAGCTTAAATTATTATCTTTTGATGCAAACTTTGCTTTGCCTTTTAATTATAATTTAATCTTCTCAATTTAGATAATTAATGATTTAAGGTACCCTTTATTTTTCTGACTTCATAATGTCAAGAACGTTTCTATCTGAAAGACAAAGCCATAGAAAAGCATAGAAAGCATTCTGTAGCCCAATTGTAAGACCAGTGCCAAAAAGTAACAATTGTACCTTCTACCTTGCTCTGGTGGCCTAGCAATAAAAAGCTGTGCCTCAATCCCAGAGGCATCTTGTTTGAATCCACCGCCTGCTCTGAGAGGAAGATTGGACAGTCTCCTCATGTATGATTGTCTCTAAAAACCTGTTGTAGGATCAGCGACGGGTCAGTTCCAACGCAATGGGACACAACAACAACCTTCCTCTACAGCTAGCAAACTATCTCTCTCTTCATTTGAACCCTGAAAACCCTTCAGATTATTTATCCTAAAATGAGTAAGCTTTGTTACAGGATTTCTTCCTGTAAGGCTGTTACATCCTTTTATCAACTGATGTTTCTTATTTTATCATCCAACTAGAAAGATGATTATCTGCAATATAAACATGTTTCTGCACCTGTGTGTCATTTATCTCACATACTTTGGACATGTTGCTAGGAGAGGTTATTCCTTAGAGAGAGACATCATGTTTGAAAAGGTGGAGGGGCAGCAAAATAGAAGAAAACTCTCTACCCGATGAATTGACATGGTGATTGTAGCAATGGGCTTGAGTGTGTCAGAGATGGTTAGGCTAGCATGGGATAGGACAGTGTCCATATAGGTTGTTCATGGGACTATTATGAGTTGTACTTGGCCTTGTGGCACCTAACAACAACAGCAACAACCAACACCTATCATGGGAGAAAGACATGACAGTCAGCTCTTGTAAATATTACAGCCTTCAAACTCCTGTGGGAATTACTATTCTGTCCTATAATTTTTTTATTTTATTTTATTATTTGTTATGTGTGTATTGTCAAATCGGATCTAACTGGTACAGGAGGAGATTGCCCCTCCTTATCCAGCAGAGCATCTGGTGGATTTGAACAACGTACCTCTTGGATTGCAGTACAGCTTCTTACCACTAGAGCTCCCTAATTTTTTTTAACTTTTAATAAACTCCGTGGAAATGGGTTTTAGGGTTTTTTTTTAGTACAACATCTACCAGATTGATAGTCACATAATAAGTGACTAAAATATATATATTAGGATCCCAGTTAAAAGGTGTTCATTAGCAATAGAAAAATGAGGCATGATAAAATGGGGCATTTTCTCATTATGTAGTATTTGTATTCCAAGGATGAAAGACACACCATGGAAAGATTTGGTTTCTAAAAGAAGAAAATGGCTCTTATGCCATGAAGGGTCAAGGTATACTATTTAATATGAACGGTGACACCACAATCAATGGAATAGAGTACATGTGGTCGAATTATTACTCCAGAAGTAACAATTTGGGTGATTACTGTCTTTAGTATATTGGCCTACATTTACCTTTCTAAGTTCAGCTTTTAGGTCCAATAATAATGAAATAGTCTTGGACATGAAGGATGGGGAAGAAAATAACTGTCTAACTGTACATAGCAAAGCATCTGTGGGAATCGTTTCCAAATTCTTTGTAATCAGGGAAAATAATTATAGTACTCTGTTCTAAAAATGGTTCAGGAATGATTATTAAGCAGATGTACAGCTATTTATCATTTGAGGTTGGATAAATTCATTTATAAACTAACGTGTTTATATAACAGCTCCGGATCAAACCTACGCCATCTGCACTGGTGTATAAAGCTTATTTGGGACACGTGCTGCCCACAGTAGTGAAGCAATTCTTTTGTTTAGCTAATAGTTGTGTATGTAGTTCTGGCTGATTGAACCTCAGCATTTTATTTTTCATTTTTCCTGCGGTAAAAACTTTCTGAATAGTTGCAATTCATTTATAGTTATAAAAGTTCTGTGATAAGTTATTTAAAATACCTGTGCCATGAATCCTGGGGTATGTATCTTATATTATTCTAGTGCTGGAAGTTACCTTAGAGACTAATTACTTCTTAAAATATGGCTAAATCAACTCAGATTCTGATTTGATTACTTAGAAACTCTGCTGTTTGAAGAAAAGCTTTAAATTTGTCTAAGCTTCAGTTATTTTCATTTAAACTAAAATTCAGGCTCATTGACTTCTAGGAGATGGATGGCCTTTTGGTTAGCTGTCCAACATGTTACTGATTGCTTTTTTAGAGCTCCTTCTTTTAAATTGCTTATTGTCGTTATAGACCTTTGAGTTGGCTGTCATTTAAAACAACCTTGCCTCATCCTGTCCCATCCTGTCAACCTACATTTTTTTAATTAAATTTTAATGAACATTTACAGAGATTTTGGGTTTCCATTCATTCATTGTTGCACTATTTTCTATACCCTCCCCCCAGTTCATTCCTCTTCACCCCCCCTCCTTGAAAGTATATGGCATATTCTCTTAGCTACTTCCGGCTGAAAAGGAACGCTGTAGGTTTCAGGGTGAAGATGTTCTCTCACTACGCTAAAGGGCCCCTTTGGCAATAGGAAACACACAGACTATCATGGAGATTGATTTTGGAATTTAGATGCACTGTTATCAGTTGTGCTTAGCCGTACATGTTCATATCCTTGAAGATGTATCATGGAAGTGTTGCAGCCTAGAAGACAAAAATTTAGCTAACAAGTTAAAAGTACATGAGTCAAAAATTAAAAAGCAATAATATTCCAAATAGAGGTTCTAATAGTGGCACAAATCAAGTTACAGAGGGAAGGTAGTTCTTAAAATAGAAGGCTTATTGACTAGCACTTCGTCTAGTATAGTATAAAGGTTAGGAACCACAAAATATAGAGGCTCAACTATGTCATTTATTGTTCTTAAGTCCTGGAGCAAATTCCATCTACCACTAGGTTGTTTTACAACTCAGACATTCGCATGCAAGGTAGAGGTGAAGTAAGGAACTGCTTATGAGGTTTTCTGTCATTTCCAACAACTAAGAAATAGTGAAAAGAGTTGGGACCACAGAAGGCTTTTGGGACCAAGTAGTAGGCTCTTGTGTCCAGGAGAAAACGGTTATACTTACTAGTAATGTTAATGCTCACCCACAGCTCTTCTGGGAGGATCTAAATTGTTGAAGTGTCCTCCTTTCTTTCCAGCTGGGAGCTGGAGCCTGTCAGTCCTGTCAGTAATGAGGACCTGATGTGGGCCACCCTTGGCCAAGTGTCCTTCTGATCCACACTTAAAGCAAGTGAGTGGGAGCTTCCTCTCTATCCCTTGCCTCTCTGTGTCTCTTGTCTGTGATACTGTCTACTGAAGTGGCCCAGTTTTCCACAGTGGAAGCAATTGTGACCTCCTTTAACCTACAACATTTTTAAGCCCTTTGGTTCAGTTATTGTGTCAATCCAACTGAGATTCTCCCTTTCTCACACTGATCCTCAACCTTTGTAAACATGATAACTTTCTCCAAGGACTGGCTGCTCCTAACATCATAACCAAGGTATGAGAAACATAGTGTTGCCATCCTTGCTGCCAAGAAATATCATGGTTTTATTTTCTGCAGGATAGACTTGCTTTTTGTCATGACAACCCATGAGCCCAATGAGATAGCTAGTACTCTTCTCCAACACCACAGCTTGAAAGCATTGATTCTTCTTTTGTCATCCTTAGTCACTGTTCAACTTTCAACTACACAGCAAGCATTTCCGAAAACTATGGTGTGATCAGGCACATTGTAGTCTTCAAATAAACATTATTGCTCTTTAGTACTCTGGAGAGCTCCTGGAGAGCAGATTTTCCCAATACAACATATTTTTTAATCTCTTGACAGCTAGTTCCAAAGATGTGGATTGTGTATCCAAGTAAAATCAAACCATTGACAGCTTCAATCTTTTCTCAGGATTGAGAAACCTATCAGGATGTTGGCTATTGACCTGGTATTGAGGATTTTTGTTTTCTTGATGTTATTTTAGTTGTTATGTGACCTTGAGTCATCTACAACTTATGGCAACCCTATGCATAGTAGCTCTGCCTCCTGTCCTATCCTGAGCCAATCTCAGGAGCACAATTAAATGTTCTGGGAATTTCCATTCTTCTCAGTAATCTCCATAATTTGTCATGATCCACACTTGGAAATGTTTGCATAGTCAATAAAACACAAACAGACATCCTTCTGGCATTCTCTGATTTTTGCCCAGATTCATCAGCTATAATATTTCTAGTGTTAAAGCCTCTTCCAAATCTGACTTGAATTTCTGTCAATTTTTTGTTTCTTTATAATTCCAGCCATTTTTAAAGTAATCTTATACTGATGATATTGTTTAATAATTAATGTTTTGATTAGTGATATAGTTCAATACTTTCTTCATTCTATTGTATCACTTCTTTTTTTTGTGAATGGAAACAAATACTGAATCTCTTCCCATCAGTCATCATATAGTTTTCCAAATTTCATAACACAACTTGATGTGCATGTCTTTGGCTATATCTGTTTGTTGACTATGTTAAGTGATATTCTATCAATTCTTGGGACCTTATTTTTGTCAACACCTTCAGGCAATTTGAACTTATTATTATTGGTTCTTGATCATATGCTATTTACTGAAAAGGTTTTGTGTCAGCCATTTTTTTAATACCGTGAAATTGTGTATTTATTCCTTTCATCTTCAGAGCTATTGTGTGTAGGGTGTCTATGAGTTACAGTCAACTTGATGTCATCATCTTTTGATACTCCCTGGATCATTCAGGACATATCCATACTATTCTTCAGCATTGCAAATCAAAGCTTGAATGTGTTCTTCAGTTCTCTAAGCTTAAGAATTGCCTAGAATTGTGATCTGATTCCAGACCTTTGCGTATTTTGTTATATTACTTTGCTTTTTCTTCTTGAGTTGCCCTTCAAAATCTTTTTATAAACTCTTTTAGGTTTAGCTTTCCTTCCTTTTGTATTAGCATCTCTGCATTAGTGTCTTTTTCTAGAAGAGACTTATTTTGGCCTTTCCTTTATCCTCTGCCTTTGTAATGACTTTACTTATTTCATAGATGATATCCTTGGTGTCATATGCCATTCAGTAGCTCATCTGGTCTTCTATAATTAGTGGTCAATGTTGTAAATCCGTTAATGAGATATTGTTTTCTTAATTTGGATCTGATAATTCAATATTTTGTTTATTTTTTTTCAGTGAACTGATAAAGGAATTATTACAGTACATTATCCTGGAAAATACCTACATACCTATATAATATTGCTTCTTCTTCTTGTTGTTATGTGCCATCGAATCGTTTGCGACTCATAGCAACCCTATGTACAGCAGCCCTAAACCCTGCTCTATCCTGTGCCAATAGCACTGCCTCTGACAC
>NW_006399831.1:7329822-7332116 GCF_000299155.1 Elephantulus edwardii | reverse complement strand
TATCCTCCCTAGTCGTTGTCCAACTCTCTGATGCATAACAAGTGATTGCAAAAACCATGGCCTGTATCAGGCACACCTTAGTCTCCAGAGAGACACCATTGCTCTTGAATACTTTAGAGAGGTCCCTAACAGCAGACTTTCCCATTGCAATAAGATTTTTTTTTATTTCCTGGCTGCTGGTGCCAAGAGTGACTGTGGAGCCTTGCAGACTGAAGCTGTGAACAATCTCAATCTCTTTGCCATTCATCCTGATGCTACAGATTGGTCCAGTGGTGATAATCTTTGTCTTCTTGACATTGAGCCTCAGTCCATACTGAAGGCTGCAGTCATTAACCCTCTGCAGTAAGTGCATGAGGTCCTCCTCAGTTTCAGCAAGCAGGGTTTTGTCATCTGCATAACGGAGATTGTTGATAGATCTTCCACCAATCCTAATGCCACGCTTTTCCTCACAGAGCCCAGTCTCTTGGATAATCTGCTCTGTATGCATGTTGAAAAGGTATGGAGATAGGACACATCCCTGGCGTACACTCTTCCCAATTTTGAACCATACAGTGTTGTCCTGCTTAGCACACTATAAATAATGCATAAGTACTACCACTTTATTTTCCAATACAGTTTCCTCATTTGAAAGTTAGGAAAGAAATATTATGTTATGAGAAACTGTGATACTGATGACAACATTGAAAGAACAAATTTTTAATCTATCAACCCTACATTAAATCTAGCCTCTCTATTTACATGCTGTTTAGTTGTATAATATTTTTTTTAACCCCAGAATTTGGCAGCTACAAATGCTGAAACATTCAAGTTTTTTAAGATACAGAGTTTTATATATACCATTTAATATTTATTTTTATCATATAAAAGTCTTCTGGTTCCTTATGTATTCTTGTTGCTTAAATTTTCGTAACTAGATAGCAGAAATCAGTATGTGCCTGTTTCACTCTCTATTTTCTCTCCAGCTTGCTTTATGAGTGATGATCCTATGAAATTTTGAGAATATATATTCATTGTAAGTTCCAGTTGGTTGCATTAATTTTTTTTCAAATTATAACTTTGTAATATGATAATGTTATTGTTGTTGTTATGTGCCATTGAGTTGCTTGCAACTCATAGTAACCCTATGTATAACAGTCCTAAACACTGCCCTATCCTGTGCCAATCTCACTGTCTCTGATACACCTACCCCCATAACCCCAGTCACTGAAATCAATCCATCTCATCAAGGGTCTTCCTCTCCTGTGCTTCCACTCTCCCAAGCAGGACATCCCTCTCCAAGGACTGGTCCCTCCTTGCAATATGTCCAAAGTGTGTCAGATGAAGCTTCAGAATTCTTACCTCCAAAAAGCAGCCTGGCTTCACTCTCTCCAGGACAAACCTGTTCATTCTTTTAGCAGTCCACTGTATATTCAATACTCCAACACCACAGCTCAAAGGCATTCTCTTTTCTCATCCTAGTCATTATTCAACTCTCTGATGCATAGTAAGTGATTGCAAAGACCACGGCATGTATCAGGCGCACCTTAGTCTCCAGACTGACATCATTGCACTTCAGTACTTTAGAGAGGCCTCTAACCACAGATTTTGCTATCGTAATACATCTTTTAATTTCTTGGCTGCTGATACCAAGAGTGTTGACTGTGGAGCCAAAAACTAAAACTATAAACAATCTCAATCTCTTCAACATCCATCATGATGCTGCCATTCAGCCCAGTGGGGAGGATCTTTGTTTTCTTGATACTGAGTCTCAATCCATACTGAAGACTGCAGTCCCTGGACTTCCACAGCAAGCACTTCAGGTCCTCCTCAGTTTCAACAAGCTGGGTTGTATCTTCTGCATAACTCAGATTGTTGATGAGTCTTCCTCCAATCTTAATGCCACATTTCTCTTCTTAGATCCCAGATATAAGCATAGCCAATTAGATAAACCCTGATATTTTTTTATTAAAATATAAATATTTTGAATATTTTTCCAATGTTTGTGCTTTCACTTTGGGGGATAATGTTTCTCATTTAAATTGTATTTCTTGTAGTGTCTTGAGTTCTTAGATTTTGATTTGAGAATGGTTTGAAAGTTTTCTATAAAATGTTTAAGAGCTCTGGTGGCCTAATCGCAAGAAGCTGTGCTACAATCCCAAAGGCACGCTATTCGAGGCCACTAGCTTCTCTATGGGAGAAGGATGGATAATTTCCTCCCGTTTGGTTAACTGCCTCTGAAAACTTGCGGGAGGGTCAGCTATGAGTTGATTCTGACCTGATGGTAAACAATAACAACTATATCTATATCTTTCTAT
>NW_006399831.1:7327569-7329633 GCF_000299155.1 Elephantulus edwardii | reverse complement strand
AATGCAAATATTGTTGTTTGTTGTTATGTGCTATCAAGTTGCCAGCAACTCATCGAGGCCCTATATACAACAGCCCTGCTCTATCCTGTGCCAATCACACTGTCTCTGACACACTTACCCCTACTATCCCAGTCACTGAATCAATCCACCTCTTAGAAGGTCTTCTTCTCCTGCGCTGTTGCTCCACCCTTCCAAGCATGACGTTCCTCTCCAAGGACTGGTCCCTCCTTACAACATGTACAAACTATGTCAGAGGAAGCCTCAGAATCCTTGCCTCCAAGAAGCAGCCTTGTTTAACCCTCTCCTGGATGAATATGTTTGTTTTCTTAGCTGTCCATGGTATATTCAATACTCCAAAATCACAGCTCAAAGGCGTTGATTCTCTTTCTATCATCCCTAGTCATTGTCCAACTTGCATAGCAAGTGATTTCAAAGACCATGGCATGTATCAGTTGCACCTTAGTCTCCAGAGTAACTCTCTCTTACACACACACACACACACACACACACACATATATATATATGTATGTATATGTATATAAACACACACACACTACAATCTCCTGAAGGAGCACAGTTCAAATCCACCGGCTACTGCCCAGGAGCAGGATAAGCAATCTCCTCCTGCATGATTAAACTGTCTCTGAAAACCTGCTCGAAGGTAGTTACAGGTTGGTTTTAACTCAGTGGTACACAACAACAGTAGTTTTAAATAAACTTTATTTTAGCTAAGCGGATGCTGGCTCATAATTAACCCCCAGTAGATTCTCAGAGACTGTAAATTACATGCGAAAAGTTTGGTCATCTCTCTCCTGAAAAGCAGCTGGTGGTCTCAAACAACTGCCATTATGTTGGCAGTGAGTCATAACTACTAGGCCAGTAGAACTAATAGTTAGGTTTATAAACATGATTCTAAAGAGTTAAATAAAATATTTTTATCTTCTGACTTTTAGAATCTCTTATCTTTCTTCTGAGAGTTAATGAATATGTGTGTATTTATTCTTCACAGTATTTCAGAATTCTTTTAATTATTTTTTTATGTACAAAATTTTCAATATGAGTATTTGTATGTATCTAACTCTACTTTTAACATCTATGGTACCTTTATGCTTAACCTGTTAGGATTAGAAATCCTAAAATTAGAATTCAATCATAACATGAGAAATTAATATCCTTTCCTTTCTTATTACTCCCCCCTTTTATCTCATGTTTTAGTGTATCATTTCTAAAATGACAATTCATGGAATATTTACATTCTATTCTAAAGCATTAAAGAATGTGTGAAACAAAGTTTCAAAAATCCTTGCAAGGACACAAGTCAGAATATGGCCTGATGAAATTACATTAATGCACCCAAAAAACAGATAAAAAGAGAGGAAAAAACCATACAGAGTCAAATGAATGAATGAATGAAAAGAAAAGAAACAAAACAGGAAATTGTAATCATAGTCTTCCAGTCAAATGTTAAGCTTGTCAGTATTAGCCAATAAAAATACTAGATACCCAGGAAAATTAAAATTGGAGATGGTCTCCAAATATTTTTTTTTTAGTTTTACAGCTCATGAAATATTTACAATATTTGGTATCTTGTATTTTCATCTGGAAACTTTCAGCACAGTGTTGATGTTTGATTGGTTGCCTGGCTTTAGCCTAAAGAATTATAGTCATTCCTTCACAGACTGAACCCAAAGGATTTTAGTACTTTTGTCCAAATTTTGAGACTGGGAAATTTGCACTTGGATGATAGTTCATCTTTGTAAGAACAATTTGGGAAATACTTATTTGTTTCTTTTAGAATTTCTAAGTGTGATTCCATTTGTTTCTAACATTTGCATGCCGTGAGGATTCTCTGAGGCCAGTTGGGTTGTTTTTTTTCTTCTTTCAGTATAGCTTAATTTTTTAAAAAAATTATATCCAAAGGATTTTTTTTAATAATACAGTCAATTTTACTTATATGTGTCTCATAATTTCTTATTTTCTTGTTTCACTGATAAGTAGGGGTGGGGGCAGGGACTATGCTCTTTTAATTTTAAAAATAATTTCTTTCTGAAATCTTTTCAGTAT
>NW_006399831.1:7325299-7327469 GCF_000299155.1 Elephantulus edwardii | reverse complement strand
ACCATCCTTGCCTCCGGTGACACCTGGCTGCTCTTCCTCCAAGCACATTTGTTCTCTTGGCAGTTCATGGGATACTCTTCTCCAACACCGCAACTCAAAGGCATCGAGTCTTCCTTCTTCTGTCATTCTTTTTTTCTCTTAAATTATTTTTTATTATTTTAATTCTACTCCATGATAACACTAACCAAGCTTAAATTAGATTTCATTTGTTTTTCATATTTTGTGGTTTTTAAAATTCTTTTGTTTCCTTTTCTATGTCTTTTATTGTTATTAATTTGACTATGTGATATTTTTCTCCTCCATTTTCTGTTCTTTTGGCTACCTTGATAAAATTTTATCAGTGTGTATTCTGAGTTGTGTCCTTGCAAGGATTGTGAAACTTTGTCTTATATACCTTGTGCATATTGTCAGGAGGTGCCAATTCTTGGAAAAAAGATATCAAGCTTGGAAAAGTAGTAGTTGTTGTCATTGTGTACCATCAAGTTGGAACTAACCCTTAGATCAGTAACTCCAGTGGGTTTTCGGAGGCAGTACAATCACACAGGAGGAAATTGGCCATCCTCCCATAAAGCAACTGGCAAATTCAGAAAAACAGAGTGTCAGCAAAACAGAGGGAGATCTTCAATGTAATGGATCAGCACAGTGACTACAACAGTGGGTGGGCATGCATGTGGCAGAAATTGTGAGAATGGGCAAGCTTTCCGTCACTTGTTCACAGGGCCACTATGAGTTAGAGTCAATCCAAGGACACTGGACATTTCTGTTTCCTTTAACCTTGTTTTGCACTTTCACACTCAGATTTCAAATCCCTCCCAGTTATTTTACTTTTTTTTTCCCTTGAAATTTTGCCTTACTGTATTTTGTTTTTTATTGTGTTGCGCATTTAATTCAAAGTGAAAAAAATAGACTGGAATGATCTTCTGTTCTCTCTCTTTATCTCTCTCTCTCTCTCTCTATATATATATATATGTATGTATATATATATGTGTGTGTGTCTATTTATATGTATGTGTGTGTGTATATATGTATATGTGTGTGTGTATATATATATGTGTATATGTGTATATATGTATATATATGTATATGTGTGCGTATGTATGTATGTGTATGTGTGTGTGTATATATAACACATACTGGTGTATTTACAAAATTTATCTACATTGTTTTTCACATTGGTGCTTTCCCATTCCTTCACAGCACGCCCCCTTCACCAATCAAATTTTGCGACCCTATGATTAAGCACACCATACTCCCTGCCCATCCTCACCCCTCTGCTTCCCCTTCCCACCCCCTTGAATTCACATACACGTTCTGTAATAATGGTCTTATTCATTATTTGTCCTCATGGGACTGAGTTAGTTCACTCAGCATAGTGCTCTCCAGTCCCTCTCAAGTTAGGTAGTGATTTACAAAATCATTGTTCCTGCATACTGCATAGTATTCCATTGTGTGAATGTACCATAGTTTCTCAATTTATTTCATTGTGGTTACACATTTTGGCTGTTTCCATGTTTTTGTGATGGTGATTAATGCTGCTGTGTAATATATTTTTGTTGTTGAGATTTGTTATCTCAGATATATTTTCTGTTAAATTCTTTCATTTCTTTACATAACTATGTATACATCTTATTCAAGTTACTTTAAAAAACTAATTAACATTGCAAGAAATGTTTCATCAAGTAATTATTACAGATCAAGGTTCATTCAAGACTAGTTGCAATTTTTCTTACAGTTTTGGATCTCTTGTTTGTAAATTTCATTTTCTTTCTCATCATCCAATAGTGAGTTGGACAATATTGTGGTACTATTAATTCTCTAAGAATTTGCTTGTGTGTTTGTAATTGATTTAATGAGATGTTCCTTACAAATAATAAAGTGGGGAAGAGTGTTTGCTTTAAAAGAATTTAGGATAACCAAAATAATAAAAATACTTGAAACTAAAAGATATTTTTCTTGACAAAAATTGAAGCAAATTACATAATTCCAAAACATGGAAACTACTGGGGATGTACACTCATCATTATTACTCTTATATAGGAATGAACTAACATTACCTATTCATATTTTTTTTTTTTTTGGTTAACAAATAATCCTTTATTGAAATATTTTCATTTGTAGTTCCTTAGCTAGCTGGGCATTCCACAGCACCACTGTTGATGTCTTCTATGAT
>NW_006399831.1:7286880-7324856 GCF_000299155.1 Elephantulus edwardii | reverse complement strand
TTGGGCGGCATGGCGGAGGCGGCTGGTGTCGGATGAACCCGGATGCGGGACGACCGAAGAAAGTTGCACCGAGGCCTCCTCCGAGCCGAAAGCCGAAAAAGCCTATTCATATTTTTTAAGGGATAATCTGAAAGCATAGCTCGTACGGTGTTGGAGCTACTAACGCAAAGGTCACATCTCTTTGTTAGTTTCAATCCACTTGTCACTCAGTGGGAGAAAGATGAGCAATCTCCTCCTATGTGATTTACAGCCTCCGAAACCCTCTGAAAAGTCAGCTATGTCTCAGTTCCAATTCAACTCTAATGAGTGAGTGAAATAATTTTCCAGAAATTTATGTTGGGAACTATCAGTAATTTCCTGGGCATAAAATCCTGAGGGCACACTCACACCCTGTCTTACATGTTAAATTAGGGACCAAAACGGCATTTAACATGAATGTTCACATTTACAAATTAACATAAATTTCTTAGGTACCAGTGTCAATGGAAATTTTCTTTTCCTTCACAATTTTTCTCTCAGCTTATAAGCATCCTTTGATCAGCAGTATTACAGTTCACAAGTGTTGGGTGGAGTTATGTGCAATGGAGTTGTCGCAGGCATTATCAGGTTAGTTTGGTGAGAAAAGCCAAGATGAAGGCTTTTTCTCAAATGAAACTGGAAGAATGTTTTAGAATTAAAATGATCTGGCAATTGTGATCTAAAGACAAATCTGTGAAATAACTATTTGTAATAAAAAGCACCAATCTCAATAAAGATTTTATGTCTTTAAATTTAAAACTGTTATCACTGAACTTAATACTATTCCATTAAAAATGTTGAAAATGTTCCCCCTTTAAGATTAATATGCTATTCCTAAATGGCTTATTTATTACAATTTATGGTAGTTCAGGCCACAGTTGGCCTTGGTAGAATAGTCCATAGGGAATTGCACTGGAGAATGTTGAGCAATTTCCTCTTTTAAGATAAAAAGTCTTGGGATAACTCAAGTAATCTGCTATGCTTTGGTGAATTGATGGCAAGGATATTGTTTTTGTTTCTCTAAGACTATCAAACTAATTTTAAAGGGGAAAAATAATATCACAACCATTTAGTATCACATGAAAATTAGTAAAATAAGGCCAATTTCTTTATTTTTAAGTTTAAAGAGAGCAATTAGCTATTAAATAATCATTATCTTGCAGCTCTGGGAGTCATCATACACCATTCTGCTAATGTATGATATTTGCAGAAGCTTTACTTCCAAATATATTCCTCAAAACTGAAAATAAACTTTTTCATGGGTACATTTTTTGAGAGAGCACTTCCTTCATAACTCTAACTTAAAACTAGTATTCCTTAAACACCCTGGAGGGTCAGCGATTGATCACTTCAAACTCCGCAGCGGTACAACATAGAGGTCTGCTAGCCTAGTGGGCAAGAAATGGCACTGACAACCCAAAGGTAGGTTGTTGAAATCCACTAGCTGCTCTGAAAGAGAAAGATAGGCAGTTTCATCCTGTGCAACGCAGATGCTCTGAAAACCCACAGGAAGCTGAGCTATGAGTTGATTGTGAATCAGCAACAATGAGAGAGAAAGAGATTCTAAGATATAAATAATCACTCAGTTTAGACTAAGGTATGCCAGATCCAGGCTATAGTCTTTGCAATTACGTGGTATGCATCGGAGAGTTGGACAGTGAATAGGGATGATAGAAAGAGAATTGATGCCTTTGAGTTCTGGTGCTGGAGAAGAGTGTTGAATATACCATGGGCGGCTAGGAGAACAAACAGGTTTGTCCCGGAGAGGGTGAAGCCAGAATGTTCCCTGGAGTCAAGGATTCTGAAGCTTTGTCTGACATACTTTGGGCATGTTGCAAGGAGGGACTGGTCCTTGGAGAGGGACATCATGTTTGGGAGAGTGGAGAGACGGCGCGGGAGAGGAAGACCTCCATGAGATGGATCAATCCTGTGAGTGAAGTGGTGGGAATGAGTGTGAGACAGCGAGGTTGGCACAGGACAGAACGGCATTTAGGGCTCTTGTACATAGGGTCACTATAAGTCGCAAACGACTCTATGGTGAATAACAACAGCAACAATAACTAGATCTAAGTTTTACTTTAAAAATAACTTTGGCTTTAATTAACTGACTCTTATTCAATCTTGTACACCAGAGTAGAACAGCACTCCATTGAGTTCGGTTATTGAGCTCTTACAAATAAATGACAAGCCTTACACACACACACACACACACACACACACAGATATACAATAGCAGATACATAGATATGTGGTTGTTGTTGCGACTCATAGTGACCCTGTGTACAACAGCCCTAAACTCTGCTCTGTCCTGTGTGAATCACACTGTCTCTGACACACCCATCTCGATTACCCCAGTCACTGAATCAATCCACCTCATAGAGGGCCTTCCCATCCTGCGCTGTCCCTCCACCCTCCCAAGCATGATGTCCCTCTCCAAGGACCAGTCTCTCCTTACAACATGTCCAAAGTATGTTAGAGAAGCTTCAGTATCCTTGCCTCCAAGGAGCCACCCAGTTTAACCCTTTCCAGGACAAATCTGTTTGTTTTCCTAGCAGTCCATGGTACTCTCAATACTCTTCTCCAGCACCACAGCTCAAAGGCACCAATTCTCCTTCTGTCCTCCTTAGTCACTGTCAAACTCTCTGATGCATAACAAGTAATAGCAAAGACCATTCCTGTATTAGACGCTCCTTAGTCTCCAGAGAGACACCATTGCTCTTCAGTACTTTGGAGAGGTCCCTAACAACAGACTTTCTCATGATATAGTTATGTAAAAAATAATATCCAGATTAGCATTTTGGAAAGTTGTTGTTGTCAAGTTCCATCCGAACAACTACAAGTCACAGTAATGCTGTGAATAGCAGATTGCTACCCTGCACTTTCCTATATCATGTTTGCCATCTCTGATTGGCACTATCCCATTGTTACAATCATTTTCCCAATTTCCCTCACTGGAGATCTTCCCCTCTTTCACTGACCTTATACTTTACCAAGGATAACGTCTTTCTTAGAATTGGCTCCTCCTTACAATATGCCCAAATTGTATGAGACTAACTTTTAGTGTCCTTGCATCTAATAACACCTTGATTGAATTTCCTCCTAGATATACTTGCCAGATGTTTTGGCACTTCTTATTACTCCTCCCACAAACACCACAATTCGAAGCATATGATTCTTCAGTCTTCCTTGCTCATTGTCCAACTCTGAGATCCATAGGAAGCAATTGATTATACCATGGCTTGTGTCAGATATACCTTAGATTTTAAACTGCCAATCTTGCTCTTTAATCATCTGGAGAGATCTTTGCCAGCAGATGCCTTTTCATTTCTTCTTTTTTAAAAAATTTTATTTTGCTAATTTTAAAGAACTTTTACAGAGATTTTGGATTTCCATACATTCATTGTTGCACTTTTCTCCCTGCCTACTCCTCCTCCCACCCAAGTTCACTCTTCTCTTTGAAAGGAAAAGAAAAATTCCTTCTTTAGTATACAATCCAACCACCCCCGACTCAGTCCACTCAACTCTGCAGCCTTCATTCTCGACTCTTATTATGACCATAATATCCAATCATAGATCGCTTTTAAACAGGTCTCTCCCTCATCTGTTTCAATGCAAAATACATAATTTATCCAATTTTTCTTAGTCTCACCCCAACCCTGATGTCAGTCCCGTTCTACAACAGTAACACTATGCAGTATTTGTCCTTTTGTAACTGAGATATTTCACTCAGCATAATGTCCTCCAAGGCCACCCATTTTGAATAATATTGCATGAGTTCCTTGTTTGTCAATGCAGCGTAGTATTCCGTTGTGTGAATATACCACCGTTTCTCTATCCATTCGTTTGTTGATGGGCACTTAGGTTTTTTCCAACTCCTTGTTATTGTGAACAAAGCCACAATAAACATGGGTGTGCTTATATCTGCTTGGGCTGCAGTTATGGTTTCTTTGGGGTATATTCCCAGTAGAGGAATGCTGGGCTAAATGCTATTTCTATTTGCAACTTTTGAGAAAAGTGCCATACTGCCTTCCATAGGGGTTGCAACATTTTACACTTCCACCAACAGTGAATAAGGGTTCTAGTTTCTCTGCAATCTTGCCAGCATTTGTTGTTTGCTGCTCTGTTAAATTTTGTATTCTTACTCGAGTGAGATGATATCTCATAGTTGTTTTGATTTGCCTTTTCATTTCTTAACAGCTGCTGTGATAAGTACTGATTGTAAATCCAAATAAAATGAAATAATTGATGACAAATCTTTTCTCTATCTATCATGATGTTATATATAGGTCCAGTAAACCATAATATTGCCTATGAGTTCACTGATATGGATTATTATTTTCTTGTTGTTGAGGTGTAATACTTATTGAAAACCGTAATCATTCATCTTTTTTCAGTAAGTTTGTCAAGCCTTCTTCACTTGCTGTTTGCAAGTTGCATACTATGTTTGCATAGTGTCATTTGCATAATGAAAATTGTTGATGATTTTTCCTCCAATCCTGATGCAAAATTATTCTTCATATAGTCAAGTTTGTTGCATTATTTGGCCAGCATACAGATTGAATATATATGGACAAAGGATACAACGCTAATGCACACAATTCCTGATTATAAAACATGTCGTATTCCCTTCTTTGTTGAGATAACTACTTGTAGGAATATGTACAGGTTTCATGCAAACACAATTCAGTGTCCAATATTCTCATTCTTTTCAAGGTTAGCCATATTATTTTAATGATCCACATAGTCAAATGCTATTGCATAATCAATAAGATACAAGTAAATGTCTTTTTGCCAGTCTGTTTTTAGGTAAAATCCATCTGACTTTAGCACTTTTATCTCTCACTCTACTGCTTCTGAATCTAGCTTGAATTTCTATCAGTTCCTTGTAATGTCCCGTTTTAGTCATTCATTATTAGTTGTCCAGTAGTCATCTTTCAATAATTGTGGCATGTTAATCTCTACCAAAAAAGCATTGTTTATTTGGAAGAAATAAACATTTGTCTGGGATTGAACAACTGTTTAATAAACCCACAAAAAGAACAAACAATTTGTTACTTTCTCTATTTACTTCTAGAAAATGAAGTTGTTGATAGATGATTAAGGAAGGGATTTGGTTGTGTCTATTTGGTGGAATCCTACAAACAAAGAATTTGGTTTCTTTTTCTTTTTTTTTAAATTTTAATGGATGTCTTAGCTCCTCAAGACTTCTAGCAACAAAATTTTCTTTAGAGATTCATTCCCTTAGTATTTGTTTCCTATTGTCTAAATTTACCAGTATTTATTGGGCCTATCAATAAAGAATTTGCTTTCTTTTCTTTTCTTTCTTTCTTTTTTTTTTTTTAAATTTAATGGAGATCTTAGCTCCTTGGGACTTCTAGCAATAGATTCTTTTTTAGAGGTTCACTCCCTCAATGAATATAGACTTCCTTTTTTAAATTTAACAGACTAAATTTACCAGACTCTTGGAATATTTGAGTTGGACAAATCATACCATCTGATTATTGCTGTTGCTGTTGTTAAGTACTATCAAGTCATAGACAACTCATCCTGACCCTATGAATGAAAGACTTGAACACTTGAATAACTTTCATCCTTTCTCCAGGTTCATAGGGTTTCCGGAGGCAAGCTATTTCAGAAGTGAACTCCACTCCTGCTTCCAAGCTTGTTTAAGGGCCCAAGGGCCCTACTGAATTTAAGAACCTTAAACTCCATGAACTCCATAATTCCAAATTCCTCCAGAATCATACCTTGTCATTGGCTGTCACAACCAAAAAACACCCATCTGGGAGTAATCCACTGCTTCTTTAATTTCCTTCTATTCTGATGCCACATGTTTCTTTATAGAGCCTGACTTCTTTAATGTCCATCATATAGACTGAGTACACATGAGGGAAGGATACCTATATAAACAGAAGATGAACAAAGGCTTGAAGCCTTTCTATTATTCTCATAATTTCTGCAAATGTTTAGACTTTCTATAGGCATGTAGTTTAGGAAGTGGATGCCAGTGCTTCTTCCAAATCTGAATCAATCTGGGACCTCTAACCAAAACTGACCATGATGGGTAAGTAACCAATTATGTTGTTTGAAACACCTATGGCTGAATTGTCCATAATTACATTAACTATGGATTGAAGTTCAACAACAAGAAAACAAAGTCTCACCACTGGGCGCACTGGCTGCTTCATGATGGATGGAGAAGTGACTGAGAGTCTTGATTTTAGCTAGTTTTGTTCCACAATCAGTACTCTTGGCACCAAAGGTCAAGCAATCAAAAGATAAATTGCACTGGAAAAGTCTGAAGTCAGGGACCTCTTTGGAATATTAAAGAGCAATGATGTCAGTATGGAGACTAAGGTGCACCTGATGCAGACAATGGTCTTCACACTTACTATGCATCAGAGAACTGGAAAATAGCTAAGGGTGATAGAATAAGGATCAATGTACTTGAATTATAGTGCTGGAGGAAAGTGTTGAACATACCATGGACTGCCAGGAGAACAAATAGGTCTGTCTTACCTAAAGAGTGTAAAAACTGTTTGCTACATGGAGGCAAGGATTTTGAGACTCAGACTTACATACTTTTGGCACATGACCAGAATGTACCAGTACTTGGACAGGAACATTATGCTTGGTAGGGTAGAGAGACTGCACAGGAAAGGAAAACCAAGATAAGTTGGATTGACTCAGTGACTGGAGCAATGGGATTAGGTCTGTTGGGTATGATGAGATTGGGTCAGGATAGGGTTTCTTTCAGAGCTAATGTACAAAGGGTTGCTATGAATCACAGGCAACTCAATGGCAGATAACAACAATAACATGTATGTATGTATGTATATATGCATAATTCTAAAATGAAATATTTAGAGACTTTCTTGAAAATAGAAGGAACCCATATAATACAAAATAGATGTTACTAGATGCTATCAAGGACATTTTAACTCAAATTGATTTCGTGTGACTTTTCAAAAGATTTTCTAGGCTACAATAATTATAGGAGCAGATATACAGGTCATCTTTCTCCCAAATAGTAGCTCTATGAATTGAGCAACCAATATTTTAGTTATCAGATGAGTGATAAGTCATTGTGTCACAAAGGTTTCTAAAGGAGTAATTAAAATAAATAGTAGGGTATAAATATGTTGATAGTTTGCTTTTTAAAAAAATTTAATTATACTTAGTTTTTAGGATTGTGGGTCTTAACATCTCATAACATAGAACAAATTGTTGTGTTACATTAACAAAAAATATTTTTATAAAAACTGCTTTGGAAAAAAAAATCCTCGATACTTCCAAACAGGCAGATAATAAAGTGGTCAATTTAAAATATGTATGTGTTCTTGAAACAATTTTTACACCAGAAGATTAATAAAGCATCAACATTGATGTGTGTGCCATTTAGTTATATGCTGTGTATTCAATTAATTATGCTTACAGAAAATGTGACCTTAATAGAAAAAGCTCTTCAAATTTCTTGGGTGTAATGAAATATGAAGAAAATGATCTTAAACAAAGAACTGCTCAATTGCTGACCAGAAGAGAAGAGCACATAAATCTTATGCTTTAGACCAGTGACATTACACTAATTTATAGTAACTGTTTTCAAATTCAAAATCTCCTTCCAAAGGAATCTTTTAGAAAATTATCTGTCCTCGTGAAAATGATAAAATTTAATAACTAGCCATTGTGTCAAAAAAGAAACCTGATTTAGGCCCAAAGGGTTATATGGAAACAGATGAGGTGTGGATGTGTGAGCAGGAAGGTGAGATAACTGTATATGTATCTTAAACAGCACAACCATATTATGTATGCTATGTAATTCTAAGGAATATAATTCTACTCTTATTTGAAAATGTCATGTATGACTGAGTGATATCATAGGACACTTTATAACCTGTTCAGAAGCACAAAGAAGTCAGTGTTAGATGCGGACATAGATATGCTCACCAGGAAATGCCAGGAAATTTGTAGGTCAGCTGCCTGCCTGAGAAGAGATTCAGACTTATTTCTATTCCCAAGAAAGGTGACCCAGAAGAATATGGAAAGTATTGAACAATATCACTGATATCACTTGCAAGCAAATATTGAAGATCATTTAAAGTTGACTAGAATAGTACATAGATAGAGAACTACCAGAAATTCAAGCTGGATTTAGAAGATAACCCCAGGAATATCATTACTGATGCCATATGTATACTTGCTAAAAGTAGAGAATACCAGAAGAATGTCTACTTGTTTTTTATTGACTAAGTAAAATCAGTTGACTGTGGGTTAGAAAAAAAATTATGGCTAACGTTGAGAATGGGAATCCCAGAACACTTAATTGTGCTCATGTGAAACCTATACAAAGACCGTGAGACTGGTGTGTGAACAGAGTAAGGGAACAATACATGGTTTAAAATTAAGAAAAGTGTATGTCAGGGTTGTGTTTTTTCTCTCTCTCTATTTAATCAATCTGTATGCTGCACAAATAATTCCCAAACCTGGACTCCATGAAGAGGAATCAGGATTGGAGGAAGATTCCTCAACAGCCTGTGTTATATAGATGACGCAACTTTGCTTGCTTAAAGTGATGAGGATATGAAGCACTTGTAGAAGATCAAGGACTATAGCCTTTGGTATGGATCACATCTCAAAATCAAGAAAATAAAGGTACGCACTGTAGGACCAATAGTCAACATATATGATGGGTGGAAAAAAGATTGAAGCTGTCAATAAATCTTTGGTGGATCAACTATCAACACACTTGCTATAAGCAGTCAAAAAGTCAGGGAATGTATTATATTGTGCAAATTTAATGTCAGAGACATCTCCAGAATATTGAACAATGATGTCAGTTTGAAGACTCAGGTGCATCTGATTCAGGTGATGATATTCTCAATCACCAGCTGTGCATTAGCGACCTGGACAATGAATACAGATGACAGAAGAAGAATTGATGCCTTCGTGTTATGATTCTGGAGAAGAATATTAAATATCCCATGGATTGCCTAAAACACAGATATGTCTTGGAAAGAATGCAGACAATCATCCTTTAGACAGAGATAGTGAAGCTTTATTTTTTCATACTTTGGACATGTAGCTAGGTGAGGCTACTCTTTGGAAAGATGAAGTGTCACTGAAAGAGAGGAAGACCTCTAATGAGATGGATTGACATGGAGACTTCAGCAATGGGCTTTAGTGTGTTGGAGATGATAGGGATGCCACAGATAGAGCAGGGTTCAAGTCAGTTCTTCATAGGGTCACTATGAGTCATACCAAACTCAAAAGCACCTAACACTCACAATAATAAGGAAAACTGGTTAATATGAATTTCAAATTTACTCACCAACAACTAACACTAAGGAATTTGATTTTGATCAAGTATGCAGTCAAGATACATTAGTTATTACTACCAAATATAATAGGAACATTGGGAGAGAAGGAAAAGTAGCACAAACTCAAATATATGGTCTTACTGACAGAAATTATAGTGGAGATCATATGATGGAATATTTCATCACAAATTATTTATTCATCAGTAAAACATTTTCACCAACATAGACAATTAGAGATGAGGGCCTTACCAGTTTTAGTACTATTCCTAAGGAATCAAATCAACTAGGTATTTGGGAAGAGATGGTGGAGAACCACAATATTATCAGTCAGAACAAAGCAAGGTGCTTTGATCATCAAAGTGCTGTTGATCATTAATGGCTTGTTCATGTTGAAATTGAAGAAAATGAAAATTTGTTTGTAAGAATGAAGTATCTTTTGAATATATTCTAATTAAGTTTAACATAACCTCACTGAACATTAATGATCCAAGACCAGATATTTGTACAATGACATGTAGATCATCATACATGATGAAAGAAAAAGGTTATTAAAAAAGACGAAAAATAAAATGCCAAAGTAATATCAGTAGAGACTATGAAATTCACTCTTGAACAATTAGTAACCAAATGATAGGAAGAAATAATGAAGCAAAAGTAATGTTTTCAAAGAGTGACTTGAGAAAACAATAGAAGATATTATAAGACAATATACAAATACATGGAGTTAGAAAACCAAAATTAAGAATATACTTACCATTCCTCATTTTAAAAGAACTGAATGAAGAAAATCCAAGCCTTAAGTTTCAGTATTGTAAAAATAATGAATGATTCAGAAACCATCAAAACAAAATAGAAGCAATCCACAAATTACTGTACTGGAAGAATTAGTCAACATTCAACTATTTGAAAGGTTGCATATGAGTAATAACCAACCACAGTAAAGAAGCAAGTAGAAGTCACACTAAAGACATTGGTAAAAGAGAAAGCTCCAAGAAATGCCATAATATGAACTGTAATTTTTTAACAAATGGATGTATATTAGAGTTTGTTGATGAGTCTTTCATCATCTCTCATCTATCAAAAAAACCACTTTCATCTGTGTTAAAGTATTTAGAAGTTGACTGCTTGGGCAATTGACCAGAAGATATCAATATTTATGCTCATTACAAAAGACATAGGGTCGCTATGAGTCGCAGGCGACTCGACGGCACATAACAACCACCACAACAATAAAAGATGATACAAGAAATTGTAGAATTATCAATTATCCTTAATATGATACACAGTGAACTTTTGATGAATATAGGTTAAAATATTTGCAGAAGTATATCAACAGAGATTTGACAGAAATTCAAGTTAAATTCAAGAATGAGGGAAATAATTTCTTATGTAAAAGGCACTTGAAGAAGATACAAGGAAGATGTTTTTCTTTGCTTTATTGACTATGTGAAGACATTAAGCAATGTGTATAAAAAGTAATTGTCAGTGACACTGTGCAGAATTGTAATTCCAGAACAATTATTCATGCTTATTTGTAACTTGAAACATTTGTTGCAGAAAATCAAGGAATGCAGCCTTCAGTATTTATTGCATTTCAATGCCAAGAAAACAAAGATTCTTACCACTGGTTTGATAGGCAATATCATGATGGATGGAGAAGAGATTGAAACTGTCAACAAAATCTTCTTGCTTGGATCCACAATTAACTCCCTTAGTACCAGCAGTCAGGAAATAAGGAGACACATGGCACTGGGAAAATCTGGAGTTTAGGACCACTCCATCTTATTGAGGAGTAATGATATAAATTTGAGGACCAAGGTACATCTGATTCAGACCCTAAGCTTTCTAATCAATTGCTATGCTTATGAGAGCTGGACAATGAATAAGAATGACAAGAATTGATGACTTTGTGCTGTGGATTTGAAGAAGAGCACTGAAAAACCCATGGACTGCCAAAATAAGTTGTTTAGAGTAAGAGTCATGAGGCTTTGCCTCACATACTTTGGGCATGTTGCTAGGAGGGTTTATTTCTTGGAGAGGAGCATGATGCTAGGAAGGGTGGAGGATCAGTGAAGGAGAAGAAGACTCTTGACCAGGTGATTGATGCAGTGAGTGCCACACAATGGACTCTCATGTATCTGGAAGTGTGAGGATGGCACAGGATAGAATGAGGTTCATATCCTTTGTCCATAGGGTCACTATGAGTCATACTCGATGACACCTTTTATTCAATTCTCAATTATTGATAATTTACAGAAATTATTAAATTATCTCAAGGAACATTGAGTGGTTTAAATTCAGGAAAGGTATTCATCAAGGATATATTCTTTCACCAACCTACTTAATACACATACTGAGCAAATAATCTGGTAAACTGAACTCAAGAACAGTATGGCTTTCAGACTGAAGAAGACTCATCAATGGCTATAATATGCAGATGGAATAACCTTATTGACAAAGTTTCAAGGCTTTAAATATTTACTGATAGTGCCCAGACTTTAACGTGGACTACACCTCATCATAAGGGGGGGGGGAATCCTCTTAACCAAGCAAATAAGCAACATAGAGAAAACATTAAATTTATTAAGAATTTCATTTTAATTGAATCCACAATAATCTCACCAAAGGAAGTATCAGCTAACAAATCAGTATATTTTAAAAGTTGCTGAGAAATGCATCTTCAAAGTGTTAAAGAGAAATTATTACTGTAATAGTTGAATTTTTAATTCCTCAATATTTGTGTGAATCGTAGATAATGAGAACAATGAAACTATTGTCTGTGAATTATGGTGTTGCTGAAGAATACTGAATATGCTGTGAACTATAAAAATAATGAACTTTGTGCTACAAGAAGTACACACTGTACGCCCTTTGGAATAAAAGGGTGGCAACATTTTATCTAAAATTCACTTCAGATGTTTTATCTGAAGAGACTAATCCCTAGAAAAGACAGCGTGTTTAGTAAATTTGAGGTAAATTAAAAACAAGAAGAAAATACTCAATTACATGGACTAACATCATAGCAGGAATAACAGACTTAAATCTTTCAAGCATTGGGAAGAAGAAAGAAATTGAGCTTTATTTTATTCTGCTATTATAGGGTTCCTATTGAACATAAGACTTGAAGTACTTAACAACAACCATGCCAGCCATAGACTTTTAAATCACTAATATTTAGTCAAAGATTATATAAATTGTTGCTTATAACAATGGCAGTGTGTTATAGTGTATTATGTATAGCTGTTACTGAAAAGTAGGTGGTTTGAATCCACCTCTTCTTTTCCACCTCTTCTTTTCAGAATTAATATGGGTAGTCTTCTCTCATAAAGATTTGTTGTTGGTATATGGCATCAGAGCAGCTGGTGTCAAACTGGTTGTTTTTGGATTGGAAGCACAACTCTTTACGAATAGACAAATAACAGTTTACAGCCTTGAAATTCCAATAAAGGGTCATTTTGAGTTAAAATCACCTCAATGGTAGTTGTTGCATATTGTATTATAAGGGTTGTTTGTTTTTTTTATAAAAATGGATAAAGTTGAGCATCAAGTCTAGATGTGTACCACTCCTTGAAAGTCATTTGCATTCTTTTCATCATGTAAATGGAACACAGCAATTGAGATTGTAATTTTATATTTTGTACATACTGCAGTAACTTATGAGAAATCATGGTTTACAAGTAGTGGTCTTCTGATTACAGAGAATTTGGAGTTACTTAAGTATATATTCATTTTGATGTGGTTTTAATCTAAAAAAACACATTAAAAATAAAACAAAATATGCCACAAAAAAAAGTAACTCCAAGATCAGAGATTTTTGTTCTCTGAGGTTTAAAAGTGGTATTTCTGTACCTGCCTTTTCTGTGATATTTAGTAGAATTATGTAATTAATATATCTATTGCATACCAAAACTTCCAATAAAATAATGTGAAATATATTATCTGGTAGTGATGACATGAAATAAAAAGCTTATACTTTGTTTCTAGACAATAGAGAATAAGAACACATATATTAAATAAATTATTATCTCAATTTTTAAAGCATTGCCCTAAAAGTTGGGTTTGTTTATCCCTGGAACAACTAATTATTTTTAAAAATAATTAAATAGATAGAGGAGAGAATAATTATTTATTAAGTTCTAGGTAACAGGGAAAAACAGCCATAACTCAGACTACTGTTTAGGGATTTTCCCACTAATATGCAGCCTAATATCCAATATATTTAGCTATTGTTATTTGCTGTCAAGCTGGAACTGACTCCTGGCTGACTTCCCAGTGGGTTTTCAGAGAACTTGTAAGTCACATAGGAGAAGATTGTCCATCAGTCTTCTACACAGCAGCTAGTTGTTTTGAACTGCTATATACCAAATGACTCTGTTTTAAATACTATACCTGAATAAAATTGTACCCTAAAAAGGTAATTCAAGAAGGTAGAGAAAATGGCCAAAAATTATTATAAAAGTTGACTTGGAAGACAATAATTTTGATAGCTGAAGTAATTTCCCATATATTCTAAATACTGATTGTAATGAATTAAATTTAGTCCCACAAAACACATAATTTTTAATAATATAGTGTGGAAGTTATGCTACAACCTTCCGTGATCTGATAAGACAAAGAGCTGCTTTAAAAGAGTTACTTAAAATTATTAAGTGTGTAATGCAATATACCTTAATCCTATCACAACCGTGATAAAATGTAAAGAAATCTTGCTAGGCCTTTAACACTTCTATCTCGAAAGAGATAGAAGGGGAGCTGTTGCTGGATTTGGACTGCCAGATAAGTACACAACGCCCTATGAACTACAGCAAAGTGTCTCAAATCAAGAAAATCAATCCACAATTACATAAACACATATGTGCAGAGAAAGATGGACCATTCTCTCCTTTGTGATTCGCTGCCTTTGAAAACCAGCTGCAGTGTCATAAGCTAGGTCTTATTCAATGGTACATAACAACAGCTACTAGGTAAATGGATAGATGATAGTTAGATATGGACAGACAGACATATTTGATCATTAGCAAAGTTAACCAATAATTAATTTGAAATCATGAGATTTGTGTTGTGAAAACTCAAAGAACTTCTGTGTAGCAGAGAGGACTTCAAATCCATCTCCAGGAGGAAACCTAGAATTCAGCATATAGTCATCATTACTGCTAAGATTTATAATAATAATAATAATAATAACCCCACCACTAAGCAAAATCAGCAAAGGAAAATATACATGGGCAAGTTCTAGAGGAAACTAGGCTAAAGTTTCTAAAACTTTTCCTCAAGTAGAATCTACTTCCTCCCACATCAAAGTGTGACAGCCCTTGCATAGCATTATCTTGCAGAGAGGCTCATCAGAAAGATTTGCCAACAAACATCTTGTCAGATATGCACCTATTGTCTACTCTGTAACCAAAAGGTCTTGGGTCTCCTTCAGTTTATATCTACAAGCAACTCTTGTGAAGAATGATAGGCAGTGATTTTAGAGTTGATTTTCCTTATTTTGTTTTAGAAAAGAAACAGACAACATAGAACACATTTGTATAAGTCAATCAGGTTTATCAGTTAGAGAATTACGGTAACACCTTTAAAATATAAATTCCTGATTGTCACCCATGAGCCAGTCCTTTAAACTGTCCTTTCTATGGATGGCAGTCAGGCAGGCTATATTATTATTGTCTTTCTTCTCTTATCTAAAGTCCTATTATTATGAAGTGATTTTAATATATAGTGTTATGAAAGTCTGATCCAAGGCTTCAGATTTTCTTCTAAAATACATACATTTACATTATTCAAAACGAAATCAGATTCATGGCCTCATTTCTCTTATGACAAATGAGAAATGATAAAAGATTTAGTGAAGAGTGAAGGAAGCATTCTTGTATATTATTTACCTTCCATGATGTGTTTCCTACTGCCAAAGGGGCCCTTTAGAGTAGTGAGAGAAGACCTTCACCCTGAAACCCACAGCGTCCCTTTTCAGCAGGAAGTAGCTAAGAGAATACGCCATCCCCTTTTCCTTATGAATCAGGGTGAAGTCTCTCTCAGGGAGGAGTGATAGGGAATGGCAAGGGAAGGGACACACTGACAAAGGAGATTAATCAGAACTGGATTTGACAAGCACTGTGGCAATTGGACAATTAAAACAGACATTGGGGGAAGAAGAACGAACTGGGGAGGAGGGTGGAGAAAACAGTGCAACAATGAATAAATGAAAACCCAAAATCTCTGTAAATGTTCATTAAAACTAATAAAATTTAATAGTAATAATAATAATAAATAAATAAAAAAGAAACAAGGTAAGCAAAATAACAGCAACAGAAATCACATCCAATAACAGAATTAAGCCAAGGTAAGGAAGGAGAGTTGTCAGCAAATGGGTTAAAAGCATGTATAGTAGAAAGGCAACACCTAACACTTAGCCTAACTCTAAAGTGGGGCTGGAAATAATAGCATCAAGTTGTTGTTGTTGTTCAGTAACATTGAACTAACAACAGCTCCTAGCAATCCTATGAACAAATAAAAATTTTGCTATTCTGTACCATCTTCCTAATCTCTGCAATTCTCAAACCCATTATTGCAGTCACTTTGTCAACTCATTTAAGATTTTCCTCTCTTTTGCTGACACTTTCTTTTTTAGTGACTCTTTCTCAAAGAGAAAGGATCTCCTGAAAACATGCCCAAACTTTGTGAGACAGTGTTTCAACATTTTTGCCTGTAAGGAAAGCCTTGGTTGCATTTCCAAACAAAAGATAGATTTGTTTGTTCTTTTGGTAATCTGTGATATATTCAATACTCTTTGCTAACATTGCAAATCAATAGCAAGAAGATGTGCTGCAATCTCAAAGGCTCGTGGCTCATGGCCACGAGCTGCTCTGTGGGAGAAGAATGGGGAATTCCCTCCTGTGTGATTAACTGCCCCTGAAAACTTCTGGGAGGGTCAGCTATGAGTTCCGACTCTACAGTACAACTCTACAACAACAACAAAAACAACATGTGATTCTTATTTACTGTCCAATTTTCAGATGCATATGAAGCATTTGAAAATGCCATGCCTGAGGTCAGACACACTTAGTGCCAAATACATGATATTGAAAATGCTTAAAGCTCAATAAAATTGCTCTTATTCTGAGTATTTATCATATGTACATATATTGTTGTTTGCCATTAGGCAAGTGTTCAGAGGCAATAGATCACTCAGGAAGAGATTACTTATCGTCCCGCACAGTAACTGGTGAATTTTAACCATGTGCCTTTATAAATGCAACATGTAAAGCAACAACAACAACAACTATATCTGCATCTTTATCATCTACCTTTCTTTCTGACTATCTATCTATCTATCTATCTCTCAAAACCTCATATTTTAAGATGCTTGGTCAAATGAGTTTTATAAAGAGAAGACTAACCTCAATGTCATTAATCTATATAACTGAACCCTGGGCCAACTTTAGAGACCAAAAATCACATGAAATAAGATTATCCATTTTTCTCTAGTAGAGAAGGATAAATTAAAGCAGCAAGACGAGTAAAATATACCAGAGGACAATCTGGAAAAACAAATTTGCACAGCTGTCATTGAGTTAGAAAAGACTGATAACTATAACCGATCCTCCATTGCGTTTAATTGCATTTGGCAATAAATTGCCAAAAGATTGCCCATCCTTTCCATGGAGCCACTGGTGTATTGTAACAACCTGAAAGACAGGTCTTTGAATAAGTGGAAATTCCCAATGTTATTGTATACTGTCAAATCAAAATCAGCCCGTATATATATCTCTCTCCTTTGGGTTTTCAGAGGCATGAATTATATGAGAGGAGAGTACTCTTCCATCTCAACAGAGTAGCTGATAGATTTGAAACTTGTGCCTTCAGGCTGCCAGCACACGTCCTTACCACTAGGCATCAGAGCTCCTCTGTCACTCATTGTTGTTCTTTTTAGGAGAACCGAAGTTGAGTACAACTCATAGCAATCCAGTGACCCAAATATCACAACCCTGTCCTACATCCTGTGCTATCCTGACAATCTCCGACACACCTGAGTGATTGCTGCATTCACTGTGTTAATTCACCTGGTTGAGGATCTTGTTCTCCTTTGCTGTCCCCTAATATTCCAAGTCTGATGTCCTTCTCCAAGGAATAACCTCTCATAGCAACATGCTCAAAGTATGTGAAAAAAAGTTTTGCTATCCTTACCTCTAAGAAACACTCTCGCTGCACCTTCTCTAAGACATAACTGTTCTTTTGACAGTCCATAGGTTTTTAAGTACTCTTCTCCAACACCACACGTCATTGGAAACAATTTTTTTTCTCTGTCATCCTTTTTCTTTGTTCAGCTCTCAGATACGTAGCAAATGACAGGAAAAAAAAATCGTGGGCTGAATCAGCATACTTTAGTCCTCAAACTAGTATTATTTCTCCTCAGTAGTTTGAAAGGTCCCTGACTGCTGACTTTCCCAGTGCCTTGTCTCCTGATCTACTGACTACTAAAGTGTATTGATTGTGGATCCAAGTAAAATTGTTGACAGTTTCACAAGAAAAATGAAGTTGTCAGTTTCAGTCTTTTCTTCACGTATCATATTGTTATCTGTCAGTCAAGTGGTGAGAATTTTTGTTTTCTTGACATTAGGATTTAATACGTACTAAAACCTGCAGTGTTTGATTTCTGCAGGAAGTGTTTCAAGTTGTTGTTAATATTAAACAAAGTTGTCATCTGCATACTGCAAGTTATTGATGAGTCTCCCTCCAATCCTGGTGTCTCATTCTTCTATCTAGAATAACTTGCTCAGCATAAATATTGAATACATATGTAAAAAAGGATACAACCCCAACACACTTGTTTCTTAATTTTAAAACATGTAGGATTCTCTTGCTCTTTTCACACAACAACTTCTTTGTCTAGCCTTAAGTTTTACATGAACACAATTAAGTGATCTGTGACTCCCATCTTCTCAAGGTTAATCATAATTGCTTTTCATCCCCACGGTAAAATGCCTTTGCATAGTCAGTAAAACACAAAAAGACATTCTTCTGGTATTCTCTACTCTAAGCCAGGGTCTGACATCAGCAATGATATTCCTGGTGCCAGGACCTCATTTGAATCCAGCTTAAACTTCTGGCAGTTGCTTGTTTATGTACTGTTCTAGACATCTTTGGATGATCTTCAGCAGTATTTTCCTTGCATGTGCTACTAATAATAATGTTTCATATTTTCCACACTCTGTTGGTTCACTTTTCTTGGGAATAACAACAAGTATGGACTCATTCATTTGGTCAGCCATCAGCTGTTCTCCGAATTTTCTGGTAGTGCCTGGTGAGTTTGCCCAAGGTTGCATCTATCATTAGAAACAAGTCACTAGGTATGTTACTCTGTCTAGTCAAATGTGGCATGTGAGTAGCCTAGAGTGAGCCACACCACTGGAACTCCCTAACGACATACACACCAACCATTGACTAATCCTAACGGAACTAAATGAAACTTGGGCTTCCACTTTTATTGAGATAAAATTTATATCAGACCACAAAGTGGCCTCTTCTTTACTCAGCATATTGTTTTAAATTCAAGTTTATTAAGCCTTGCTCAAAACAGTAAGAAAATAATTTGCAACTTTGTGTGCAAGAATCCTCTGATAGACTTGTTTTGGAGAAGAATTTTTTTAAAGTGAGTATTTGGTTGATCCAGTAACAAAACTAGAAATTAAGATATTTGCTACCATTTTTTGTCACTGAAAATTTTGTTGTTGTTGTTATGTGGCGTCGAGTCACCTGCAACTCATATTAGGACACACATTAAAATACATTATAAATGTTTTATAATTTTAAAGTGTTTTGAAATAAAGTTTAAAAAATAGACCTGTTAAAAACATAAAAGTAAAAAAAAAGGTATTCAGTTTCTTATACTAAACTACAAAATTCTAATATTCTGTATATTATGAAAACATTGTTCAACATGTTTTCAATTGTAGTTCTCACCAAATCTAATCCAACCCATTGAAATTATGTTGATTCCTATTTATAATCACCTTCCACTGGATTTCAGAAGCTTTAAAATGTAATGGAAGTAGATTCTCTCATCTTCCCACAGTTTGTTTTTGCGTGTTTTTGGGTTTTTTTTCCTATTGAAGAAACTCAGAAATCTTTTCATTTTCTAACTGAAAATCTGCACATTTCATTCTAACACTTGGCTTCTGGAATCACTCTTTGAAATCCTGTATTCAGCTTCTATCATGGAAATGATGTACTCTTATTTCTTCTACTTTTTATTTGTTAGCTTCTCTATGTTCTAGAGAAAACTTTAAAGTTTTATGATACCATTTCTGTCTTTTTAAAATTTTATTCAGATTTGATGTTCTTGATAACATTCAGCCACTTACTTGGTCTTATGTACTTAGTGTTCAATGCATCAAATCTTAAAATGGTCACTATATTAAGGAGAGATAAGATATACTTAAAGTCATACATGAGCTTGTTTTAATTTTCTCCAACTTGAACTTGATTATGATAAATTGATAGACTCTTTAGAAGTTTGCCTCTGGCATTGTTCTGTTTAATGATACTGAACTTCTCCAATATCTTATTTCACAGATGTTGTTTATTTCATTCCTAAGTATTTTTTATATTGAAGGCATGGAAAATTATATCATACAATTTCATTAATTGTTTCTATCACCAAATTTTATCTTCCAACTATCAGTCCTTCTTCTTTGTTTCATCTTCCATATTTCAATAATCAGTAATTATCAATTAATCTTGATAGTACGTGTGATAATTTCAGATTGAAGATATATGTAGTAATTTTCAATGTCTTCAGTTGTAGTATTTGTTTTTAATAGTTTGTGTATTAATTAGAATAAAGTTCCTTTTCATAACTCTTATTTATATGCATATAGATAATATTCTATTGCATATAGCTTTATACTTCTAAAAAGATTTTTAAATATTTGAATGTCAATGTGATATTCTTCTTCATTTATTGTTCCAGGTATGGTAGGATTACTGGATTTAAAATATATAATTCCAAAATATTTAAACTCATTAATGCCTAAAATATGGATTTTAATGTATTTATTTTTAATAATATTTGGTTTATCTATATTTTCTATGTATTACTTTCATTTATTGATACTTGTTGTAATTCATTATTATTTTGAGTTATGCTATATACTAAATATTTTGCTCTTCTCATATCATTAAGGAAGAGTCTACTTTGAGTATAAGGTCCTCAGTTTTATTTTGGATGCTTTCCAATCATACAATGTTCAGCTACTATTCACAAGGCTTTAGATTTTTTATTTTTTCAAAAGTGTATCTTATTTTGAAAGTTCCTTTGAAAAGTGTTCGCTATGAGTGACCCTGCTGATATATAAAATACTACTGGCATAGATTCTAACAACAAGCAAACACCACATTATGATAATTTTCAGAGGACTGATAGAAAGTATCAACAGAAATCTTACATAGAAACAGAGGATCAAAAAATATCAGTAACATTGCAAACATAGATTGTAAAAATAATGTTATAAAGTGATTTGCCTAAAATCTAAAGCAGTAATCGCTAGAGAGCAGTGAGCTAATCCCAAACTGGTAATTTACTGGTTAGTTGAAGGTTCACCTATGAAATCCTCTGGAGTATTAGCTATGAGTTGATTCCAGCTCAACAGCCATGGTTTTGAGGTGTTTTGGGTTTGTTTGGTTTTTTTTTTTTAATTCTATTTATTTTAGAATCTATCTATTGTAAGTGTTGAGAGTCTCTATGAGTTGCTATGAGTAGTCTATGACTGGACGCCACTTAACAACAACATAGAGAGAGTTCTGTTGGCCTAGTGGATAGAAAGTTATACTACCAAGCCAAAGATGGGTGGTGTTAATCTGCAGCCCTCATGCTTGGTTTTAATTGTTTTTGGTCACAATTCATCTAAATGGTATAGCACTGGTCTGTCCATTTGCTGTACAGAGGTAACTCGCGGTTGCTGTGATGCTGAACACTGTGACACTAATGGGTTCAAATGTGATAATGGTTATCCATGGTGGACAGTGTTTGGAGCTCACCAATTAAAACAAGCTTGGATGCAGGAGTGGCATCCACTTCAGAAATAGCTTGCCTCTGGAAACTATATGAATGTGGAAAAATGATGAAAATTATACAAGTGTTCATGTCTTTTGTTCATAGAGTCACTATGAGTCATCTACGACTCCACAGCACTTAACAGCAACAACAAAATATCTATTGTTATGTGGCATTGAATTAGAACTGACTGATACATGACCTTCCAATGAGATTTCAGAGCCTGTAAATCAGACTGACCATCTTTCTCCTGTGGATTAGCTTGTGGATTTGAATTGCTTGGTCTTGTGTCTAGGCCACCAGAGCCCCTTGTCTGTCTGTTCGTCTGTCTATCTATCTGTCTATCTATCTAATCTATCATCTATCTCATATCCTTTACCAAACAAAACAACAAATCTTTCTTTTTTGAGGCTACTGGTGGATTTTAATTTAGTGGCAAGTAACTATTCATACCAACAGAGATACTTAACAGCAATTTATCACTTTTTTTTCTGTTTTTATTTGAACAGTTAGAATAAGCTTTTAATATAACAAACCTCAAAGATTCATTTTGCATATGTTAAAGAGAAACCATTGTTGTATAGAGCATCTTTTAACTGCTGTTATTCTAAATACATTTTGAGCTCTTATATGGCAATACAGTCTAGGTTATCATTATGCTGTAATATTCTATTTAAAATTTAGTGGATATTTTATTTGGTACTTAAATACCTCACTTTTAATACCACTGCAAAAGAAAGAAACAAGTACCTCACTTCTATTGCAATAGAAAGAAACAAATTTGCATATCCCATTTAGACTCACTGGGAGCATGGAAAATTAATTAAGATGTTCTGAGTTGTAGTCTTCATATATGTAAGTGGAGACTAATGCATCTCTAAGAGCACTGTTGTATGGTGCTATTATGATAATATTTGCCAGCAGCTTATACAGAGATCAAATATTAACTTCTACATCTCTGAAGTTAGGAGGACAGTAAGCAGGAAATCCAAAATTTGTGCTGCTTCTTTGGAATTCAGATAATTCAATTTTTACATTGCTTCATGAATAAGCTACTTTATCTGTGAAAAAAAAATGGCTTAAAAAGAAAAGTTTTGAGACTACCAACCAGAAAAATGAAGGAAAACTTGAAAATTAATATATAACCTTCCTTTCTTGTAATGCTCCTGTAATTTTTTTTTTAATTTAGGGATAGATTGGAAGAGTGGAGAAATAGATAAACTGAAGCCAATTGAAGTGAACTGTAGCAGGGATGAGGGAAGAAACACAACTACTTGCAGATATGATAGATAGGTAGATAGATATAGATAGACAGACAGACATACACACATAATGGTGATTATAATAGTGATGAAGAAGGAAGTTGAAGCTGCTCTGAAGAAATTGGCAAAAAAACAAGGCCACAGGAATTGATGAAATACCAATAGGCATATTTCACCAAATGGATGCTGCCCTAGATGCACTCACAAGGTTGTGCCAAGAAATCTGAAGCACAACCACTTGGCCAACAGACTGGAAGAGATCCATATTATTATTCACTTCCCAAGAAAAGGTGATCTGACAGAGTATGGAAATTATAAAACAGTATCATTAATATCATACACAAGGAAGATCCTCCTAAAGATTAAAAACAAACAAAAAACCCAAACCCAACCAAAAAAACAAACAATCCAACCCAGTTGAAACAGTACATCAACAAAGTACTGCCAGATGTGCAAGCAGAGTTTAGAAGAGGATGTGGGACTTGGAACATTATGCCCAATGTCAGATGGATCTTGTCTGAAAGAAGAGGGTACCAGAGGATCATTGATTATGCAAAGGCATTTGACTGTGTAGATCACAACAAATTGTTCTTAACCTTGAGAAGAATGGAAATCCCAAAACACTTAATTGTGAGTATGAAAAAACTATATTCAGATCCAGGATACGGTTTTCAGAAAAGAGTAAGGAAATTCCACATGGTTCAAAATTAAAAAATGTGTATATCAGGAATGTGTCTAATCTCCATACCTTTTCAATCTATACATGAATCAGATCATTCAGGAGGCTGAACTCTGTGAGGTAGAAGGTAGCATCAGGATTGTAGCAACTTGTCAACAATCTGTGATATGCAGACAACACAACCTTGCTTGCTAAACCTGAGGAGAACCTGAAGCATTTGCTGCAGAAGGCAAAAACTGCAACCTTCAATATGGATTGAAGCTCAACATCAAGAAAACAAAGATGCTCACCACTGGGACAGGTGGCAGTACCATGAAAGATGGAGAAGAGATTGAGATTAATAACAGCTTTAGCTTGCTTGGCTTCATAATCAACACTCTTCATACCTTCATACTTTTTGTATACAAGAAATTGAAAGATGAATTGCATTTGAAAAATCTGCTGTCAGGGACGGCTCCAGAGGACTGAGGAACAATTATGTCAGTCTAGAGACTAAGGTGTGCCTGATACAAGCCATGATCTTTGCAATTAGTTGCTATGCATCAGAGATCTAGACAATGAATAAGGATGATAGAAGAAGAATTGATATCTTTGAGTTATGGTCCTGGATAAGAGTATTGAACATACCATGGACTGCCAAGAGAACAAAGAGATCTATCTTGGAGTGGGTGAAACTAGGCTACTCTTTGAAAGCCAATATTTTAAGCTCTGTCTCTCATATGTTGGGCACATGGCCAGAATGGAATAGGATGGGACAGCCTGTGGAAAAGGGTATCATGCTTGAAAAGGTAGAGGCACAGCACACGAGAGGAAGACCCTAGATGACACAGTAACTGGGGTATTAAGGGTAGGTGTGTCTGAGACAGTGACATAGGCTCAGGATAGAGCAGAGGGTTGCTATGCTCAAGTAACTCAATGGCACCTAACAAAAACATTAAACAGCAAGACAGCATACTTTTTAGGTAAGCTAATTCATATACAACATCTGATTATCTTTTATTATAGTGAAATTATGTAAGAACTTTGAAAGCTAATAATTTTTCTTTTCTTTTATTGCTTTGTGAAGTTCACAATGCCATATTTAAATGTGTGACGACTTACAGCCTTTAATAATACTTCTCAGATCAATCTGTTTTTTAGAATTTTAGTTTTCAAAGTTCAGCAAAAACAAAGAATTACCTAAAGGGAAAGCCTTTAATTGATCAAGAACACACCTGGGTAAACAGATTTACTAATCTGGAATTTGCCTCAAGAATGACTCACAAGAGAATGTTTGGCAAGAAATGAGGCTTGCCTCTGATTTCTGATAAAGATTTGAGTTGAAACTGTGTGTGTTCACTTAATCTTGTTAAATGTAGCACAAAACACTGAGTGTATTAGAGCGTGTATTTAAATGATAACAAACCCTGCTGTTAAAGCTAATAGGGAACAGTTCTTTTCTCATTGAGTTGCCACATTCAAACATTCCTTTAGATATTATCAACATTAACTATTAGTATGATTGACTACAATATGCTTTTGAAATGCATTGTAAGCCTTTGTCTTCCTTTATTTTACTCTTTTCTTAAAGTGATGAAGGTTGGGGATGACAATGTCTGCTAATGCAAAATGCCAGGGGGGTTTGTAATGTACTGAATTACTTGGTGACTGCTTACCAAGAGAAATAGGCAGTTCAAGCGCTCTGTGAGGGAAAGATGAGGCAGTCTCCCCTGTAAAAGATGTCCAGCCTTGGAAACCCAGTGGAGGGTTGCTCTGAGTTAGAAATTACAGCACTTAATTGATTGAGATAATGCAAAATACGCACATTAAAATTTCAACTGGTAACTTCTGATTGAAAAATAATAAGAACTGAATCTAGTGATGCTGCTCGTTAAAAAAAATAAAGGAACAATCTGAAGAATTTTTTTAAACATATCCTCAAAACTCAGCACCCTTAAATCTTTAATACTGGCAACCTACAATCGCGTTTCTGGAGCTGTGAGTCTTCTTAGGAAAAGGCAGCTTCATCTTTCTTCTGTTGAGTGACTGAAGGATTAAAACGATGAAGTTTTTGGTTAGCAGCTCAACATGAAACTTTAATATTTTAAGAATAAGTTTTTCTGTGTAAGATAGTTTTTGGCATTTAAACTTATCTTCATATGCTAAGTCTGATATATCTCTATTAGAAATAAAAGTGGTTCTGCTCCTGTGTGCATATTTTTTTGTGACGGAGGGAAGAAGTGAGGTCAGGAAGGGGCAGAGTACAGAATAATAGTATTTGTAAGTTCTGAATTGTTTTCCTCTAGGAGAGTTTAGGTGTTCTTTGCCTTAAGGCGGGATGATGACCTCTCAGAGTGGCTTCCAGCCTCAATCACAGAAGGCTGAGTGCAAAAATGTTATAAAAACTTTCAAACACATCTTGAAAATATAGTCATAAGGAAAGAGTTTCCAAAACGTTTATTCATGTAAGAACTAATATTATTATCTCTTTGTTAAACTCATGGGGAAAATAAGTCAGATTAATGTAGAGAAGTGGCAATTTCAAAAATAAATTAGAACTATTAGAATGCCCATATTATCCCAAGCAGCAGCTGAATGTGTACTCAAAGCTAAAGGGTTTGTCATTAAACCCCCTCATTGATTCTCTGTCCTGATTATTAAGAAGTAAAATGTCACATGTCTGTCATGTTAAATCCCATTTTAATTATTTGATCAACTAAACTGACCCAGTCAACTTACTTATGTTATCCTTCGGCTTCCTCCTCCTACCCACTCTCCTTCTCCCAATAATAATACATATCGGCTATTTTTTTTTATTGTGTTGGGATCAATCATTATTTTACCACATCAACCTGACATTTCTGACATTTATTAATTAAGTAGAAGTCAGGCTAAGTAAAAAAAAATAAAACAAAAACAAACACAAAACAAAAAAAACCCCTCTAGATGGGGAATATAAGTGAAAGCTGAAGTACATTTACATAGAGCAAATATTTACAATAACAAAAATCCCATTTTTATATTGTTTTCTTAGCACATAAGAGCCTAGTAAATAATAATTCCTAAATTAACTACACCCTTTCTTACTTTGCAAGAAAATAAATAATCTTGAAGATACTAATACTTGCCTTAATGTATTCATTTGTGGTTTGGTTTGGTTTTTTTCTATATTAACTGGTTCACTTTTCAGTCCATCTTGTTATGACTATCATTGTGCTAGTCAAATTAGATGTTACAATATGTGTATTATTTAGGTATCCAGATTTGTAAAAGAAGTCAATCAAATCACAAGATCAAAATGGTGAAATTGCTAAAATTTCACTAAGGATAAATGGAAAAGACAGGACTCCAGTCTCGCGACGTTAAAGACTGGCCTCTGAAACTCTGTGTCAGGAGCATTGTCTTAGTCATCACCTTAGGTTTCTGTTCAGACTCATCTCTGGTATGTTCTTCCCCAACTACATGTATTGAAAATGCATCTAGGTTTATACAGTTGTCTAGTGGCAATCTGCCTGAAAAGTTTCTTTTAAGGAGAGGAGTGAACTGGAGGGCGGGGAGAGAAGTTCAGCAATGAATGAATGGAAATCCAAATTCTCTTACTGTTTATGAAAATTATTAAAATAAAATAAAATAAAAAAACTAGTTTCTACAAAGCAGAAGTTTAAATTCCCCACTTTTCCAAATTACTCTATCATTCCATCATTTCTCACAAGTATTCCTTCTTTCTTCATTACTTTCACTTCCACATATGTCTTCAGCGTTTGTAATTTGTTGCACAGTCTCACAGGACCTCACAAACCATCAGGGAAATGACTAACATGGTTTTGGAGTCTGCCCATTCTCAAGTTTGTGGATCAGGATTTGTCATCAGATAGTGGCTCAGTTTCAAGTAATGACTTGTGGCTTTTAGGATGTCTACGGAAGACAGCATTCAGGGCTGGTGGACGAGTCTGATTTAAGTTGTCACAAGCGGTCCTGAACAATGGGGTAAATGATTTCAGATGATGACTTGCAGTGCAAATCAGGTCAGACGCAATGTTCAGATTGAAAAGAATGTACCGTCAAACAAATATTCCTCTTGATAGTATTCCAGAATTATGAGCCACATCTCCAAAAGAATTTATTGGTGACTTGGGTCATTCTTTCTAGCTAAAATATCCATGACATCCACTCCTGCTACTTAAACACAACAGACAACTCACTCCAGAATGGATTTATAAGAATAGATGAAGATGTATTTATAGTGCATCACACATTGGAAGACTATGAGGGTCATGTGGTTTTATTCACTGTACTACATGGAGAATATTTGGAATCTTTTACTTGTTAATTTCAAAAATTTTTGTTTCAAACATTGTGTTTTTTTGAAAGACAGGTGGGCAACCTCCTCCCGTGTGATTAACTGTCTCTGAAAAACCCACTGGAGGGTCATCAATGGGTTGACACAGACTCGATGGTACTCAACAACAGCATATGTTTTCACTACTTCTAGATGTCTCTTCTGTGAGAATGGAGAGGAAAAGGAGGAAGAAAGGTCAATGAATTGAAATTTTTATAATAATAATCGCATCCTAATTATTTCACTTTGTCAAAAGCATTACTAGATTCTAGCCTCAAACTAGCAACCAAATGCCTTTTTAAATACAAGGCAATAAATAGATAGATAGCGAGATAGAGAGATGATAGATAGATAGATAGATAGATAGATAGATAGATAGATAGATAATAGATAGACAGACAGAGAACTATAAAGTCCTTGAGTGGCACAAACAAGTGATCAATCACTACAGAAAAGTTAGCCTTTCAAGCCTTCTCAGAGGTTCCTGGGGAGAAAGACTTGGTGATCTATTTCTGAAAATCACAGTCTTGAAAACTCTAAGGAGCACAGATCTTTCTTCATACATACAATTGCCTTAATTGAAATTGACTTGATGGCAACATAAAATCCCTATGACAGTTTGTGGGGCATACCACTGTAGAATAGGAACAGAGTCACAGCTGACACTTTAGCAGGTTTTCAGAGGCAGGAAATTGCACTTGAGGTGGTTCTTCATCCTTCTCCTGGCGAGCAGCTAGTGAATTCTGGAGGAAGAATGTCACAGGTCCCCAGCCTGAACCCCAGGCTTAACCATTCCTTGAGGAAACCTGATAAGGCAACTGATGGCAGATCCTGATAAGGCCCTGGGCCTGATCACACATTGACAGGGCCACTGTGCCTAAGTTCCTGAGCAAACTACCTCATCCTCTAAATCTTCCTAATAGTCCCTGGACAAAGAAACTGTCTTTATCTGCCCTCATACCAATGTGATCTTCTCTTCCTGTGGTCACCTGATATCCCTCTCAGACCACTTAATAAAGGCCTTTTTGTGCGTTTCTTCCCTCCCCTTGGGACCTCTCTCTCTCTCTTTTTTTCTCTCCTCTCTCTCCTTCTCACTCCTTCTTTCTTTCCTTCTCCTTCTCGCCCCCCCCCAACTCTTCTTTTTATCTATACATTTAAGCAGTGTTGCTTTGGGATTTCAGCACAATTTCTTATACACCATCAGAGCTCCTAGGACCATCATAAGTATCCAATAAGTATTTGGAAAATGAATAAATGGAAATGTGAATTATATTTGTTGAGAATATAAGTCCTTACAGAATGATAACAGCTGGGAGAACTTGTCCATTTTTTCAGCTTCTTTACCCTCTGGAAATGCACTGCTTTGTAGTAGGCACTGACACATAATAACTGAATGAATGGATGCCAGCTATGAGTTACTCCTAACTCAATTGTATTAAGTTTTAGTTTTGAGTTTTTGAAATGTTGAAAGCCCAGTAGATAAATATGCTGAAGAAATCAGAAATAAGAGACAAGTAGGATAATAAATGAATTCAGCAAATTGTTCATGAAAGATGCAACAAAATGATGATTTAACAAATGCACAATTCTATGAGATGTTCGACAAATGTCATGGGACAGATTTCCTAACACATCTGATGTCATTATTCTTATAGGTCCTGTTGACTCAGCAAAAATAATAGTCACCTTACTTACAGCAGATCTGATATCTGTCCTGGCCTGAGTCATCCTCACCATCCACGCTACACTCAAGCCCTTTGGGGCAGCCACTGTCAGAAAATCTCTCTCGTCTTCCTCCCTTGTGCTGACCCTCCACCTTTCCAAGCATGGTGAGTGCCCTTCTCTAAGGACTGGCCTATTCTAACCAAGTGCCAAAAGTGTGTAAAAGAGTTTTATTATTCCCTCTAATAGCAGCCTGGCTGCACTTCCTCTGAGAAGAATTGGGATGTTTTGTCTGTTTGTTTTGGCAGTCCATAGAATATTCAGCATTCTTTCCAACAGCGTAAGTCAAAGGCATTGGTTCTTCCTCTACTTTCATTCTTACTCAATCTCAGCAACAACAAGACATCAGACAGAGAATAAATGTTAGTTGCAAAATAAAATTAAACTTTTTTGTTGTTGTTGTTATGTGCTGTTGAGTACCACAACTCATAGCGACCATATGCACAACAGCTCTGAACCCTTCCTTCTCTATCCTGAGACAATCATTGTTTCTGACTTACCTACTCTCATTACCCCAATTATTGTGTCAGTCATTCTTCTCTGGAGCATTCTTCTCCTGCACTGTTTCTTGATCCTTTCCACTATGATAGCCTTCTCCAAAGACTGGTCCTTTCTGACTACCTGCCCAATATATATGACCAAGAGCTTCAAAATCTTTGCCTCTAAGGAGCAGCTTGGTTTCACCCTCACTAGGACAGACCTGTTAGTCCTTTTGGCAGTTCATAGTATATTCAATACTCTTCTCCAATGCCACACCCAAAGGCACCACTTCTTCCCTGTCATCCTTGCTCATTGTCTAGTTCTCTGATGCATTACACTTAGGGGGAAAAAACTCAGAAATTGCATTCTAAGTATTCTAAGTATTTAAATGATTAAATCAAAGAAAAAATTCAGACTCTGGGCAAAAAAAAATAGTTACCGTTCAAACTCTAAATAATCACACAGGAATGATTGGAAAGCCATATCCACAGCATATTTCAATAAATCAGATATTGATATGGAATAATGACAGAGAAAAAGACTTCTGATAATACTAACTGTAAGTCTGACAGTCAAACCCACTCAGAAGTTTATTTTGGAGAAAAATATGGAGATCTGTTTCTTCAAGGATTGTAGTCTAGAGAACTCCACATGGCAGTACTGGTCTATTACATGGGGGCCTGATGCATTGGAAAAAATATTTAGCCACATCATCATGATAGATGGAGAAGAGATCGAGATTGTTCACAGCTTCAGCTTGCTTCATTCCACAATCAACACTCATGGTACCAGTAGCTAGGATATCAAAAGACAAATTGCATTGCTAAGAGTACAAATAGGTCTGTCTTGGGGAGAGTGAAACCAAACTACTTCCTGGAGGCAAGGATTTTGAAGCTCTGTCTGACAGGCTTTGGACATGTTGCAAGGAGGCACTAGACCTTGGAAAGGGACATCATACTTGGAAGGGTGGAGGAACAGCACAGGAGAGGAAGACCCTCAATAAGATGGATTGACTCAATACTGGGGTGATGGAGGTAGGTGTGTCAGAGACAATGAAATTGGCTCAGGATAGGGCAGGGTTCAGAGCTATTTTTATTTAGGGTTGTTGCAAACAACTCGATAGCACATAATAACATTACATCTAGTAACAATAAGAAAATTTATATAATATTGTAAACAAAAAAAGGAAAGAGATGAATGCCACTTTCATTATACTGACTTGGAGTAGTATGGGACACTTGATTGGATACTATCAAGAATGGAAAATTTAAAGGAGTAATTCAGGGTGTGAATACAGATTTGTGAGTTATTTTATCTTTAGTCCCTAAAATAAATGAGGTTACCAAGAAATATAGCTAAAATAAATAAAGAATACTAAGACCAACTTTGAGAAATGCAAAAGATATGTTCGCATTGTCAGTAGGGAGAAGTACTACTAACCCAAAGGAGAATAATTCAAATCCTTTCTGAGGGAGAAAGATGTACAACCTCATCAGTGTAATTTACAGTCTCTGAAAATGTCCTTGAGGGCCAGCTATAAGTCACTTCCAACTCAACCACAATGAGTGTGAGTTTTGTGATGTCCAGATGTGTAGAGTAAAAATAAAGAGAGATATAAAGATTAGACAGGGAAGTGAAACAATTATATTTATGTTTTGAAAATTGCAGTTTTAATTATGAAATGATTCATCATCATTAGTAATATTGTTTTATCACTTATTTGCCAGTGTTTCTTTTACTCTCAAAAGATCACCTCTATTATGTATCTAAGTCTGGTAATGAATAAGAAAGACAGAAAAAGAATTGATGCCTTTGAGCTGTAGCGCTGCAGAAGATCACTGAATATCCTATGGATGAACAAATATGTATGTTTTGGAGAGGATGCAGCAGGATTGTTCTTTGGAGGCAAGAATGATGAAGCTTCACCTCACATACTTTGGTCATGTTGCTAGAGGGCCTATTCCTTGGAGAAGGACCTGATGCTAGGAAGGGTGGAGTGTTGACAAAGGAGAGGAAAACCCTCAACCAGGTGTATTGACATGGTTGACAGCTGCAGTGGGATCTTGAGTGTCAGCAAGTATGAGGATGGTGTGGCCTAGAACAGGGTTCAGATCTTTTGTTTACAGGGTCACTATGAGTCGTGCTCAAGTAACTTACATTCTCTGACTCTAAACTTTAGATTACTAAAGGTGTATGATATTAAAGCTGAACAAATTAAGATAGAACAAGATTGCTTAGATTCAGCAACCATTATGACACTGGTATCCTTTGAAAGTATCAACTGCATTTTAGCAAACCGAAACTTATACTGGGAAATGAGGCACTAAAGAGTTACTGTGTGATGGTGAAATGGAGGAAATTATTACCATTCTCCCAAAGCTGATCTCAATTTAAACATACATTTCTAGTGACCAATAAATAGAAAATGGAGGAAGGAACATGTTGGGGATCTTGAGAGGAAAATAATAGGTCTCAATGTCTGAGGTACTATAGCTATTTATGAATTTCATAAATTTCATCTGTGAATATGTTAAACCCACAGACAAGAATTCATCAGACTGTAAAAGAACTTGTCTCTGAAAAAGTATAATAAAATGATTTATACTTAATCACCAAATGCTTGGACTTACTTCAACTAGATATATACAAAGAAAAAGGTAAAGCCATTGCTCTTGCCTGTTTTACACATCCCTATGTGGATTAATTATAGGTTTTAGACACAGACTTTTAACAAGCGTGTACATATGTGATAGTGTTAGATTATGAAAAGGACAATTCCATAGGCGTTATTATTATATCATAATGTAAGATAGTTTATATCACAATCTAATCACTAAAAATTGAAAAGCAGTTATATTTTCCTTATTTGAATCTTAACTACCTATGGAATATGGATGAACTTCAGACTGGGTTTTTTTTCAAGGGAGAACTCCAAGGCTTCCATCAGGATCTCTCACTGTCCACCAACTTCCTTATTGAGGAAATCAGTGTCTGAAGTTATAAGCAGGCTTTCAAAATAAGTGGTTTTCTGTCCATCTTTAACTTGAAGAAAATCACCTCATTATATACAGCTGTTCCTAAAAATCAACAATTTGTTTTTATTTTTTACAGTACACATGTCTGTTCCTAAATTTCTGTTTATTTTTAAAATACAGGCAGCTGTGCAAATCCCATCATATTTTATAAGAGCTACTTTGATTTTGGTAACTTGGGAAGAAGAGAGAAAAATGGCTTTGAAATCATGAGGATTTATTTGGAGAGCTATCAAACAAATAGTTTTCCCTGTGTTGTAGGCAAAGTAGTGCTTCTGCACTTGAAATGTGGCTTTTTTTCTTCTTATTCCACAAGAAACAGGAATGCCTAGATTCTGATTACATTTCATAAGTTTTTCTGACATGTTGATTTAGAAATTCAAACGTAATGACAGCACAACATCACCCAAATACCTACCTATGTATTTAAACTACTGTTACTATAAAATTAAAATATGTTACAATGAGCAGCTATGATGTTCTCCAAATTAAGTGAAAACTTTGTAGGAAGCTATAATGATGAGTAATTCAGCAGAATATTAAGAACTTTTGTTGAAGTTTATCATTAGCTGTATTCTTAATAGTAATACAAAATTATATAAAAGAAAAAAGTGCTACTGAAACAAAACTGTGTAATACTTTATTAGATAAATAGTTGTTATCTCTCTTAACTATCAGTTCATATGTCACCCAATTACCTATCACCTTTCTCTACATATAATCTAGAGAAGGTGGATGTGCCAAAATCATGTATTTCTTCTCTGGTTTTGTGCTTCATTTGTTTTGTTTTGTTTTTAAGTTTAGAAGCTTAGAAACATCTAAGTACAGTATGATTCTGAGAAAAAATCAAGGATTTGAAGATATGCATTTTGATTCAATTATGGTGTTTACTAGCTTTGAGACTTCTGACACTTCATTATCCATATTCCCCATTTCTTCATCTTTCAAACACTGAGAGTAGTATCTGTTTTATCTTCCACTCTGAATTGCTAAAGAATCAAATGTGATTAGATCAAAGTGGTCTGTAACTTAAAAAGCATCCGAAGAATGTTCCCTTTAGTTTTTTGTGACAAAAAAAAAACAAAACCCAAACAAATCCAACAACCTATCAAAAACCCCAGTGAAAACTAGCTCACTCTCCATTTTCCTCTTTTCCAGCCCACTTCCTCAACTTTCCTCCCCGTGTGATTGTATTATTATCTTAATAGCTCAAATGTGGGATCATGGTTTGAGGAAGAACCTGCAGTATGCAGATGACACAACTTTACTTGTTGATACTGAGGAGGGCACATGCTGCAGAGGGTCAAAGATTGCAGCTCTAAATATGGAGTGAAGCTCGACATCAAGAAAACATAGAATGTCTCCATAGGGACAATTAGCAGAATCATGCTGGACGGTGAAGTAATTGAAATTGTTAACAGCTTTAGTTTGCTTGACTCCACAGTCAGGAATCTTGATACCAGCAGCCAGGAAATCAAAGAGAATTGCTTTGGGAAAGTAGGCTGTCAGAGACCTCTTCAAATTACTAAAGAGCAACAGTGTCAGTCTGGAGACTAAGATATGCCTGATCCAGGCCATGGTCTTCACAATTACATGCTATGCATCAGAAGCTGGACAATGACTAGATGTGATGGAAGGAAAAATGATGTCTTTGAGCTGTGGTGCTGGAGAAGAGTATTGAGTATACCATGGACTGCTAAGAGAATATGCAAGTTTATCCTGGAGAGGGTGAAATCAGGCTGCTCCTTGGAGGCAACATTTCTGAGACTCCCTCTGACACACATTGGGAATGTTACTAGGAGGGACATTATACTTGGGAGGGTGGAGGAACACCACAGGAGGGGAAGACCCTCGATAAGATTGATTGACTCAGTGACAGGAATAATGGGGGTGGTGTGTCAGAGAAGTAGGGTAGGTCAGGATAGAGCAGGATATTGTACATAGGGTTATTATGAGTTGCAAGTGACTCAACAGTACATAACAACAACACTTTAATTGTGTTGTTCTTTCTCAATATGTTTATTAGGGAACTGAATTTATATGATTTACAGGAAAGATTTTTATGAATAACTTACTCCTGCAAACAGCTCTAGTGGCTTAGTTGCAAGAAGCTGCATGGTGTCCTGAAGACACATGGTTTGGATCCACCAGCTGCTTCATGAGAGAAGGATGGGCAATCTCCTCCCATATAATTCACTGTCTCTCAAAACACACGGGAGGATCAGCTGTGGGTCAATTCCAGCTTGAAGGTACATAACACAAACTACAAACAATAAAAGACATTTTATAGTTTGGGGGACTTAGGGGTGCATAACAACAACAACAAAATGTTTTAGTGTCTTACTCAGGGAGTTCTGCACTGAAAACTTATTTGAACTGAATCTTTTATTCTATTGACTCCACTATTATCCCCCCCCCAATTGTCAATTTTAACATTCCCTTAAACTATATACACAATGTAGATTTACTAGTTGTTGTTATTGGTCCTTTATAATAAAGTCTTACCTGCTTTTCTCCATCATACCTACTAGTAAACTAACACTGAATTCACCTAAATTCCCCACTGCATAACTTTATACCTAAATTCTCACTTCCACAACCATCTCTGGAAGCAGGAGTGGCATCCACTTCCGAAATGGCTCGCCTCCGGAAACTCTATGTGCGAACAGTGCTCAGGCCTTTCGTTCATAGGGTCGCTATGAGTCATCTACGACTCGACGGCACCAAACAAGAACAGCCATTTTTTCAATCAGCAGCTAAACCTTCTTTAAAGTAATTTTTAAACAAGCCTGTTTTTAATATTATTTTAAGTACACCATTACAAACCTCAAATATTGTAATTTATTTATTTTATAGTCTCAGATACTCTCTATTGTGTGTAACTATTTCATCATTTCCATTTGTCCAATCTTATTCTCTGGAAATCAGGGTCTGACATCAGCAGAATCTGTGGTGTCTGCCTCTCCTTGGAGGCAAAGATGGTGAAGCTTTCTGTTGCTCCTTGTTCATGTAGCTAGGCAATGCTATTCCTTGAATAGGGACACCATGCCTGGAAAGAAGGCAGAGGGTCAGTGAAGAAGAGGAAGAGCTCCAACGAGATGGATTGACATGGTGTCTGGTAACTTCAGCAATGGGCTCTAGTGTGTCCGTGATGATGTGCATGGCACAGGATAAGGGGGTGTTCAGGATGGCTGATCCTTGGGTCACTATGAGTCATACTCAGCTTGACAGCACCAAACAACAACAGTTCTTTTCTCAGAGGCCCATTTTACTGGCTTAAACCAAATATTTACTCCCCTCTTCTTTAGAGAAAGTTTCTGGTACTTTAGAGGAGATCTGGCATTGGAGTAGATTAAACATAGGGTTATAACCAAAGGATAAGTGCTCCAAAACCTCAAGACACTTCTCAGACATAAAATGTGGCAATCTGCTTCTGCTAAGGTTGACAATCTTGAGAAAACTCTGGGGCAGTCCTACTCAGCACAGTGGGGTCACTGTGAGTTAGAGCCTGCCCTGCAGCCGAGGTCAGGGCTGGGGCTTAGAATCGTTCTGACTTTTCAAAGGAATGAGTTTCTTTGAACAGTAGATCTTTATAAGAAGACACAATGATCAGTACCACTTTAAATAATTCCTTTAAAAAAAAAAAACTAAAACAACCCTTAGCGTTAGCCCAATTTATTAGAGTCTTAATTCCATCTGAAAAATTCTTTTACTTTCATCACACATTGTAACAGAAGTAATGTCTCATCAAATTCACAGAAACCATTGCCAAACCAATAGTGAGAATGATCTAGTGAATATAGAGTGTAGGGTGATTTGGTAGCAATATAGGGACTTTTAGAATTTTTTGTTTATAGGAGACACTAGCTGACCTAGATCAAGTTAGACAATTAGAGTAAGAAAATAAAAATTTTAGTAAATTGAGATGTTGGGTTGTGATTATGCATTAGAAATGTATGATAATATGGAAATTTAAAAATAAAATTCAGGATACTGAGACATAGCTGCAAAGTAAAGAAAAGATTAATTATAATGGACATGTATAATGGACATGTTAAATCTTTTTATTAATTCTACTAATATTATTTTTCTGATCTGATCTGATTCATATGCATACCATCGGGTGAAATCCACGTGTATAGACTGTGTTTATGTTTCTTATAAAACATATTTGCAATGAATATGTCATTGATTGTACAAAATTCGATCATTCTATCTCCAGCTTCATTTCTGTCACCAAGTCCATGTTTTCCAACTACTGATTCTTCTTCTCTGTTTCCAACTTTTGCGTTCCAGTCACCCATTATTATCAATGAATCTTGATTGCATGTTCGATCGATCTCCAACTGTAAAAGTTGGTAGAAATCATCTATTTCTTCTTCTTTGACTCTGGTTGTTGGTGCGTATATCTGAATGATAGTGGTATTCACTGGACTTCCTTGTAAGCATATGGATAAAATCCTGTCACTCAAAATGTTGTATTTCAAGATGGATCTAGAAATTACTTTTTTAACTATGTAAGCAACCCCATTTTTCCTCACCTTTTCATCTCCAGAGTAATATATCATATGATCATCTAACTCAAAATGCCCCATGCCAGTCCATCTCATCTCTCCAGTGCCTAGTATGTCAATATTTATGAGTTCCAATTTCTTTCTTAACAATTTCTAATTTTCCTACATTCATGGTTCTCACATTACATTTTCCAATCACTAGTGTCTACTTACAACTGTTCCTCTTCCTTTGTATTTCCATACTTGGTAGTTCTATCTAGGTTGCCTTTTCTGCTAGTCTACATGTGTTGTGTTGTACATAGGGTTTTCATAGGCCTGCTATTTCGGAAGTGGATGACCAATCCTTCTTCCTAGTCTGTCTCAATCTAAATATTCAGATTTAGAAGAGTATCTGACAGGCAAGCAATTTATGGAGCAGTGAAAGATAAATCCCTCATTGTGGAGTTAACCATTAGTTACAGTGTTGTCCCTGCCCTTGGCCCAGTGCCTTGACCCACTTATTTCCCAGCTCCACACTCCACCAGGATACCCCTTCTCCTCTACCAAATCCCTTCAGAATTTATCTTCCATTGTCCAACCCTT
>NW_006399831.1:7260549-7285010 GCF_000299155.1 Elephantulus edwardii | reverse complement strand
TCTCTGGAGACTAAGGTGCATCTGATTCAGGCCATGGTTTTTGCAATCACTTGTTACGCATCAGAGAGTTGGACAGTGACTAGGGGGGATAGAAGGAGGATTGATGTCTTTGATCTGTGGTGCTGGAGAAGAGTATTGAATGTACCATGGACTGCCAAGAAAACAAATAGATTCATCCTGAAGAGGGTTAAACTGGGCTACTCCTTGGAGGCAAGGATTCTGGGGCTTTGTCTGGTATACTCTGGACATGTAAGCAGGGAGAAGTCCTTGGAGAGGGACATCATGCTTGGTAGGGTGGAGGGACAGCGCAGAAAGGGAAGACCCTCTGTGAGGTGGATTGATTCAGTGACTGGGGCAATCGGGATGGGTGTGTCAGAGGCAGTGCGATTGGAACACAATAGAGCAGGGTTTAGGGCTCTTGTACATAGGGTCACTGTGAGTTGCAAGCGACTCGACGGCACATAACAACAACAATATTATTTTTATAAGTGCATATAATACATACTTGGTTGTTAAAAAATATAAATATATCTGTGTTTCTAGCCATGTATTTGCATGATTTTGGAGATGACTACTTTTAACATTTCTGTCTTATCACATGTAAGCAAGATTCTGCTGAAGATTATCCAAAAATGACTAGAACAGCACATCAACAGAAAACGGCCTGACGTACAGGCTGGGTTTAAAAGAGGCTTTGTTACTGGGGATATTATAGCTAATGTCAGATGGAACATGGCTGAAAGCAGAGAGTAACAGAAAGGTCTGTGTTTAATTGGCTATGCAAAGGCATTTTACTCTGTGGTACACAAAAAACTGTGGGTGACTATGAGAAGAATGGGAATCCCAGAACACTTGATTGTGCTTATGTGACGTTTATACTTGATCAGGTGGCAATTGTCAGAACAAAGCAAGGAAACCTTGCACAGTTCAAAATTGGGAAGGGCCTATGCCAACGATACCATTTCAGCCTATATGCAGAACAGATTATCCAGGAGGCTGGGCTCTCTGAAGAGAAATGTGGCATCAGGATTGGAGGTAGACCCATAAACAATCTGTGTTATGCAGATGACACCCCTGCTTGCTCAAACTGAGGAGGACCTTACATGCTTGCTGTAGAATGTCAAGGACTGCAGCCTTTAATATAGATTGAAGTTCAATATCAAGAAAACAAAGAGTCTCAACAATGGGGCAATTGCCAGCTTCATGATAGGTGGTGAAGCGATTGACATTGTTAACAGCTTTAGTTTTCTTGGCTCCACAATCAACACTGTTGGTACCAGGAGCCAAGAAATAAAAAGATTAATTGCACTGGGAAAGTCTACTGTCAGAGACCTACTAAAGTACTGAAAAGCAAACAAGGTCAGTCTGGAAACTAAACTGTGCCCAATCCAGTCTATAATCTTTTCAATTACTTGCTATGTATTGTAAAGCTGAACAATGACTAGGGATGATAGGAGAATTGATGCATTTCAGTCATGATGCTGGAGAAGAGTATTGAATTTATCATGGATTGCTAGGAGAACAAACAAGTTTGTCCTAGAGAGGGTGAGACCAGGCTGCTCTTTTGAGGCAAGGATTCTGAAGTTTGACATACTTTGGACATCGTGCAAAATAGGACCAGTCCTTGGAAAGGGACGTCATGCTTGGAGGGATGGAGGGACAGCGCAAGAGAGGAAGACCCAAAATTAATTGATTCAATGACTGGAGTAATGGGGATAGGTGAGTCAGAGACAGTAAGATTGGCACAGGATAGAGCAGGATTTAGGGCCTTTGTCCTAGTGTCACTATGAGTCGCAGGTGACTCAATGGCACATAACAACAACAGCATCTTCTTGTCAAACATTCAACTACCTCTTCCAACTCTACTCACAATTTAAACTTTCTCTTCTTTCTTTAATTAAAAAATAGAAACAATTCACAGAAAATGTACTCAATCTTCCAAAAATACCACCAAACACCCAGGTTTTTATGAATGTACTACTTAGAGTATAATTGAAGCTCTTTGTTTCGTGTGACTCCTATACATAATCTTCCATTATATGCTTCAAGAATTGTCTCCTTTAATGACTTCATTTCTTACCTGAATCAAATCTCTTTCCCCCTATATTTGGAAATCTGTTTCCCGGCACAGCAGATGCTGTAATGATTATCTCTCTGTGCCTCTCTCTGTGTGTCTCTCTTTGTCTCTCCCTCTATCTCTCTATCTCTCTCTCACACACACGCCCCCCCCCAAAAAGCCCCCAAATAACCAAAACCAGCTTTCCTTTCGTTTACACTGCTTATTCCTCTGATCCTTTTACAGTAAAAAGTCCCAATAGTTCAGAAAAGAGCTTTTACTATCATACCTCTTTTGACCTTTAACCATCACTGACCCTCTGAAGCCTTGTTTTCCAAAGGAGCAAGAACCTCTATCTAACCAAACCCCAATTTTTTTCTCTCAGCTTTATTTCCTTATTTCTATCAGGGAATAAATTTTATTATTTCTTAAAAACTCATCTTTAATTTGGAATTCAAGACATTTCACTCAATTTTATTCCTTCTTTCTCACTGAATTTTTTTATGACCTGTGTATGTATGTGTGTAAATTAGGGGATATTTAGCAGGCTTTTCCAACAACAGCACTCAAGTACATCAATTATACTTCTGTTTTATGTATCCATTGTTCACCTCTCAAATGCATAGCAGATGATTGGAAAGACTGGGTCCTGAATTAGGCACACGTTAGTCCTCAGACTGGCATCATTGCTCTTATGACTTTGGTGAGATCCCTAGCAGCAACCTTTCCCAGTGCTATTCGTATCCTGGTATCTAGACTGCTAATACCGAGGGTATTGAGGATGAATCCAAGCAAGATGAAACCATTGTCAACTTCAATCTTTTCACCATCTATCATGGATAAAAGAAAGTGTCTTTGAGGTGGCTCTAACTCATAGTGACCATGTGTAATATAGAAGGACATATTGTCAGTTCTGTCACAATCACAATCATAGTCACTGTCACAATTACTGCTGCACTTGAGTCTATTTCACAATCACTGTGTCCATTTATTTCATTAAAAATTTCCTCTTTTTTACTGACCACCCATTTTGTCTTCAGAGACTGATTGGTGATCCAATATATGCACAACATATGTGATGTAAATTTAACCATATCTCCTTTTAATAAACATTCTTCACAGACTTTTTCCAATAAAATTTTGTTCTTTTGACAGCACATAATATTTTCAATATTCTTCACCAAAATTATAATGAACCTTTGATTAGACACATTTTATTCCATGAAGTGACATCCTAGCATGTAGTGTTTTTTTGTAGCAAGTGTGCTCAGTGCAATATGTCATTTGATTGCTCTTAATTCCTTGGACATTGATTGGGGATCCAGGTAAAATGAAATCCCTGAAAACTTTAGTTTTTTCTCCTTTCATTATAATGCTCTTTATTGGTCCAATTTTTAGGGGTTTTAGGTTTTTAAGGTATAATTAATATTGAAGACTATAGTGTTTAATTATCATCATTCAATCCTTTAAGAGTTCTGCTTATGCAAAGTTCAAGAATTAGGAAATACAAAGGAAAGAATATGCTCAGCATTTTTCAATGATTTCCAAAACATTTTTGAAGAACTGAAGAACAAAGTTAAGCTTTGAGTTATGAGAAAGCTTTAAAAAAGAATCGGAAGGAAGGAAGGAAGGAAGGAAGGAAGAAAGGAAGGAAGAAAGGAAGGAAGGATGGATGAGGTTAAGCTTTGAGCTTCTTAAATATCCCATGGGCATAATATTTAATGATGTAAAAATGATAAAAAAAATGGAAAGAATGCATAGACAACAGTACAAAAAAAATAGGGTTAACACTCAAACATTACCAGAGATGGTGTGTAATCAAAGAACCAATGATGGTGAAGGAAGAAGTCTGAGCTATTTGAAGGCAACAAAACATTTTCAGACAAGGGTCTCATATCAAAAGTTTACAGAATCCTGTGGGTCCTCAATGAGAAAAAGAATGATAACACAATTACAAAATGGGCAAAAGACATGGGAAGAATTTTCACACAGGAAAATATTCAGATGTTCAATAGACACATGAAGAAATACTCAATATCACCGGCAATAAGAGAGAGATTCAAATCAATACCACAACGAGACACCATTTTCTTTCAGTAAAGTGGCTAAGTTTAACAGGACAGCAAGTAATAAATTTTAGAGAGGACGTCATGAGATAGGAACTGTTATTCACTGTTGGTGGGATTGTAAAATGGTACAAGCACTCTGGAAGGCAGTTTGTAATTTCCTCAAAAAGCTCAACATAGAAATTCCATATGACCCTGAGAACTGATAAGAAGATAAAAACAAATGGAAGCTTGTACACCAATGTTCTTAGCAGCATTATTCACCAATGCAGAAACATGGAAACAGATAAAATGTCCAACCACAGTTGAATTGGTTGTGAAATTATAGTACATTCATACAATGGAATAATATTCCGCAGCAGGCAGGAGCAATGACTTTGTAAATCACTATGTAACTTGGGAAGGACTGGAGAGTATTATGCTAAGTGAACTCAGTACCATTAAGACAAATACTGTGTAAGACCAATATTGTAGAAATAATTAAATAGTAAAACGTATGAGGATCTAAGGGGGGAAGCAGAGGAGAGAGAATGGGTGAGGGGAGGTGGGTAATCATAAGGTTACAGAATTTGATGGGTGGAAGGAGAGGTGGGTGGGTTAAGGAAATGGGAAAGATTCAGTATGAAAAAAACAATGTATACTAACTCCATAAGGAAATTATTAATAATAAAAAAAAATCCACAGCAACCCCAAACATTTGGCACGAATTTACAAAGTACCAACTTAGATGCTTCAACAAAGAAATTTAGCTGTATTCACCTACTAAAATTATAGAAGAAATAGAAGCCATCGTGATATATTTGTGCACATCTCAAAGAAAGTATGGAAATTATAGTATAATGCTATGAATATTATACACAAGTATAATCTTGCTGATGATAATTCAAAAACAGCTGGAGCAGGAATCTATCAGAAATTTAAAAGGAACCCAGAAGAAGCTGTAGAATTAAGCTTATAATAACTAGTGTCAGATGGTTCATGGTTGAAAACAAAATATCAAAATGGTGTTTACTTCTGTTGTCTTGGTTGTATTAATAGCATTCAAATGTGACAACTCAACAGCTGACTGCTGTCCAGTCAAACTCAATTAATAGCTGACCATGTAGATGGTTTTCAGAGTCTAGGAATAATATTGGAGGAGATGTTCCATCTTTCTTTAATAGAGTAGTTGGTGGATTTGAACCACCTGCCTTTGAGTAGGCTCTTGACCCGTGACAAATAATGTATAAACTTATAAAAGATAGAAATTGCAGGACACTTAATTGTGCTTATATCTGAATTGCATGTAAACCAAGAAATAGCTGCTCAAGTAAAACAGAGTATGCTTTATGGTCTAACAGTGGGAAAAGTTCTGTCAAGGTTGTATTTTTTTCCCGGTATTTATTCGATCTGCATGCTGAACATAATGAACTGAGAAGCCTGGATCAGGTACACGTTAGTCTCCAGATTGAAAGTTTTGCTCTTTAGCTCTCTCTAGAGGTCCCTAACAACATACATTCTCAATATAGTTATTATTATTTTTTTTATTTCCTGACTGTTGGTGCCAAGAGTGTTGATTGAGCAGCTGGAACAAGAGCAAGCTGAAATTGTTAACAATGTCAACCTCCTCTCCATCTATAATGGTGCTACTAATTGTCCCTTTGGTGAGAAACTTTGTCTTGTTGATGTTGAGCTTCAGTCTATATCGATATCTATAGACCTTTACCTTCTGTAGCAAAATGCTTCAGGTTCTCCTCAGTTTCAGCAAGCAAGGTTGGGTCATCTGCACAACGCAAGTTGCTGATGACTATTCCTCCAATCCTGATGCTACAGTACTCATCATAAAGTCGAGGCTCCCAAATGATCTGTTCCACATACAGATTAAAAAGGTATGGAGACAGTATATATGTATCACTCCTTTCTTGATTTTGAACACTGCGATGTTTCACTACCCTCTTCTGATGAATGCCTCCTTGTCCAAATAGTGGGGTCATCATAAATCAGAGCACAACTAAGTTTTAGCTAGCAACAGTCTTGATGAATATAGTTTATGATTCCTCTCTGATGAATCCTCTCTCTTTTAGAATCACTTGGATCCAAACACTGTGGCCTTATAGCTATTTCTTAAATAATAGAGTCCATTTATATTTCAGGCTGTCTGTATTTACTATCTCTGTGTACTCAACACACATTCTTGAGATTACTCCATGACTATTATTTATTTTCTCAAATTGCAGCTAAAATGCCATCTCATTAGGTAAGCTTTTCCTGATCACATCCTAACATTCAACCTTCTCCCAAGTCACTATAATGTTTTACCTACCTTAATATTTACTTTGCTACATTTCTCATTACTTTTAATTTTGTTGCCATTGTGTGCTATGGAGTTCATTCTGGCCCATCAACACAGCAAAAACAACTCCTGAGTTGGAACCAATGAGTAACTGACCTTCTAGAAAATTTTAAGTTTCTAAATAATTTGGGGAGAAATTATCCATTTTCCTACCTTAGAACTGTCATCTCTGTACTCAACACGTATTCTTTCTTTGTTTGTTTGAGGGGATTTTTTGTTTGTTTTGGTGGGATTTGGGGGGGGGGTGTGTGCATGCATGCACATGCACACACATGTGTAGTGTTGAATCAGATATGACTTGCACAGGAGCATCTGGTGAATTTGAACCATACGCCTTTGGGATTACAGCACAGCTTCTTGCCACTAGGCCACCTGAACTCCCTTTAACATACATTCTTGAGATTACTTCATGGTCATTATTTATCTATTTTTTTTTTCAAATGTCAGCTCAGATATTATAGTACTCACTTGTGGATCCAAACCACTTGACTTTGGGTTGTCAATCCATCTTTTTACACACTGTTTTTGTTGTTGTGTGCCATTGAGTTGAGTATGACTCATAGTGACCCTATGAGCAAACAACATGAACCCTGCTGTATCCTGTGCCATCCTCATCATCTCTGACACACTAGAGCCTATTGCTGAAGTTGCCATGCTAATCCCTCTCATTGGAAGTCTTCCTCTCCTTCACTGACACTCCATCTTTCTGAGTATGATTTTCATTTCCAGAGAATATGCTCTCCTAGTGTAGAATACGCTCTCCTGTCCAAAGTACAAAAGACAAAGCTTCACCATCTTTGTCTCCAAGGAGCACTCTGGTTGCAATTTTTCCAAGACATCTGTTTGCTATTTTGGAGTTCATGGGATATTTAGAACTCATCTCCATTACCACAACTCAAAAGAATCAATTCTTTTTCTGTCATCCTTATTAACTTTCCCAGAGTCTGATGCATAGCAGTTCTGGTGGTTTACTAGTAAGAAGCTGCTCTTCAAGGCCAAAGGAAAGTGGTTTGAATCTACCAGCTGCTCCACAGAAAAGTTCCTGAAAATCTGCTGCAGGGTTAGCTGTGTGTTGGTTCTGATTCAACACCAGACAACAACAATAACCCGCTATACCACCAGAAACAAAGAACTCACTGCTGTTAAGTTGGTTCTGTGTTACTGCATTACATTTCTGCAGCTGTAAATTTTAAATGGCTAAGACTGCCCATATTTCTTCTGTGAAGATGTATGTGAGTTCGAACCATCAGAGAACAGACTTGAGGCCTTTCATTAGCAGGGCAACACACTACAGACTACACCACCAGAGCTCCTTGAGAGTATAACTGCCCCTAGATTGTAATATTTACAGGAACAGATCACTAGATCGTTCTTCTCAAAGAGCTTCTAGTGAATTCCCTCCTCCACACTTTCAGTTAGAAGCTTGATAAATTGATTTATTTGTGATATTAACATTTTTATGTGTGCTTCCCTATACATAAAGACATCATCGTGTTCCATGATAATGGCACTTTTTCTGATTTGTTCCAAGCTGAATTATCATGCTGTAGAATATAAAATACAACATGATAGATGGTCAGTAAATATTTGTTGCATGAATATTGTTGATGTTATTAGTGAGTAGACTTGGACTAATAGCAACAGATCATAACAACAGATCTGAACTTGATACTGTTTGTGCCATTCTCACAATCTCCAAAACATTTTTCAGTCCATTGTTACAGTCACCATGCCAGTTCGTCTTGTGGAATGTCTTTCTCTCCCGCAACTTACCCTGTACCTTTCTAAGCATGATGTCTTTCTCTAAGAACTGGCTCCTCTGAACAACATGTCCAAAGAGATGAGAGAGACATCATCTGTCTGAAGGTCAGGAAGATGAATGAATGAACTAAAGAATGCCAAATGATTGATTATTAAATGAACAGCCCAGTTTAACAGATCTTGCAATAGAAAACTGCTGCTACTGAAGGTCACACACCATTGCCTCTAAAACTTCATGGCTAAGCTCTTCCAGTTTCTGACCTCTAGGCAGCTGGTCTCTTTCCCATCTCTTGCATTTTTAACTCATACCCAATTTTCATTCCATTTCTCTTCTGCAGTAGTCAGGAAAAGACGTAATATTTCCTGGAATCGTAGAGAAAATCAGTTATCATTCTAGATGTTGAGATTCTTATTTGCATAGGCAAAACATTATATTAAGAATCAGTCGTACAGAGAAGAGTTATACCTCAGTAGCAGGGAGCATGCTGATTTCCAATAATGCTCATATTGAAATTTATTTTTTAATGTCTCCTCTTCCCCTCTCTGCTAGCCTCAATCTCTTGCCCTTCCTTTATATTCTAAAACGGAGAGATGTTGCTGCTGCTCAAGAAGACCCAGAGCCATCCAGGGCTTGCTATCTTTTAAGGCAGTCTATTTAGTTTTCAATAACTATAATTTTAAGAATGCTCTTTTCATCTGATGAGCTAATATTTGCCTGACTGTGACTTTGAGTCATTGGTCCTATTTCTGCTGGCTGGAGCTCCTGAGCAGAACTATTTCCTGAGCAGAAATAGAACAGCTGCTTAACACCTCCCATCTGCTATTTCTTTATATAGTTGGAGATTGTAAATCCCCCAGCCTCCAGCACCTCCACCATACACTTTGTCAGCCGTATGTTCTCTGTTGTAAATAAATTCTCCTCCTTAGCCTTTCCTCGGATGACCTATTTCCCAAACATTTGATTACTTCATTTGCTGAACTCAAGAAAGGGAACAAGGGTTTTCTTGGGCAACTCAGCTATTCTTGATTTTATATTCAGGGAAGGAAATACCAGAAAATTATAATCTAGTCAATTGTGAATTCCCATTTTAATAACAACTATTTAGTGCTCATTTATTTAAATTAGTGCCTCAGCATTGGTTTGTTCACTAAACATTGCCAAGTGCCACATGTAATGTGAATTACAATGAGAGAATTAAAATAAGAGGAAGACCACACACTTGAAAAGTCTAGTTCATTTGTACAATTAGTAAATTGCACAAATGTATGAGTTTTAAAATGCCAGTTCTTCAGTATCCAACAGTTTTTTAGAGGATGCAGTTAGTGTTTGCCACTATCCTTAACACATCTCAAAGCTCTGTTGTCCCAGGGCTCCACTGAAGGGAACTCAAGTACCAGGCTATCTCCCTGGTGACAGGTCCTGCACTTTGATTCCCTCTGGGGAAATGGCAGCTGCACTCATTTCATTACCTCGTGTGTTATAAGTTAATTTAGGGGGGAAATGCTATTATAGATTTGGATGAGTTCCATTAAACTCCATTAAAACTTTGACTGTTAGATACATTAATAGAGCTTCAAAGTCAGTCAATCAAAAGATTGATAGACTATATAGGATGGAATGTTAAATGGAATATTTGATATGAACTCTTAAATCTTTCAAAGGAATTCTTTAGAGGTTTGTGAATACATATTTATTTATTAACTTAGGTAGAGATTTTGGAATACTCTTTTTAATGCATGTGTGTATTAATGCTTGTGAATGGAAATGGTACACAATGTTTAATTAGAGTAGTCTTTGTGATTTTACAATAAGAAATTAGTTTAACAGTTTAAATCCCAGTGTGAACTTTGCCAATTAGAATTATTTAAGAAGGTTAAGAAATGTTTCTGAAAATCTTTGGCATTCTTAAATCCTTTACTATGTTCTAGGAAATGTTCAAGTATTTCTGATCATATTTATTTACTTAATATAAACATTCTTTATCTTGATGTCAATATTACTAAGATAGACATTATTTTTATTTTCCCCACTCTACATTTAAGAAAAATTAGGTTCATAAATTTAATATATGTGTATATAATTTTACAAAAACAGGATATAAATTTAGATCTGTCTTGCTCTAAATTCTAGAACAGCTGCTATTAATTTACATTAATTGATGTCTCTAGGTAGTAGATGATAAAAATATGATAATTTAACCTTAGTTATTCCAGTATGTTTTAGTTAACCATGAGTAGATAAACATGAATAATGAGTGAATGAAGCCCGTATGGGTTTGATTCCCATGAAAACAAAGATCAGGACTGACTCATATGTAAACAAGAGTATAAACGTATGCCTATTATTGTATTATACACTTTACTGAAACTCTTCACAGGCGTCACAAGATTTTTAAGAAAAATATTTTCATTTCAGTATAGAAGAAAGAACCTATATCCCAGAGGGGTTAAATAACTTGCCCAGCGTTATATAGCTGGTAAAAAGCTAAATTAAAAAGTAAACTCCAAACACATGTCTGACTGCCTATAACTAACTTGATGCCTTGACACTGAAAACAATAACTTATATTTGGCTTAAGGAGAATCAGATAAATATACTTCCAAATATGTAATTAAAGATGATGATTGGTATGTCTTTGTCTGTTTTGTGCTTATTGGTTACATAAACATAATCAAAGAACATCATCTAAAACAACGTTTCTCTTTTAAAAAGTTTTTTATTAATGTTTTTATTGCAACATGTATGTTTTTGTACAGCGTATTCTTTCCATTTAACTTTTCCCCCATTCATTAATTGTTGTACATTTTCCTCCCTGCTCACCCCTCTCCCTCAGAAAGTCAGCATTTTACACATCAGTGTCACAGTGTTCAGCCTCACAGCAACCAAAAGTGAACGCTGTACGGCAACTTGTACACCAGGGCTATACGACCTAGAGGAATGTCTGAACAAAAACTATGAAAGGCAGCTTTGATTACAAAGCATTAGAAGGTTCAAAAAGTAAATTGTTCTTGCTGCCATCAAGTCAACTGCCACTTATATATATCAACTGCATTAGCAATAGATCTAAATCTTATTCTTCCCCATCCTCTCCAATATGCTCAAGCCCATTGTTACATTCACTGGGTCAATCCATCTTATTGAAGATCTTCTCTATTTTTGACAAAACTCATTAATTTTTTGGTGAATTTTTAGGAAAATGTAGAAAAACTTGGGCACTAAATTTAATATTTGATTCTGTCTTTTTCTGTTGAGTTATGGCCAACCCTCCAGTGAATTTTCAGAGGGAGTAAACAGGATGTGCCAAATGTGATAATGGTTAACTATGGAGGACAGTGTTTGATGAAGCTTCCCAACTAAAACCAGCCTGGGGGGAGCTCTGGTGGCCTAGTGGCAAGAAGCTGAACTGCAATCCCAGAGGAGCACGGTTCGAATCCACCAGATGCTCTGCTGGGAAAGGAGGGACAATCTCCTCCTGTACCAGTCAAATCTGATTTGATGGTACACATGTACACACACAAATAATAAAATAAAAATTTAAAAAAATTTTTTTCTTTATAAACACAAGTACATAACGTTTATTTGAAATTCCAATTTATTACAAGTTCACCCTTTAATGGGGCTTTTCCTCCATAAAGACAATTTTATGACAGAAAAACCCCAGTCAGCTGTTAACTTGGGTGGGAACACAGGAGCCTCACTAGTAAGAGAACACAGGGGACCTGGCTAGAGGCAGGAAGGTGGTAAAGAAAAAAAACCATCCTGGAAGCAGGAGTGGCATCCATTTCCGTAATAGCTTGCCTCCGGAAACTATGAACTAAGAGAAGCGATGAAAGTTATACAAGTGTTCGGGTCTTTCATTCATAGTGTCGCTATGAGTCATTTATGACTCAACAGAACTTAACAACAACAAATAACAACTTTCCCCAGTAAGATGTCTTTTCCAAGTACTAACCACTCCGGTTCCAATGATGTAGCCGTCTGATATCCCCTCTCACGTCAAGTCTGGCTATCTGCTGTGGCTGGTGGTCCTGTAGACCCTCTTACTTGCTCTCTTCCTGGCAATGAAGTTTCTTCTCTTCTTCACCTATGAAAAGGGGGTCTCATTTGCCTGCTGCTGGACTGCTCAATTTAATGGTGAGACTAGCCAGTCTTCTTATGGACTGGTTGACAGTCAATCCCCTTGTGGCTAGGTTGACATGCTCTTTTGCATATTCCCATGCGTCTCTTCCAGTCAGTTGGCCCGAGAGTTATGCTCTAGCTTTCTTAGCTTAGAATAGTGAGCACACCCAGGGCTGCCTCTGTTTGCTGAAACGCCTCGGTTGGCATTCTGTCAATTACTGGGCCCTACTTTTTTGTTTATGCCTTCAGTGAAGCTGGAACATCTCCCTTTGTCACCAATGATTCTTGATCAAATACTACTTCCTGAAATGGTTCAATAACTGTTATCTTTTTTGGTACAATTCCTCTGTATATCCCTTCTAACCTCTATTGATGCTTCCTATGACATTCAAGATTTTTCCCTAGAATTCTCCAGGAGTGCAACAAGAAACTTAAATTTGTTTTTCTGCTCTTTGTTCTTGAGAAACGCTGTGTTCTTCTCTTTTGCATTTTTAATTCCAGATATTTGTGCATTTCATGAAAATATTTTGTTTTATCTACTCAAGCCCCTTTGAAATCATCTGTTCAATCTTCTTACTCAGCATTCTTATATCTGTTTTTTGGTCTCTCTACACTCTAGAGCAAATTTCACAGTCTCTTCTGACACCCGTTTGGTCTTCCATTTCCTGTCTTTTTAATGATCTTTTGCTTTCTTCATGGAGGATGTTATTGAAAATCTTTTCTTGTCTTCAGTCACTAGTGTTCAATAAATTAAATCTATTCTTGAGATAGTATTTAAATTCAGGTGGGATAGACTCAAGGTCATATTTTAGTTCTTATGAACTAAGTTTCATTTTCTTCAGCTTCCTTACCACTTTACATGCTGCTGAAGAGTATGGAATATACCATCGACTGCTAGGAGAACAAACAAGTTCGTCTTGGAGAGGGTGAAGCCAGGTTGCTCCGTGGAAGTAAAGGTTATAAAGCTCCATTTGACATACTTTGGACATGTTGCAAGTCGGGACCAGTCCTTGGAGAGGGACGTCGTGCTTAGGAGGGTGGAGGGACAGCACAAGACAGAAAGAGCCTTCTTCTAAACTCAACTTATATTTCTAGTAGTCCTTTGCTGATGTACTATCACAGTCGTTTTTTAATCTACAGCAGAATATGGCTTGCAAGTGATATTAGTGATATTGTTTGATAATTCTTACATTCTGTTAGGTAGACTTTTTTTGGAATGTGAATAAACACATATTATAACATATAACATATATGTTTTAAAAAATATTTCAAATTAATAAAGCTGGATGGCACAAATACTTTTGAAGATTAGTCAATATTTAAGATAAACAGAAACTCTGGCGTGATCACTGCAACTCCAGTCTTCTGCTCAGCGGAGAGATTCAATGTCTCTGGCCACATCAAATATTGTAGTTGTTACTATTCAGTCAAGTCCACTGTGACTCATAATTACCCTATAAACAATAGCTCTGAACCTTGCCCTATCCTGAGGCAACCTTACCATCTGTGATACACCTGATCCCATTACTACAGTGACTATGTCATACCATCCAATCAAAAGTCATCCTCTCTCATGCAGGTCTTCTGTCATTCCAAACATGATGTTCTTACCCAAGGGTCAGACCCTCTTGAGGACATTTCCAAAGTATGTGAAATAGAGTTTTATCCTTCTTGCTTCTAAGGAGCATCTTTGTTTCACGTTCTTCAGGACAGACCTATTTCTTCTCTTGGCCATCCTTGGTATGTCCAATCCACTTCTATAGCACAACTAAAAGACATTGATTCTTCTACTGTCCTCCTTAGTTATTGTTCATATTTCAGATGCATAGCAAACAATTGAGAAGACCATGACTTGGATCAGGCACATCTTGTTTAAATTAAAAAGATGGATACTTTATGGATATTTGCATAGTATTTGTGTCTTTACCACACTTGAGCAGGAGTCCATGATCTTGGAACATAATCCATCTTCTTGACAGGTATCTAAATATATTAAGTGATTAGAGACATTATAATGATATTACATTTTTGAACTGCATCATTTGGACAGATAATGTCATCAAAATCACTAAGATATATGTAGACATTGTATTTTATTCTATGTTAAAAATAGAAAAAATAAATATTTTAATGGAGAGGTTGGAGAGACAAGAATAGACATTTTTAAATTAAAATACTGACGTAGTTATCTTGTCCCAGAACAACAGCAACTCATCCAAGGATATGTTTCTTGATTGTTCATAGTTGATATATTTTTTTAATTTAGTAAAAGCAAAGGTAAGTGGAAAAATATTCTATTTTTAAAATTAGATTACTAAATGCTTGTGCAGTCATGTAACCACTGATGGTATGTCACTCAAATTTTCAGTGATTTTACAGTATATTTCTTTGAAGAATTATATAGAAAAGTTTATAAAAGCATAGTAGTTATAGACTGTCATAATATAAAAAATATTTCAAAGTGCTGTAAGCAGGAGGAAATAAATGAAGTTTAAGAGAATATGCTCATGGTCATTAAAAAGAAATTTGGTTAGAGAGTTTGTTGCCAACTGAGCCTTTTTTTCTAGACTAAATGTTTACTATTAGGGAATATTAGAGAAATTAAGAAAACGTTAACTTATTTCATTTTCCAAGAAGTTTCTATCCTTCCTATTATATGTAAAATGTGATTCAGCTTGTTGGTAGGTCACCATGGACTACTAACTGGATTATACCATTCAATGGTAACTAGCTTGAAACATTCTGAGAATATTATATAACCATGTCTTTTCTCCTATTTTAAGTTAATAAGAATCTGGTTTGGGTTTTTTTTTCCTTTCTGGTAAATTAATGTGTTCTCTAGAGGTAACATCATAAACATAGATTTTCTTTTCAGTAACCGTTGACTTTTTAGTTGATATGCAGTACATTTGCTGGACAAACATACATAATAATTATTTCAGTATCACAACTGATAGCTTGGATAAATTATTTCTAGATTTGCAAACAGTAAATAAAAACTCTTTAGTTCAATTAATGAAAAAAAATCTAAACTATATCTATGAAATGCATTTGAATATATTTGAAATTTGTCATAAATAAAAAGGAACCTCAATCTTACACTTAGTGTATAAACTGTACAACTAGCCAAGTATTTTGAAAGGTGCAAATAAAACAAAAGCTAGAGATATATAATTATGATTTATATAAATGTCAGAAATTATAATACCATCCTTTGGAAAATATAAATAAATAATAAAATTGATAATAGTTAATTAAATTATAATTCTACTAGATTAATTAAATTAATAATACTTAGCCTAAGTATTAAAAAAGAAGGATTAGTCATCCACTCTAAAATAACAGACCTTCAAAAACCCTATGTACTCAGATTAACAAACATGGCACCAATGGATAAACTTTTATATTGGGAATCACAAAGGAGGAAGAACACTTGCAAACAGATGTTAGTGACTGAATCTGGAAAGTGAGAAGTATGAATGTAGGAAATTAATGTTGAGAAATTGGAGATTTTTAAGGAAGAAATGGAATACATAAATATTGACATACTAGACATTGACAAGACAAGATAGATTAGCCTGAACATTTTTAATTGGATAATTAAATAATCTACTACACTGTAGAGAAAAGATGAGGGAAAATGGGGCCATTTCATAGTTCTAGATCCATCGTGAAAAACAATGTTGTGAGTAGCAGGAGCTCACACTGTTCATGCACATACAAAGAAGTTGGGTGAATACCACTGTCATTCGAATACATGCACGAGTAAGCAGAGCCAAAGAGGAGAAAATAGTTTCTACAAACTTTGAAGTCAGAAATTGATTGACTACACAACCAAAATGAATTCGTAATAATGGGAATCTAGAGGCCTTGAACACTAATGAGTAAAGAACAGATGAACTGTGGGAGGATATCAAGAAAGGTCATTACAAGCACAGAGGTGGAAGAAAAGACCAAGATGAATGTCAGAAGAGACGCCATTGCTCTAGAGCACCAAGAAGTCAAAGCAAAGAAAAGAGGAAATTATAAAGCTGAACAGACATCGAGCTTAGGAAGACAAAAAAAAAAAATAAAGTTTGCAAATAGCTAGAATCAGAAAATCAATAAGTCTGAACTAATTTAGCATTTCTTAAATGTCAAGTTCTTAAAGGAATTGAAGAAAATAACTCAATCCTCAAGTTACATTACTTTAGGAAAATATGGTCAGAATATTGAATGATCCAGGAAGCATTAAAAGAAGATGAAAGGAGTACACGGAGTCACAGTACCAAAAGGAACTGGCTGACACAGCAGGATTTGATGAAACAACATATGATTAAGAGGTAATAGCAATAAAGGAGGAAGTTCAACTTACCTTAAAGGAATTTTAAAAAAGCAAGGTCCCAGGAATTGTTGGCATACCAACTGACATATTTCCACAAAGAGATGCTTCCCTGGACATGCTCACCAGGTTGTGCAAGGAAATCTGGAGGACAACTACCTGGCCAACTACTGGAAGAGATCCATATTTATTCCCATTTAAAAAATATGACCAGACAGAGTGTGGAAATTACCAAGCAATATCACAAATATCATAAACAATGTCATATTTCTGCTGAAGATTATCCTAAAATGATCGGAACAGTATATTGACAGAGAAATAGAAGGTAGGTTTAGAAGAGGCCATGGCACTAGAGACATTATCATAAATGTCAGGTGGATCTTGGCTGAAAGAAAAGAGTACCTGAATAATGTCTGTGTTTATTGCTTATGCAAATACATTTGACTGTGTAATCACAACAAATTTTGGCTAGTCATGAGTAGAATGGGAATCCCAGAACACTTGATCGTGCTCATGAGAAACCTATACTGAACCAGGAAGGAATCCTCAGAGTAGAGAAAGAAAACACTGCATGGTTCAAAATCAGACAGTAAGTGCATCAGGGATGCATGCATCCTGCATCCAAACCTTTTCATTTTGTATGCAGGGCAGATCATTTGTGATGCTGGACTTTACGAGGAAGAATGTGGCATCAGGATTTGAGAAAGATTCATCAACAATCTGCATTATGCAGATGACACAACCTTGCTTGCTGAAACTGAGGAGGACCTGAAGTGTTTGCTGCAGAAGGTCAAGGACTGTGTAGTCTTCAATATTTATTGAAGCTTAACCTCAAGAAAACAAAGATTATCACCATTGGGCCAATTGGCAGCACCATGATGGATGGGAAAGAGATTGAGGTTGTTAGCAATTTGACCCAGCTTGACTCCACAACCAACACTTTTGGCACTGGCAGTCAGAAAATCAAAAGATGAAATGCATTGTGAAAGTTGGCTGTCAGAGACCTTTCCAAAGTGCCAAAGAGCAATGATGTCAGTCTAGAAACTAAGGTGAACCTGATCTAGGAAATAGTCTTTGAAATTACTTACTCTGCATCAGAAAACTGTATAATGACTAAATATGATAGAAAAAGAATTGATGACTTTGAGTTTTCATGCTGGAAAAGTGTATTGAACATGTCAGGGACTGCGAGGAGAACAGGCCTGTCTTAGAGATGGTGAAGCCAAGTTTTTCCTTTGAGAAAGGATTTTTTTAAGCTCCATCTCATGTACTTTGGGCACATGGCCAAGAGAAACTAGTCTATAGAGAAAAACATCATGCTTGCATGCTTGGAAGGACAGCACAGGAGAAGAAAACCCCAGATGACTGTAACTATGGTAATAGAGTCAGGTGAGTCAGAATCAATGAGACTGGCTCAAGATAAGGCAGGTTTCAGAGCTATTGCACATAGGGTCACTATGAGTCACAGGGGACTTGATGCTATATAACAGCACAAACAAATATAAAAAGCTATTAACTTTATAAAAATAGCAATAATTGATGAAAGAGCATAGCACAACTTTATTATTTGCAAGAGACAGAAAAGAATCTGATTCAGTTTGCAGATCGAGCATCTGATTTGCATGAAATATAGTGAACTGATGAACATACTGAAATTGCATCATGAGATTGCAATCAGCAAAATCCAAACTTTGAAAACCTACTTGGGGCAAAAACCATTTAAAAAAGCACTCAAAATGAGGGAGCTTATCAATTAGAAAAGACTTGGAAAGCAAACTTTTCAAACTGGATGAAGGTAGCCTAAAATATTTATGGTTGCATATTTAGATGACTAATCTATTTTATGAAGCATATAGTAAAGGAGATTCAAATAAATGCAGCATAGTGGTTACTTTTAGAAACAGGGTAGGTGCTGTAATTGTAATCTAATACATGGAAGGGGCTCCTGTTATGGACAGCACATTTCTATAGATAGGTGTGAGCTGTGGTTATAAGTTTGTTCGCTGTCAATTACTTAAGCCATGCCTATATTTCAAGTAACTTTCTCTATTGGTATTAAAAAGAAATATTTAAGGAGCTATTTACTTTTAAGAATATATGAAAAAGACAAAATGCATGTGTGTTTATACATGTACTTTATACAACAGACACATATATTTGTTGCAAGGCAAACCCGATTGACCTATGTGGTATGCTCTCTTAACAACTTTTTTTTAAGACATTTTTCCTTTCTGACTTTTCTTGTCAAAGAAACCAATTTGCTACTTTTTGCTTTTCTCCAAAAGAGATATTGATTTTACTATGAGGCTAAAAAAGGACCATTATGATTCTCCCAGTCTGTTTCTTCTCTAAGGTTCTGTATTTTAAATCTATCTTCTGACAGTGTTTTTGGTCTGGTGTACCATTTCACCTCCTAGTCTAAATGTTCTGTAAGATTGAATCTGAACATCACAAGTGTTGTACTAAATATTATTGAATGTGATGAAGTTTTAAGAGTATACTTAGGTTCTTAAAACCATCTGCTGAATAAGAGGGAATAAGAAAGTATGGTAAAGATTTCTTCTATGTGCTTAAAATAACAAGGCGAAGGAAACATTTAAAGGGCTATTTTGTCTAGCTGAACAATAATGTTATTTATCAAACTGTAAAATAGGTGCAAAATTGAACAAAATAAGTCTACATGAAGATATATTAGGGACATCCCATTACCCAAACACATTATCAACTAGATCATAGAATGAAAATGTTCAAGTGGAATTAATTTTCTGTTACCTGAATATAAGTTGAAATCACCTATGTGCTAAATGTAAACTGATGAAGGATGAAAGAGTGTACCTAGTGGTAAACTACGGTGCAATTATGAAGACATGCGGTTTGAATGCACCATCTCCTCTGTTGGGAAAGCTGGACAGTCTCCTTCTGTGTGATTAACTGCCTCTAAAAACCCACTAGATGGTCTGTAATGGGTCAGTTCAGACTCAATGATACACAACAACAGCAAAACTATTCATTCATTAAAACTATTATTATTTTAGAAGACAGTAAAGTTATAATGCAAGTCACCTGAACGTTGTGTCTATGGAATACTCCAAGGAAGTGCTGGTAGTATCATCTGGTGGGAGCTGTGCTGTTAACCCAAAGAGAGTTTGAATCTACCATAAAGGCTGCTTAGTAGGTCAGTTACTCCAAAGGGATCCAGGAAGAATGACTGCACACAATTGTATACAGTTCCCAAAGGGCAGATAAATTAGCCTGATAGAGTCAGCTTATTTGCAAAGATAATGGACCACTAACCACATCAAACTCTCCTGACCTAAAGTCAGTAATAATCTTGCAGCTACTTTCTTATACTATTTTTATCCAAAATTGTGAAAATTATGAGAAAAAAGAGATTCAAATCACACATCTTAAAATATTTTTATTGGGCTGATTATTACATTATCCTTTAGTTTAGAAGCTTGAGTCTCTGTCAAAACATAAGGGCCACAGGAGGGAAAATTATACAGAATAATACAGGGCACAAATATGAAGGCCATCATAAGTACCTGCAATGCATGATCTAGGCCTGGTATTATCTGTATTTCAATTATTACATTTTCTCTGAAAAATTGTGACATACTCAAACAATTTTTCCTTTTATTTTGAAGCTCTTAATCAATAGTGGCAGGATATTGACAATAAGCAGTATGAAACCAAAGAAAACACTAAACTTTATAAATGTTCTGTATGAAAACAATTACACAGAAGTTCTATCTTTTCCTAAACCCAGCTGTGGTGCAATCCGAAAGGCATGCAGTTCAATGTCACCAGCTGCTTTGTGGGCTTCTCCCACCTTCTGATGCACAGTCTCTTCCCTTGCCTCTGAAAACCAGCTGGAGGGTCAGCTATGGGTTGGTTCCTACTCTATGGTATGTACAACAGTTCTAAAATTACTTCCTTAGGTAAAATCACCTAATTTCTTTTGAAACACAGTGGGTTTTTATTATAGAAAAGGATGTAAAGGTCAAGTAGCAAAAGAATATATTAAAATTCTAGTCAAATCTACTCCCTAAGAACAAAAGCAAATTTTAAAACCTATGTTAAAAGTGCTTATTTTTATATCTTTAGAGTTACGTTTTGTTTCTTAAAGTATGGCAGTGTTTTATCCTTTCTGACTATTGGTCAGTATTTGTGTAATGAAAAATATTCTATAATACATTATGTTGATATTATTAGGTGCCTTTGAGTCGGTGCAATTCATAGTGAATCTATGAACAGAAGAACTGAATCCTGTCCTATCCTCTGCCATCCTTATAATCGCTGATACACTTGAGTTCATTGCTACAGACTTTGTGTCAATCCGCTTGGTTGTGGGTCTTCCTCTTCTTTACTGTTCCTCCATTTTCCTAAGCATGATATCTCTTTCCAAGAAATAACGTCTCCTAACAACATGCCCAAAGCATGTGAGAAAACATTTTATCATCTTTGTTTCCAAGGAGCACTCTGGCTGCACCCTCTCTAAGACTTATCTGTTTGTTCTTTTGCCATTCATGGGATGTCCGGTGCTCTTCCCCAACATCACTGTTCAAAGAAATAAATTCTTTTTTTTATCATCCTTATTGTTCAGCTCTCAGATGTATAGCAAGACTGAAAAGACCTTGTACTGAATCAGACACACCTTAGTCCTCAAATGGACATCATTGCTCATCAAATATTAGAAAAATACACTATAGCTAAATATAAACTAAAACATTAACAGAATGATAACTATATATGAGTTGAAATGTGTATTTTAAGTTAACTTCCCAACTTGTCTCCAACCAGTAAGTTATTTGAAGGAATTCTGCTTACTAAAGTACAGAGTAACATAGTGGGTCAGGGTTATTGGAAAAATCATGTTATTATTCAGCTCTTTATACCCTTCTCTATTCATGCTTCTTTGCTCATAAAATCCCTATTTGTAGATTTTATTTTCTGATTCTCCCTCTGTTGTACAAAAACCTGAAAATTTGATGTTATCTGTGCTTTCATTGTGCCCTTGGTTTTTGCTATGCTGTAGACTTTATCTTATTTCACTGAATTGCTTCCATGCTTCTGTATCTCTTATTCAACTTTGAAATAATCAAGAGCATGATACCTGTCTCAGCATTTGCTATATTTTTTTATAATTCCTGTCACTAGAGGACAAAAACTAAGAGAATGATCACTACAATTTCATGAAAATCTCTCTGAGGAAGACCTGAAGTGCTTACTGCAGAAGGAAGGTCAGGGACTGCAGCCTTCAATATGGATTGAAGCTCAACATCAAGAAAACAAAGATTCTCACCACTAGGCCAATTGGCAGCATCAGTATGGATGGTGAAGAGATTGATATAGTTAATAGTTTTAGTTTACTTGGCTCCACAGTCAACACTCTCGGTACCTGCAGCCATGAATTGCATTGGGAAAGTCAGTTGTGAGGGACCTCTCAAGAGTACTGAAAAGCAATGACGTCAGGCTGGAGACTAAGGTGCTCCTGATTCAGGCTATAGTCTTTGCAATTGTGTGCTATGTGTCAGAGAACTGGACAATGACTAGGGATGATAGAAAGAGAATTGATGCCTTCAAGCTGTGGTGCTGGAGAAGAGTGTTGAAAATACCATGGACTGCTAGGAAAACAAACAGGTTTGTCCTGGAGAAGGTGAAGCTGGAATGTTCCTTGGAGTCAAGAATTCTGAAGCTTCACCTGACATACTTTGGGCCTGTTGCAAGGAAGGCCCATTCCTTGGAGAGGGACCTCATGTTTGGGAGAGTAGAGGGACAGTGCACAAAAGGAAGACACTTAATGAGATGTATCAATTCAGTGATTGGAGTAAAGGGAGTGGGTGTGGCAGAGATAGTGAGGTTTGCACAATATAGAGCAGGGTTTAGGGCTCTTGTACATAGGGTTGCTATGGGTCGCAAGCAACTCGATGGCATATAACAACATATTAAGAATGGCAAGGAGAACAAACAGGTTCATCTTAGAGAGGGTGAAGCCAGGCTGCTCTTTGGAGGCAAGGATTCTGAAGCTTCATCTGACATACTTTGGACATGTTACAAGGAGAAACCAGTCCTTGGAGAAGGACATCATGCTTGGGAGGGTGGAGGACAGCACAAGAGATGAAGACCTTCAATGAAATGGATTGACTCAGTGACTGGGGTAATGGGGTTAGGTGTTATCAGAGATGATGAGGTTGGCTCAAGATAGAGTAGGGTCCAAAACGGTTTTACACAGGGTCGTTCTGAGTTGCGAGTGACTAGACAGCACCTAACAACAACAACAAAATTATATGGTATAGTAATTATTATAATTGTAGAAAATTATGTGCAACTTTACACACAAATACAAACACAGAGACACACACATGCAAGCTCATTCAAGGAATTTTCACTCATTCAGGTGATGCTTTAGCACAAGTTCATTATATATGAACAAAAACAGGGTGAGAAAATACTTCATAGCATAACAAAGTAGAGTTTGAACCTCAAAAGGACAGATTTTGGTCATTTTTTTGGGTTGTGGTAGTCTTCCATATAAAAAAGTGTGTGTGTGTGTGTGTGTGTGTGTGTGTGTACACAGATAGTTGGCTGGCTGGCAGATGTATTGGTGACAGTCTTGCCTCAGTGGCAATTAGGCAAGGGAAGTCTCTGGGATTTTTTTGGTGTGTGTTAACTGTTCTTTTGTCCTCTTAAAATTGGATGGCCTTGAGCCTCAGCCTAAGGGTAAAAGCAGAGTAGCCTGCTCCAGGGTGTGACTTAAAATCAGTGATGAGGTGATAGGTCTATGGGCTGGCCTGGGGCCTGGGCCTTGAGTCTCCCTCCTCTCTGGTAGTTGGCTGGCTGGCAGATGTCACTGGGGTCCTTTCTGTTGTGTGTTACAGTTCTTTTTCTCCCTCAGAATTAGGTGGCCTTGAGCCTTAGACTAAGGGCAAGGGTAGAGGCCTGCTCCAGCATGTGGCTTTAAAATTTAAATGTGTTAATTTTAGAAGAATATTCTTTTTTTTTTAGAAGAAGAATATTCTTTTAAAGACAGCAATCATTTGTATTTTTGTTGTACTGAACAACTAGGAGTTGCTGTGATGCTGAACACTATTCCACAGTTGTGCCAAATACCAAAATGGTTACCTATTATGTAGAGTGGTTGGATGAGCTTCCAGATTGATTTATGTTGGGAAGCAGGCAGAAGTGGCATCCACTTCCTTAACTGGATTACTCTGGAAACTCTACAAACTCCTAAAAATGTACAGAAATGATGTTAATTATAGAACAATTTTTTTTTGTTTTTTTTAAGAACAAAGGTCTTTTGTGCAAAGCTTTCTTTGAGTCTTATTTGACTCTACAGAATTTAACCATTGCTAAATGAGACTAGTGCTATTACATCTGGAGGAACATTCTTCCACTTTGCACATCACTCTTTGTCAATGAGCTATACGAGGTAACCTGGGTTTGCTATGAACCTTGTGCCATGGGGATATCAAATACCATAATGGTTTCCCATTGTGAACAGTAGTTGGTGGAGCTCCCAGTTGTAAAGCAGGTTGGAGAACAGAAGTGGCATCCACGTCCTAAACCACATACCTCTGGAAACTCTATGACCTTGGAGAAACAATGATAGATGTGGAAAAGTATTATGTCTTTTGTTTATAGCGTTGCTGTGAGTCGACCTTAACTCGATAGAAATCAACAAGAAGAATATATATGTATGTATGTATAAATGTTGTCGAGAACTTTCGTTCATAGGGTCGCTATGAGTAGCCTACAACTCAACGGCACTTAACAGCAACAACAACATGTATATATGCATA
>NW_006399831.1:7222598-7260279 GCF_000299155.1 Elephantulus edwardii | reverse complement strand
ATATACTATAAATGTATTATATACAATATATGCCCTATAAGTCCTTGTTAAATGTATGAATAAATGTATTTTTTTTCATGTCCACTGCCTTAGGAAGCTTTCCTCCATAATAATTTCAAGTATTTCTCTCTTTCTTTTATTTCTCAGTTTAAACTTTTTAGTTTGAGCTGAATTATTTTCTGATTATACTGTCAATCTAATCGGCTAACACACTCCCCCTGACTTTATGATTGAGTTGTGTGAAGGTAACTATTTCTCTGAAGACATTCTTTTCTCTCATCACACAGCATTCATTGTTCAAGGTGTTTGATAACCTAGGAATGACCTGAGTGACATATTTTTCCTGATTAGGTCTTTCTTGTTTTCAAAACTAATGTTAGGGAGCAGACATTCTATGAAGCTTTGTATTCTATATATCCTGCTACTTTAGCAATCATACCACAATGTCATGAATGTCTGCGTATGTTATTTGTTTGTCTAACTAGTGAACATCTTAAAGAAATTATTTATTTACTTTATGTCTATCACCTCTATTGTTGTTGTCCTTGATTGCCTTGAGTTGAGCTTGACTCATAGTGACCCTATGAACAAAAGGCCTGAAGCATCTCTACAACCATCAACATTTATAGAAGTTCATAGAGTTTCCAGAGGCAAGTTGTTTAGAAAGTGGATGCCACCCCTGCTTCAAAGACTGTCATAGAATGTCATTGGTTGAGTTGCCTGCATTGCATAGTGACCCTATGTACAGCAGCTCTGAGCCCTTCCCTGTCCTGAACCTCTTAATAGATAAATGATGATTTAAATAATAAACTACCACCTATCCATCTTCTTTGCTTTATATCATGATTGCATAATTCAAATTTTTTAATTAAAAACAGTGAAATTGACAAAAGTAAACTATATTTTGCTTTTTGAAATATAAACTAACAATGAAATCACTTCTTTATATTCTTAAAAAAATCAGAAATTCTGGAAATACTTGACAAATACAATATGTGGGTTTTTAATTTTCACTTTTGAATGTAAAAGCCCCTACAATCTGCTTTAGTGCTTCACGCTGGCTGGTTGAGAGCTGAGCATTCCCAGTGGGCAGGATGTCCACTAACAGCACTCTGAACACGAGGACAGCTCTATTCCTATCTTCAGACTCTGCTCTTCAGGGTTAACAGTACTAGGCAAAGCAGATGAGCCAATCAACCTAGGACTAACTCATTCTGCTTTCTAATTCTTTTGAACTTTTTACATTGTCAACCTGCTCGTTAACTGCTGAAAAGGAAGAAAACTAGGGAGAAAGAAATGCAAGTTAAAATGTAGTTAGAGATCATTGTCTCAGAATAAAAAAAAAAAAATCTAAAGCCATAATTTAATATCCACCTTTGTCATCCCAATGCCAAAGTCTTAAATTAATAAATGTAATATCTCTGTTTTATAGTCTTATATCAAATAAGGTTATTTAATCACTCTTCTATTTCACATATTATAAACCTTTGCAATAATATTACTAAAAGAAACATACTTGAAATAATTTGTCTGTCTGTGGTTTCTATATTATTTCTAAGATACATTTCTTTTTTCTTCCTTTTTCCATTTGAATATTGTAAAGGTTTCAAATCTGCATGCACTTTTTATGTGTTTTCTTTCAATTACTAATAGATACTTTGTCTTCTAATAGCAATGAAAGTTGTAAAATTCTTGCTGTTTCTTCTTTATCACTTATTTTTTCTCATCTTAATCTTTACATTCACTACATTATTAATGTCAATTCTTCCCAGGTAGTAGTTCTTTCTCTTTTAACATAGAGATGTAAAAATCATAGACTTTCTGGGCAACAATGTACTTGCATTTTTTTCCTTAGATCTTGTTATCCTTACACAAAACACATCTTTACCTGTAAATACACATTTCTTTATCTATAATACATTTAAGGGTAAATAACACTAGAAAACTGTCTTTAAAATTTTGTTAACATGTTAGTGAACTCTGATGTCTTTGTGGTAAAGAGTTACATTGCCATCTCAAAGGCACATGGTTCAAAACAACTAGCTGCTCCATGTGAGAAAGATCTACATCTCCCAGGAGATTTATTGCCTCTGAAAACCCATTGGAGGATCAGCTGTGAGTTGATTCTGCCTGGACAGCATATAACAATAGCAACATTAACATCTCAGCTAAACCTGTTGTTATGTGTCATCTAGTTGTTCATGACTCATAGCAACTCTATGTACAACAGCTCTGGAACCCTGCCCTATCCTGAGCCAATGTCACTGACTTGGATACATCTAATCCCATTGTCATGTCAATCCATCTCATTCAGGGTCTTCCTCTCCTACATGGTCCCTCCTCCCTTCTAATCATGATATTCTTCTACAAAGACTGGTCCCATCTTAGCCACATGCCCAAAGTATGTGAGATGGAGCTTCAAAATCTTTGCTTCCAAGGAGAAAACTTGGTTTCACCCTTTCCAAGACAGATCTTCCCGTGTTATTTTGCTGTTGTTGTTGTGTGCCATCGAGACAAAACAGACATGAAGTCGACCTTCCACCAGGTTTTCAGAGGCAGTAACTGCACAGGGGAAGATTACCCATCTTCCTCCTGTGGAGTAGCTGGTCGATACCAACCCTGTGCCTTTGAAATTACCGCACAGATTCTTACCACTAGGCCACCACTTCTGCAAATCTGCTTCAGGATCAGCTATGAATTGGTTCCAACCTGACAAAAATAAGTTGTTTTAAGCTACAAAGTCTTGCACTTAATTTCTAGGAGTTTCCTAAAAAGACTGCTAAACTGATCAATAATTTATAGTAGACCAATTTAATATTGATTAAAAGTTAGATAAAACTCATAATAATACCTTTTTAGGGTCTTAAGTCAGAATTACAACTTGCTTATGTGTTATCTTGATCTTGATCAAGTTTCTTTATTCATCTAGGGCAAATTATGTGAACCTTTTAAATAAGTATGGCAATAGCTTTTAAACACAGAGAACTGTGGAAAACAAAGTAGGAAATACACAGAAAGATTTCAGTGTGACGTTTGTGTAACCATATTGTACTACTTATTGCCCCTTTATAATTTATGACAATTCAGTCACTCACCTACTTATGCATTGGCCTAGAGTCAAAACCGGCAGACCCTTTACCAGGTTTCTGAGACTGGAAGTCCCATGGGAGGAGATTGCCCATCTTTCTTCTGTGGAGCTACTGCTGGATTCTAACCATCACATAGGAGATATCTTTGTTTTGCAGCATACAAAGTGCTATGGACTATGTCATCAGACCTTCCTATGTGAAGATTAAGGTATGTTTTATTTTAACCATATATATTTTTAGGGAGCTTTGATGGCCTAGTGGTGAGGAATTACACTTCCAAAGGCAGTGACTGAAATACACTATGCAAAGAGAGAAAAATGGGCCATCTCCTACTTTAAAATTCAGTCTCTGAAAATCCACTGAATGGTCAGGTTTTAGAGTTTGTTGGCTATAATATTCATAAAAACATGACCAGATTGTTCACCCTTGGAGCTGTTGAATTTGTTTCAACCACCTGTGGTGTTAGTAGTGAGGTTTTTGGGGGCTTTTTTTCCGTGTTGCATCAAGTTGGATCCAGCTGGCAGTGGGGGAGATTGTCTATCCTTTCCCAGCGGATTTGAAGAGTATACCTCTGGAATTGCAGAGCAGCTTCTTGCCTCTAGGCCACCGGAGCTCTCTTGAATCACTTGTTGATTAGCATTGAAGTGTTTACCTATTTGCACCACCAGGTCTATGAAAAATTTTTTGATGTGTGTTAGTGTTGTGTGCCCTTGAAGTGTTAAATTATTCTAATTTTTAGTTTGTTATTCCTGACCTCAGCTCTTTTGTCACATTCTGTAATGAGTTGCACTTCTACCACAAAGACTATACATTTTCTGTGATACAAATTCACCAGCAACTCCATGGGGAAAAGAGGGACATTATCTTCCTACTAGTCTTTCTCAGATGCACAAACAATAAAGAGTCACTATAAATCTGAGCCAACTTGATGGAGGTGAAGGGTAAGCAAAGGAAAGAATGATGCTCAATGAGATGCACTGACACCATAAACTTCAGCAATCAGGTCAGGGTGTCAGAGATGATACGTTTTACACAGGATAGCTCAAGGTTCAGATCTGTTGTTTATGGAGTTACTATGCATTGTACTCAACTCAAAGGCAGCTAAAAACAACCAACAGTAACACTGGTAGACGAAATTCTCAGTTTGTCCTTACATATTTCACAAAATTTTGACTTAATTGATTGGGAAGTAGTCTGTCAACCCCAATGCCAAGGATTCAAATTCAACAGCTATTTCTTTCAAGAAAGATGACCAACATTCTTACCAATTTACAACCTCTAAAATCTCACTAGAGCATCTACGATTCAGACTTGATTGCAATGAGAGAGTAAAAAAGACTACTTCAATGGGAAACGTTTGAGGATGGTGATATACCTATTGAAATAGTTAGAAAGTAAACATTAAACATTGATTATACGGTCTAATTATTTGATGAAAAGACAAAAATACAAGTTACATTTTTTGTGTGCCAGAAAATAACTTGTCTTTTTCAGAAACTTGGATATAATTGTCTTTTCCAATTTAGGCACACTTGGAAGCATCCATTCATACTGAAATAAAGACTAGAGCTGAAGGAGGAGTGTGGGAGCAATACTGAGGTATTTGGGTTAAGTGTCTGTCAATGACATATATAAATATCTTGTTTTTTAAAACGTTGATTAGAAAATACAAGCCTTGATCATCCTGCTGGGTCATCTGAGGAGAGCATACAAGTAAATTATTTTTTTAATCCATCTTAGTTTTCCTTTCCATTTTTATTTTAGGCTCATCACCTTTTTATTCTAGCTGACTAAGGAGATGTTCTGTTTCACATACTAACTGCAAACCCTTTTCCATCCAAAGTCAGCCCCTTTCTTTAAAATCTTTCTTGCCATCTGCAGAAGAGAGACAGACAGGATGAAGCCTGCCGGCTGTCAGACACTGACAGAGCAGAGAAATATAGACAGATGGATAACTAATAGTAAGGTTCTAAGTACCCTAAAATTTATTGAGGCAAATAGAGGAGAGTTGAGTGGCAAATTACCTACACTGACTACAAACCAGCAGGCAGCCCTGTTTGCTACTATCCAAATTGTTTCTGGGTAATTTGGCATATTTCTACTTTGTTGTGATATCTCTAAAGGTGTGACTTTGAGTTTTGAAAATGTCCTGTTGTGCAAGGTCTGCCCAACAACAAGCAACATTTGGAGTGTGATATTCACGGAAAATCAACATACCTTTTTTGATACTCAGAGGAAGAATGTTCAGGCATTATTCCTTTGAAGTATTAACAGTAAATATATTATTTCATATGTATGAAATTTTTGCTTTCCATTTTAAAATTCTATCTTCTACATTCTTTAAAAATCTTGAGTACTTATGATTTGAAAATGCTTTTGATAGGTTTCAGATATGGCATTACTTTTTAAACTTGTTTCTCTTTTGTTATTCACCTTATATTAGGTTTAGGAAACATCATATGTAAGTAAGGCTATTGATTTCAAGTTGGGAATGATTTTATGAGATAATCTGGTGAGGAGAGTAAGTAATTATAAAAATAAATTGGTCTAGGAAATACAGTGCTAAGCAAGTGTTTATACTCTAATGTCCTCTGGCGCTTAGTATGTGTTCTTATGTATTATGAAACTCTGTGGCAGGAATAGAAATATCTTTTTTCCTAAGTTATCACTAATTTTAACAGAAATCTTGGTCTTTTTGACACAAGTATGATGGTATACAGCACTATCCAGGTTCTCTGTGGTTTAATCCTTTAGAAAATAAAATGGGGGGGAAATTAAATAGAAATCTCTTGACTTTCAGAACCTTGGTGCTCACATGGAATATGTTCACACACACCTAAAATATATTTGTAATTAGGTAGGTTATCATTATTTGCTTGATTTTGTTTTTGTTTGCCTTTGAGCAATAACCAAACCATAGCTGACCCTCAAGCAGGTTTTCAGAGATGGTAAATCACATGGAAGGATTTAGAATGTAATGCTTTCTAAAATCGTTTTTGAAAAACACATTTACAATTAATGAAGTATTTTACTATGAAATTGCTATTTATCTGGTGTATTAGTGGCAAGGAATTTTGTTGCTAACCCAAAGACATGTAATTCAAATCATTGAACTGTTTCATGAGAGAAAAAAAGGGAAATCTTCCCTTATGTGATTTACTGTCTCTCACAACCCACTGGAGAGTCAGCTATGTGTCAGATCCAACTTGATGGGACACAGCAACTACAACATTCACGAGTCTAGGAAACTAATAGTCTCTAGTCTATAGGGAGTCACACTGCTCATCCAAAGGCCACACCTCTCTGATGGTTCAAATCCATCAGCAGTTCCACAGGAGAAATACGGGCAATCTCAGAATGTGTGTGTGATTTGCAACTTCAGATCACTCACTGGAGAGTCAACAGTGAGTCCATTCTAACTTAAGAGCAGTGTGTTTGAGTTTACTGTGCCCAGTGATGTGGCAGAACATTAAATGGCACAGATGTGCTCATCACTCTTTAAAATCTGAGTCTAGTTAGCAAATTCTCAGTTTACCTGCTGACCTTGAAAATATTCCAAGTATTATGTCCTAGAGTGAACTGATTATCATTCTCATGCCCCCCTAGACCCCTATTCCGCCCCCAGTGTAACATATTTCAGGAAGTGGCATCATCTGCTCACTTACTCAAGTCAGATACTTAGAGCAATCTTGACTTTTCCATCCTCCTCACCACCCACAGTCAGTCAATCATTAAGTCTTATCCAATTTTTAAATAACTTTCGATGTCTGACACTTCGTTCAATCATGCCTGCCTTCACTCCAGGGCATGCCATGCTACATTTGGACACCTTCTGTAGTCTGTGAACTTGTGCTCCCCTACCCACTTTCCCTCCTTTTCATTCAGACTCCCAATGGTAACCAAGGTTACCTTTTTCATAAAAAAAAAAAAAAATTAAAATGCTGTTGTGGCATTCTTTTACTTTTTGCCTAGATAACATCAGTCATTCTATAGTTTTTACCTCAGTTCTTCAGAGCTGAAAATCCCTTAATTGCAGTTGAACTTATTGTATATATATCAACTTAAACTAAATTTTAGATAATGACACTTTAAATAAGTTGGTCAATGTTGGTATGTATGACTCTCCTTGAGGACAGCAGTTAAGTCTAGCTTCATCCACTTTGTAGAACTAGTACCTTATATGGCTCCTAAAAAACGAAAGAGACACTTAGGCATGTTTGAAAATTATTCATTCACTCCAGTGTCATTTCTCCAATTGTATTTGCACGGTGGACTAGCCACAGCCCACTTTCCATCTCCAAACCCTCTGCTATCAAGGGGTTTCCCACTCTCACATCCCTTCATTGGGCTTCTGAGACTGTAAATCTTCATGGGATGAGAGTATTCCTGTTTCTCCTGCTGAGCAGCTGTTGAATTCAAATGATTGACATTCCTGGTAGCCACACAGCAAATCAGAGTTTCATTTTTCCCCCCAACTCTGTGTGCTTTGGGGAAAAAAATGAATTTTTATTTTTGAAAGGCCCAGATCAGATGTATTTCCTTAGAGATGTCTCCCCTATATTAGAAAATTAGCAATTTCCATTTCTTCCCCAAATTAGTAAATTTCTTTAGAGTAAATGCTTGTAGTGAGCCTTGTATAAGAAGTCAGTGAGTTGAAATCAGTTTTACTGGTTATGCATTTATACTATTAAATAAAATCAACTCCTCTCTACACTTGGGAAACACATATTTGACTGCCCTAACTAATGCCATCATTTTTTTTTTTTTATTACAGTGTTAGGTGCTGATGAATAACTCAAATTGGAAATGGACCCATATATATTTCCATCCTGAAATGTCCAAATATGTGTACTTCCTTAGAGAATAAATTTCTATGGTCTCCATTATATTAAAAAATAAACAAAACATTGCCCAGTGCTGCAACATCCTCAAAATCATCATGTGCGTTTGAGCCCATTGTTGCAGTCATTATTTCAATACATCACACTGATAATTTTCTTCTTTTTCATTGATCTACTTTACTAAGCATAATGACCTTCTACTGTTCAAGCTGCTTTGAAGGAAATAGCAAAAAATAAGGCCCCAGGAATAGATGGTATACCAATTTAAATATTTCAGATAACAGATGTTGCCCTGGATGTGCTCACCAAGTTGTGCCAAGAAATCTGGAGAACAACCACTTGGCCAACTGACTGGAAGAGATCTATATTTGTTCCCATTCCAAAGAAAGGTGACCCAACTGAGTGTGGAACCTACAGAACAGTGTCATTGATTTCACATGCAAGCAAGATTCTACTGAAGATCATCCAAAAACGATTAGAACAGCACATCAGCAGAGAACTGCCGGAAGTCCAGGCTGGGTTTAGAAGGGGTCGTGGTACTAGGGATTTTGTTGCTGATGTTAGATGGATCTTGGCTGAAAGCAAGGAATACCAGAAGAATGTCTATCTGTATTTCATTGATTATGCAAAGGCATTTGACTGTGTGCATCATAACAAACTGTAGCTGACTCTGAGAAGAATGGGAATCCCAGAGCATTTAACTGTGCTAATGCGAAACCTATACTTGGACCAAGAGGCAGTAGTCTGAACAGAGCAGGGTAACACTGCATGGTTCAAAATTGGGAAGGGTGTATGCCAGGGATACATCCTGTCTCCATACCTTTTCAACATGTATACAGAGCAGATTATCCGAGAGGCTGGGCTCTATGAGGAGAATTGTGGCATCAGGATTGGTGGAAGATCTATTAACAATCTCCGTTATGCAGATGACACAACCCTGCTTGCTGAAACTGAGGAGGACCTCATGCACTTGCTGCGAAGGGTCAAGGACTGCAGCCTTCAGTATGGACTGAGGCTCAATGTCAAGAAGACAAAGATTCTCGCCACTGGACCAATTGGCAGCGCCAGGATGGATGGCGAAGAGATTGAGATTGTTTACAGATTCAGTTTGTTCAGCCCCATAGTCAACACTCTTGGCACCAGCAGTCAGGAAATCAAAAAGCGTATGGCGATGGGAAAGTCTGCTGTTAGGGACCTCTCTAGAGTACTCAAGAGCAACGGTGTCTCTCTGGAGACTAAGGTGTGCCTGATACAGGCCATGCTCTTTGCAATCACTTGTTATGCATCAGAGAGTTGGACAATGACTAGGGAGGACAGAAGGAGAGTTGATGCCTTTGAGCTGTGGTGCTGGAGAAGAGTACTGAAGGTACCATGGACTGCCAGGAAAACAAACAGATTCATCTTGGAGAGGATTAAACCAAGCAACTCCTTGGAGGCAAGTATTCTGAGGCTTCGTCTGACATACTTTGGACATGTTGCCAGGAGGCACGGGTCCTTGGAGAGGGACATCGTGCTTAGACGGGTGGAGGGACGGCGCAGGAGGGGAATTGGCAAACAAATAAGGAGATTTTACTGAAGAAATAAGTACATTACATAGAAAAATGTGTAAAGTTGTTAATATAAAGATCTTTGGTTTCAATACTGATATAAAACTTAAGCTTGTCAGCTGGGCAAATGGTGTATACATTTAAGGCCATAATAATGATACCTTTTCAATAGTAAAATAATTATTTTATTTGAATGGGAATCTCAGAACACTTGATTGTGCTTATGTAATACCTATACTTGGACCAGGAGGCAGTCCCTCAGAACAGAGCAAGAAAACACTGCATGGTTTAAAATCAGGAAGACTGTACATCAGGATTTGTCTTATTTCTATACCTTTTCTATCTATATGTGGACCAGATCATCTGGGAAGCTGGACTCAATGAGTAGGAATGTGGCATTAGGTTTAGAGAAAGACTCTTCAACAATCTGTGTTATGCAGATTACACAACCTTGCTTGCTGAAACTAAGGAGAGCCTGAAGCACTTGTGGCAGAATGTCAAGAGCTGCAACCTTCAATATGGATTGAAGCTCAATATCAAGAAAACAAAGATTATCACCACTGGGTATATTTGTAGCATCATGATAGATGGTGAAGAGATTAAAATTGTTAACAGTTTTAGTTTGCTTGACTCCACAATCAACAACCTTGGTACCAGCTGTCAGGAAATTAAAAGGAAAATTGCATTGGGAAAGTTTGTTGACAGGGACATCTCCAAAGTACTAAAGAGTAACGGCATCAGTCTAGAGACTAAGGTGTTCCTGATCCACACCATGGTCTTTGCAATTACTTGCTATGCATCAGAAAGCTGGACAATGACTAGGAATTATAGAAGGAGAATCGATTTAGTTGAGCTTTGATGCTGGAGAAGAGTCTTGAATATACTATGGACTGTCAGAAGAGCAAAAAGTTAGTTCTGGAGATGGTGAAACCAGACTACTCCCTGGAGACAAGGTTTCTGAAGCTCTTTCTGACATACTTTAGGCATGTTGCAAGAAGGGACCAGTCCTTGGAGAGGGACATCTTGCTTGGGAGCCTAATGAGACAGCAGAAGAGAGAAAGACCCTCGATGAGATGTATTGACTCAATGACAGGGTAATGGGGGTCAGTTTGTAAGAGACAGTAAGGTTGGCTTAGGATAGAATAGGGTTCAGAGCTGTTGTACAAAGGATAACTATGAGTTGCAGGTGACTTGATTGCACATAACAACAACAACATTTTTAATCATTAAAATAATAATATAGAGCTCTGATGGGATTGCCTAATGGTGAGAAGCTGTGATACAATACCAAAAGCACACAGTTTGAATCCACACTAGCTGCTTCTTTGGAGGATAGTTAATTTCCTCCCATGTGATTTATTGTCTTTGAAAACCCTTAGGAGGATCAGCTATGAGTTGGTTGGTTGGTTCTGATTTGAAGGTGTTGATGCTGGATCTTAGGATGGCCTCTCGTGTCTTGAGAAGGGACACATATAGAACGCTCGGGGCTCTTTAGGCTTTCTTTTCATCCCAAGTGGGTATCAGCAGTTGGGGCTTGCCTCTACAAACCCTATGAACTTGGGAAACAATGAAAGTTATACAAGTGTTCAGGTCTTTCATTCATAAGGTCACTATGAGTCGCCTAGGACTCGACAATACTTAACAACCACAACAACATAAAGAGAGCTCAGTTGGCCTAGTGGACAGAGCCAAACCAAAGGTGGGTGACTTTAATTCGTGGCCCTCAGGCCTGTTTTTAATTGATTTGGTCAAACATTCTTCTAGGTCATATAGCATTAGTCTGTCCATTTGCTGTACAGAGGTAACTTATGGTTGATGTAAAGCTGAACACTGTGACATTGATATGTCAAATGCGATAATGGTTACCCATAGTGAACAGTGTTTGGTGGAGCTCCTCTATTAATAAAAAAAAAAAAGACTGGAAGCAGGAGTGTCATCCTCTTCCTAAATAGCTTGCCTCTGGAAACCCTACAAACCTGGAGAAAGGTTGAGAATTATTTAAGTGTCCAGGTCTTTTGTTCAAAGGATCACTATGACTCACCTACAACTCAATGACACTTAACAACAATGATAACAAAAGGGAAAATCCCATGTGAACCAGATTGATACAGTGACTGCAGCAAAAGAACTCAAACATAGTAATCATTTTGAGCATGTCATAGGGTGTCAGTTTTATTATGGTAGACTATTAGACTAAATATCCTGATGCAAACTATTGTCTTTTCAATTGTTTCCAAAGTATCATTATGGTGTTGGAGAAAAGTGCCAAGTGTTCCATGGACTTCCAAAAGAACAAACAGATCTGTCTTGGAAAACATATAATCTGTTGTTCCTTAGAGACAAGGATAGTAATACTCCATCTTGCATACTTTGGACATGTCAGGAAAAGCTAGTCCTTGGACAAAGACATGATGCTGAGACAAGGGAAGGGTTAGAGAAAGAGAGAAAAACTCACCAAGTCAGATTGGCACCTAAGTGTAACAATGGGCTCGAGCATGTCAGAGATCACGAAGATGATGCAGAATTCACCGGGTCACTATGCGTCTAATCAACTTGATGGCACATACAGTCATAGTAATGATATTTAAGTGTTAGTTTAAAGTAGAACTTAAATGTTGTTATGAACCATTTTTGTGCCTAAATTTTTTAAAATAGAATGTTTTCCAGAGCTTGAGTACTATGACATGTACATAAATATGTCATTCATAGCCAAATTTACATTGAGTTATGACTGTACTACAAGCAGTCCCTGGATTATTACTTTTTTATAAATGTGCATATATGTATGTACATATACAACAAACACCTCACTTCTATTGAATACATTACAAATCATTGTGACCTGCAGTCAGGTTTTTGAGACTAAATCTTTACTGCCATCTTTCTTCCTTGGAATTGTTGGAAATTAAGAACTCCTTATCTTAAGATTAATGTTACAATATGAAATGCACTGCACAACCCAGATAGTGTCTAAAACAAATAGTAATTGCAGAAATATTGTTGTAAGTTCTAGAAATAAAACAAAGAATCTATTAAGATTATGTGAATCAATAAAAGAATATGCAAGCTAAACCTTAAGAAAGAAATTACAGATATTTTTTCTTTGTATTTTCTTTTATTATTATTATTATTATTATTATTATTAATTTTCAATGAACATCTACAGAGATTTTGGAATTCCATTCATTCATTGTTGCACTTTTCTCCCCAGCCACTCACCCCCAACCCCACCCCCAGTTTGCTCCTCTCCTTGAAAAGCAAAAGAAAAACTCTTTCATTGGTACACAATCCCTCCCCACAAACACACACACACATCCCCACTCCCACCCCCAGTATACTCTGCAACCCCCATTCTGGACTCTTATGATAATCATAATGCCCTAAAATATATTCATTTTAACCTATTCTCTCCCTCATCAGTCACAAAGGGACAAATATCATATGGTGCCACTGTTGTAGAATGAGGCTGACATTGGGGTGGGGGTAAGACTGAGAAAAACTGGATAAATTATGTTTACTGCATTGAAGCCTATGAGGGAGAGAATAGTTTGAAATTACAGGTATTGTTTAAATATTATGTTGTTTTGTACTATAGAATCAGAGCCGATGCATAGCTGACCCTCTGATGGATTTTCAGAGGCATTAATCGCACAAGAGGGGATTGCCCATCCTTCTCCCATAAAGCAGCTGGTAGCCTGGAACCATTTGCTTTCAGGATTTCAGGGCAGCGTCTTGCCGCGAGACAATCAGCTTGATTTTTTTAAAGATTATATTTTATATTGTATAACAATATAGGGAGCTCTGGTGCTTTTAAGAATGATTTTGTAAAAATAATTCAAATTAGTTCACACAGTAGTTCTATTGCATTTTCTAAAATACAATCTTCACTGTATGATAAACTTCTATAATTTTTTATTACCCTATCGAATTCTACATGCTAAAATGTGAACAAGAAACCTTACATTTCAATCACTTGTATAATGGTCATGCTTGTGGAGAAATGTTTCTTCTTGTATATCAATTAAATTTGGGAATTTTCCATGCTTCACATGAATACTTCAGTTGTCTTCCTTTCAAATAATCACTTTCCACTGCACTATTTAGGAAAGGTTAAAAACTTTGATTCTCTTTTTAATAGGCTTTTTTCCCCCATTCTCTATCTAGCTTTTAACCTCAGTGCCATTTTGGCACAGAGATTAAAAATATCTCACACCAATCATAACATGTTTGACCTTTTATGTCCTAAAAGAAAAGGATATAGAAAAGAATGATATCATCTGTAGGCAGAGTATGTACAACTCTATAAAAAAATCTCTGCACGCTACATTTTTATTATGTAGCTTTGTTCCAGGACCATTTTTCCCCCAGTGTATTTATGTCACGGAGATGTTTGATTCAATTTTATGTATTTGTATGTATCCTTTTATTTCCAACAGAAGACATTAATAAGAAAGAAAGATTAGGAATGAGTTTTTGAGTGTTGTGTAAAAGAAGTAAGGTCATGCATGGCATGCTTAGTTTGAAAGGAAGAAGGCTCAGAAATATTAGATAGTTAGATAATTGAGTTGGAGCAGCCCAAATCCTGAATTAATATATTTTCAATGAAGAACAGAGCATTAACATTTCCTGTGAACTTTTTGCGGTTCATAACCAGAGCATATTGGCCTTTGCAAGTCAATTTGTGTATGCGACTGTGTGTTTATTTAGTCAGTTTCAACCTGTGCGTTGTGGGCACTTACTTCAATAGGTTCGTTCGTTAATTTATGCTTCAGAAACTTAAATTGTGTTTTTCTCCACATTTCTTCCTCAAGCAGCAGAACGACAGTATTGGCTAAACTTTTCCAGTGATTACATTCAATTGCAATTTTCTCCATCTGAGCAGTGATGGACAGACTGAAGAGACAGGGGAATAGGCTCAATTCAGGATTAGGTTCTATTATCCTATTTAGTGATTATAACTTCTAGGCCCCGTAAAAATATCGATTAACCCCTCTGTCCCTCGAGTAAGCCTGCTAAATCCCTGCAGGTGGAAATGCCCTACAAGCTGATGGTTTCATATGAACTGTTTTGAAAGACTGTGTGCTCCCTAACACTGCTCACTCACAAATTCTGCTTATCACTCTCTAGGCAACTTGCACTTGCTGAATTATTAAAATATGCCAGAAGTGAGGACCAAAACCAGGCATTCAAAACTAGTGTCATTCCTTAGACTGCCTGACATTCCTTCTGGAGATGGCTTATCTTCCCAAATGGTTTTAGTTTATTAGTGGTTGGAACCCAAGCATATGCTTTTTCAATCATTAATTACCTTTGTAAAAGGTTTGAAATAGTTATCTTTGGGTACATTTTCCACCTGTTCTTGTTATCTATTAATGTGCTTTAAACAATACCTAGAAACTTGATGACACCATGTAAGAACCTTTTTATTATCATTTCATGAGTCAGAACATGGGCGGGGCTCAATAGCACCATCATTCTCTTCCATGTGAAATCATCTGCATTGCTTGGAGGTATTTGGCTGTTCAGTGGGCTTTCAGAAGGGACTAATGGCTGTCACTCACAGATCTGGTGCCTTTGAAAACTAGGCTCCTCCAAGACTAGTTCAGGAAAGTGCTCAAGATTAACTTCTCTAGGATAGTTAGATCTCTTATATGGAAGGTAAGAGTTCTTAGGTAGGTAGTTCCAAGAAGCCTAGAAGCCTAGAAGAAATGGCAAGCCTACATCTATCTATCTACCACTCACATAATTTCAATATTAAAACTAAGGTGTGGCTTTGTATATGTTCAGAATTTCTATGCAGCAGGACCTCAAAAAGATTTGTACATGTTCCAGCTCCTGCTAAAACTTTTCCTATCTGTATATTCGAATATATATATACTGAGATAAGGTCATACACAATCTATATACTAGAATTGTAAGAGTTACTTGCACCTGAAACTATATTTTAAAAAGAAGACCGCATGACTTTTATGAATTCATTAAGTATATTGAAAAATCACATGGAGATCTATAAAAATTACCTGGCATTGGATTAAAATATTAAACTTGAATGAACCCACTGAAAGCCCTGCTAAGCATTAACAATACTGTGTGACCTAAAATAACTATATGTATGAATCATTAGGAGTGGCATCCACGTCCTAAACAACATGCCTCCGGAAACTATGAACTTTGATAAATGGTAATAGTTACAGAAAGACTTCAGGCCTTTTGTTCATAAGGTCATTTGAGTCATGCTTAACTCGATGGCAATTAACAACAACAACATAAATGGATCATGAGGAGTTTAATTTATACTGAGCTCTCTTGAACTGTTGTTCTGATTCCCTGGTGGACTATTCATAGTTCTGGACTGAATTCTTGGTAGACACAAGTACTGTGAATGTTGGCTAGCTGACTGCTGACATATTCCTCACATATAGGAATATGTCTCCAACAGGTGAGGCAAAACAGTAAACATTACACTGGTCAGTTTATATATAGAGAGATAGAGTTTTTGTTGTTGTTATGTGTAGTCAAGTCGCTTGAAACTCATAGTGACTCTATGTACAATAGCCCTAAACCCTGCTCTGTCCTGTGCCAATCGCACTGTCTCCAATACACCCATCCCGATTACCCTAGTGACTGAATCAATTCACCTCATAGAGGTTCTTCTCCTCTTGTGCTGTCCCTCCACCCAGCCAAGCATGATGTCCCTCTCTAAGGACCGGTCCTTCCTTACATGTCCAAAATATGTCAGGCAAAGCCTCAGAATCCTTGCCTCCAAGGAGCCACCTGGTTTAACCTTCTCTAGGATGAATCTGTCTGTTTTCTTAGCAGTCCATGGTACCCTCAATGCTCTTCTCCAGCACCACAGCTCAAAGGCATCAATTCTTCTTCTATCCTCCCTAGTCATTGTCAACTCTCTGACTCATAACAAGTGATTGTAACATGGCCTGTATCAGATGCACCTTAGTTTCTGTAGAGACACCGTTGCTCTTGAGTACTTTGGAGAGGTCCCTAACAGCAGACTTTCCCATTGCAATCTGTCTTTCAATTTCCTGGCTGCTGGTGCCAAGAGTGTTGACTGTGTGTGTGTGTGTGTGTGTGTGTGTGTGTGTGTGTGTGTGTGTATTCTCCAGGTAAAATTTGAGAACTGGCATAACTTCTCAATTTAAATCAAAGTAAGCCACAGGGCTACCCAGGTTTGAGTAGTGAGGAAATCAACTCCAATTTTTTTGAGATGAACAACAAAGTCATATTTCTGTAGTTATAGTCTCAGAAAAGGGTGAAGAACTTCAGCCATTTTTTAAAGAAATATTTCTACCATAATTTTATAGGCTTTTATAACTATAAATAAATATAAGCACAAAACACATGTTTACTATTTAATATGCATACATGTATATAATTACATACATTTTCAGTAGCAATTTAAAAAAATAGTGGATGCCTTCTCTTAATTCCATAATTTATATTTTTTACCTATTCCGAAATAAAATATGTTTTCAGATGCTTATTGCCTACTTCTTCACAATATATAATGGTTTGTCAGAAGCAGATGGAGAAAATAATATTTATGAAAATATTGGAACCATAGAGTTGGAAGAAAAGGATTTCTTTAACTGATGACCAAGACAGATATGAAGGAGAAAACTGTTAAAGGCAGGACCGTCATAGTACAGCTTCTGCTGAATGTATAAGGAAAAGAATAATTAAATATAAAAGATTTTTTAAAAACTTGAAAATTAAGGTGTGCCAATAGAAATTTTTAAGTTAGAGTAAAACTTTTCTGATAAAATTTAACTCTTGAATTTTTAACTAGAATATAAAATCAGCACATTGAGATGGAGATATCACATAGGCAGCAGATACTGGGCAAAGACATCGATGGTTTGGTGGTAGAATTTTCCACCTTGAATGTGAGACACCAGTTTTCATTTCCCATGCCATATCTACTACCCTTCTTCCTGTAAGTGGTGGTTTGTATGTTGCTAGTATGCTAAACAACTTTTAGCACAGTTTTCAGATTCAGATTGTCTATGAAAGAAGGCCTGGCTGTCACTTCTGAAAACAAACCAATGAATATTCTGTAATTCTATATCAAAATGGTCTTAGCCACAACTACTCAAAAGGATCTTTGGACTCTAGGTAACATTTTGTTATGGAGATGTTTTAGTTTTGTTTATTACCATGATTGGGGATTGCTGGATATTTGATTTTTTTTAAGAAGTAAGTGTTAATTTTCAAATAGAAGAAAATGCTATTCTGGATAACACCATAAATTTTGCAGTACTATCAAGCCGAGGCCAACTCAAGAGCTGAACCTCTAGCAGGTTTACAGAGGCTATAAATCACAAGGAAGGAGATTGCCCATTTTTTCTCCCTTAGAGAAGCTGGTGAACTCAAACCACATGCTTTTGGGATTGAGCCAACACAGCATTGCTATAAAACATACTATGGAGTGGATTGATACCATGACAACAGCAATGTGCTTAAGGGTGCCAGAGATTGTGAGGATGGCACAGGATAGGACATGTTTCAGGTCTGTTGTTCATAGTGTTACTCTGAGTTGTGCATGACTCAATGACACTCAACAACAAGCAGGGCAAAGAGGGAGCTCTGGTGGCTTCGTAGTAAGGAGATGAGCTACCATGCCAAAGTCATGAGGTAGGAGTCCACCAGCGAGTCCACAGGAAAAAGATGGGCAATCTCCTTCCATGTGATTTACTGCTTGTGCAAATCTGCTAGAGGGACAGCCATGACTCAGTTCTGGCTTGCTATAACGACAACAAGAGGGAAGGAAGAATGCCTTCCTAACAACAAAAGAGAAGGGCTCTGGTGCCATAGTCCATCAAGAGTTGTGTCGTTAACCCAAAGGTCAAGCTTCACTGATGTTTCAACCACCAGCTGCTGCTCTTCCATGCCTTGGAAATTCAGTAGAGGAATAGCTATGAAATCAGCCAGATGGCGATGAGAGTATATTTAATATACTGTGAATTCTTTTGCTACAATCCAGCACCATACTTGCTGTTAACAAATGATCTTTCCTCATACTTGATTGTTAAACATTAAAAAAAGAAGTGCACACAAATCTTGACATTTCTACCAGCAGAGCTAAGCTCATTGTTACCTTTTATTCTTTTATCCTTTTACAATAGCAGGAGTAGCATTTTCCTCTCATTTTTGCCACATATTCAACTGATCCTCAACTGTCCCCTATACTTTATAAGAGATACAAGGTCTTATATCTCTTTCATTGTCATCTCTGTCTTTTTCTTTTCTCTCTCTTTCTCTCACAATCAACAAAGATATTTTCACTAATATGTTCTTATTGTTGTTGTTAGGTGTCATTGGGCCGAATATGACTTACAGCCTCTCTATGCACAAAGATCTGAACCCTGCTCTATCTTGCGCCATCCTCACACTTCCTGACAGAGAAAAACCTATTGCAGCAGCCCCCATGTCATTTCACCCTGTTGAGGGTCTTCCTCCCCTTTACTGACTCTCCACCCTTCCCTGCATATTGTTCTTCTTCAAGAAATAGTCCCTCCTAACAACATACCCAAAATGCATTGGTTTTGAATTATTTTTCCCTTATTATTCTTTCTTCACTTATTTCAAATGAACTAACATTTCCTTTATATTCCCTTTTCTTAGCTGCTTTTAATCTCTCCTATTTATATGAATTGAAAATCCTTGGGACCCTTTTTTTTTTGTTGGGTACTGTATAATCAGATCTGACTAGCATAGGAGGAAATTGCTCCTCCTTCTCCAGCAGAGCACCTGGTGAATTTGAACCACATGCCTTTGGGATTGCATTGTAGCTTCTTGTCATTAGGCTACCAGAGCTCCCCACTTGGCACATTTTTAAAGGACTTTTTGTTAATTGCATGAAGGGGGGAATGAGACCATTTGCTCCAGTAAGCGTTTACAGCCTTTTAACTTTATAGGAACTATTGTAGTGTAGTCCTTGGTGCTGCCCCACTAACAGAAAAGCCGCTCAATCTAATGAAAGAGCTAGAGGTCAGGTATTGGTAAGTAGATGTAAGACACATATTCAAGAAAATTCGAAAGAGCTTTGGCAAGCATCTGCTATGTTCAATGTAAGCCACACTCCCAAGCAAACTTCAATTAAATAGGTGACAATCTGTAGTAGATTTTATCATAGAAGTAATTAGTTCACATTTTCATCCAGGAAATGGTCACATTATATCAGATTTCATCAAGAGGGTAAGTACCTCTATGGAGTTTATCCTTCAGTATGATTTCCCTGGCCCTTCCTTATTTGATGTTGCTATGACGATGGGCAGGACTATGAAAATGAGGATTCTTGGCTTATCCACCAAGGGATTATTTATCTACCATTCCACAAGGGGATTGGCCAGTCTCAACAATCTTTAAGAATAGTGCCTAGTGTAGCCAATAATGGGAATAGCTTTAGCTGCAGAAAACAGGTAATTATTCCCTCAGAAGAAGAGAGAATTGTTCTCCCAACCAGAGAGGAGAGACCTCTCCCTTCTGGGTGAAATGTAGGGTATGATTTTGGACTGCAGAAATGATGATGGTTGAACTGGAGAATTGATGTGAGATGGGACTTTGGGAGGTAGAGGGAGCCAATAATGGTAGGACTGAGAACACTGCTGAGCAATTCAGGAAGAAGACCAATATTGGTAGGACTGAGGACTTGGGAACACTAGAACCATGAGTCTTAATGCTGAGGTGCCTGTGTGCACATTTTAGGGAGCTTTCTTGGCTGTATTTTGTTGTTAATCTAAATGATAGCTTTTTTTGAGTCCTTCTGTATGTAGTCTGTGAGCTATAATCTTGGATTTTGGACCCAGACAAACAGTAAGATTGGTGTTGAGATGAGTAGAAAGAAGCATGGATGTATGGGGTCATGCCTGATATCATGGGAAGGGTTTTGTGTTATTGATGCTGTGGGCAGGATAGTTTCCCTCTGTGAAGTTGGTAAAAATAAGGTATAGCCATCCACACATGGTCTTTGCTTGTTTTTACAACCTCTTAACTACCAAATCATAGGATCATATACAGCCATGTGTACTGTACACAAAAATTGACCCACATGATCAGGAAATATGAATGTTCTATTGTTTCCAGTGCTTCCTAGAGCTACTCTTCCTACCTCTGACAATAATCTTGGAAAGCAGGTCACAATCCAGTTTACTAAAGGATTCATCCACGTAGCTGGGCTGTATGAGGTTGAACACGGCATCAAGATTGGAGGAAGAGTCATCAAAACCTGCGTTATGCAGATGACACAACACTGCTTGCTGAAACTGAGGAGGACCTGAAGCACTTGCTGCAGAATGTCAATGGCTGTAGCTTTCAATATGGATTGAAGCTCAACATCAAGAAAACAAAGATTCTCACCATTGGGCCAATTGACAGTATCAGTATGGATTGTGAACAGTTTAAGTTTACTTGGCTCCACAATCAACACTCTTGATACCAGCATCCACAAAATCAAGGATGAATAGCATTGGGAAAGTCAGCTGTCAGAGACCTCTCCAGAGTACTGAAGAGCAACGATGTCAGTTTGGAGACTAAGGTGTGCCTAATCCCGGCCATAATCTTCAAAATTGTTTACTGTGCGTCAGAGAGCTGGACAATGATTAGGGATGAGAGAAAGAGAATTGATGCCTTTGAGCTGTGATGTTGGAGAAGAGTGTTGAATATACCATGAACTGCTAGGAGAACAAACAGGTTCATCCTGGAGAGGGTGAAACCAGACTGCTCCTTGGAGACAAGGATTCTGAAGCTTCATCTGACATGCTTTAGACGTGTTACAAGGAGGGACCATTCTTTGGAGAAGGGCATCATGTTTGGGAGAGTGGACAGACAGTGCAGGAAAGGAAGACCCTTGCTGAGATGGACTGATTCAGTCACTTGGGTAATGGGAGTAGGTGTGTCAAGACAATAACATAGGCACAGGATGGAGTAGCATTTAAGGCTCTTATACACAGGGTTGCTATGAGTCACCAAGTGACTCAATGGCACATAACAACAACTATTTGTCTAGAATGAGTGTATCTTTCTCTCACACACTCTACATAACTGGTTCTTTATTTTGCTTTACCATTGTGGATCCTCATATGTCCAACCAGTTTTGTTTATAGATTTTTCTTTAAACTTTATTAAACTCAAGATCTTTGTATTCATTATTGTATTTCTGTGCTGTGATTTTTTTCTGCCCTCATGGACTACATCTTCCATAGTTTCTCCTAGGTATCTAACATTTTGTTTGATACATAGATAAGACAGAAAACATTATTACCTATTAAGAAGAAATGAAGATAAAACATTCTTGAAGATATCCTCCACAATATTGTGATATTGTGATGATCATCTCTTACTGTATATACTTTTTCTTTCATACAATTTGGAATATATCTATTATCTAGTTACTAATGTTTAAACCAGTATCTGTTTAAGTGTCAGAACAAAGCAGTGACTAGCAAATTTAGAGGCAAAAAAATTTGAAATATTATATGTATCTTGTTTCTAAAGTCTTTATTTTATAAAATATTAAACCTTATAGACACTAGGGTAACATACAATTTAATGGAAGTCTGTAAAGATTTTTTTTTAAGAGAAGAATATTATATGGCCTTCAGAGCCAGAGCCAAACTCACCACCCTGTAGCTCAGCTTTATAGCCAAAAATTAACCTGTAAGGTGAATATTAACACCAGGGAGGTATGTACTCCTAGAACAGCCAACCATCTAAGATTAAAAGTGAAAATTTGCCCAGGGATTAAGCTAAAAAGGCAGGAAGGAATAAGAAAGAAGATTAAATTGAAGTGATACATTCAGGGAAGAAATGAGAAGAGTACTGTTTGTTACATTGTAAGGACTACAGCCAATGCCATAAATCGAAATGTATATCAGCTGTTGAATGGGAAACCATTTTGCTCTAAAAGCTTTCATCCAAATCACAATAAGAAGTCATTATAAGTTTTTTTAATTAAAAAAGAAATAATGTTACTGTTATGTACCTTGTTATATGTAATAGCTGACCTTCCAGTGGGTTTTCAAAGGCAGTAAATTGAAAAGGAGTTTATCCAACTTTCTTCCACAGTAGAGCTGTTGGATATGAACCACCTGCCTTTGGATTGACAGCACAAGTCCTTACCACAAAATGACTCTACCTTTAGAAAAGCTCTGTTTAAAAAAAAAACAAACAAAACACCGGTAATTAATAATGTCAACAGCTGAAATTTAACCAGAAATAGGTGGCAAAAGACTAACAAACATTGACCTTTGAGAGAAGAGTTTTAGGAAAGTGGGTCTGGAAGTATCATTATATGTATAAAACACTGAGCTGTCAATGAAGAATAGGGCACAAGTGTAGGATGTTCATTAAAGAAATTAGTCATGAAAAGAGGAAAATAAAGGCTTTCCTTGATATCTCTAAATAAAAAGACAAAGGGATATTCAAATGTGAAAGTATGAGTGATTATTAACCATAGCAGAAACCTACCAGAATTTAGTTTCAACAGAAAGAGAAAAGCAGCTGGTCTGAAGAAAGGCTTGAAGAACACAGGTGAGCTAGATTTTAGTAGTAAAGACAACACATTTGCAATATTTCCACACATGACTTTCAATAAATTATGAAAATATACAAGTATCATCAGAAAAGATAAATCCACTGCCACAGGACTCAGTTTTTACTCCTAACTATCGTAAATTGTGTTGTTGTTGTTGTTGTGTACCACTGAGTCAAAACTGACCAATTCCTGGCTCCCTGAGGTTTTTAGAAGCAGTTAATCACCTCGGAGGAGGACCATTCTCCTGGGAGCAACTTGTGGATTTGAATCACGTACCTTCAGGATTACAGTATAGCTTCTTATCATCACTAGGCCACCAGTAAAATGTCCCCATAGGATTTCTAAACTTGAAATTTGTATTGAAGCCAATTTTCCTCATCTCTGCTATGAACAGCTAGCTGACTTTTCCATAAATCTCCAAGTTCCATTTTTTGGATAATAATATTTGGCTTTACTGATAAGGCAGGCATGGGTCTGGGTGAGCATTTACCATAAAGGGAGTCCTCATGTTTGACAAATGTCCATCAACAAACTGATTGAGACATTGTGGTACATTCACACAATGTAATACTATGCAGCATTAAGGAGTGACATTTTTTAAAAACTATATAACATGGGAGAGGCTAGAGAACATTAAGCTGAGTGAACCAACTCAGTCTCATAAGGATAAATACTGCATAAAACCATTATTGTAAAAATAGAAGGATAACTGATAAGATACTTATAAAAATCCAAAGGGGAACGAAGGGATAAGGAGGTGGGGGTAAATTACAGGGTCCCAGAGTTTGGTGAGTAGAGGGTGGGGACAAAAGATTTAAGAAAGATCCAAGTGGGGACATGAAAAGAAGAGGTAATAGTTGGCAGTTCAATGGTGATTAATTTTATACAACACAATGTATTGAAATTACCATGTGGAACACAAGGTGAATAAAAGAATGTGTGAAACACAATGTATACGAATTTTGTTTGCAAGCCAATACAAAATAAAAATAAATTTTTAAAAAGTGAAATCTTGATTTGAGCAAATAGTAGAGTCAAGGTTGTACTGTTGAAGCAGTTGCAACATATTCATTTTTGGGGGGGAAGAATAGACTTGGTTTTTTGTTGTTTTGTGTTGTTTTTTCTTCTTGATATGTGACATTGAGTCGAATATAACTCATAGTGACCCTATTCACAGTAGCTCTGATCCTTGCTCTATCCTGAATCAAACTAACTGTCTCGGACACACCTGCCGTCATTAATCCAGTTATTGTGTCAATATTCTTCTCCTGCACTGTCCCTTGACCCTTCTAAGTATGATGTCCTTCTCCAAAGACTCGTCCCTCCTGAATAGATGTTCAAAGTATGTAAGATGGAGTCTCAAAATCCCTGCTTCCAGAGAACAACTTGGTTTCTCCCTCTTCAGGACAGACTTGTTTATTCTATTACTAGTCCATGGTAGGTTCAATACTCTTCTTCGTTACCACAACTCAAAGGCATCGATTTTTCTTCTGTTATCCTTGGTCAGTGTCCAGGTCTCTGATACATTGCAGGTAATTGTGAAGACTATTGTATTTTTTAAAAAAAATTCTAAAGATACTGTGCTAAGGTTTAGCCTAGTTCAGGTGCACCTTAGTCTCTAGACTGACATCTTTGCTCTTCAGCACTCTGGAGAGGTTCCTGACAGTAGATTTTCTAATTCATTTCATATTTTGACTTCCTGACTGTTGATGCCAAGAGTGTTGATTGTGGAACTGAGTAAACCAAAATTATTAATATACTCAATCTCTTTTCCATCTATCACGATGCTGCCAATTGGCCCAGTGGTGAGAATCTTCATTTTCTTGATGTTGAGCATCAAACCATATTGAAAACTACAGTCCTTTACCCTCTGCAGCAGATGTTTCAGGCGATCCTTAGTTTCAGTGAGCAAGATTGTTTCAAAATACATAACACAGGTTATTGATGAGTCTTCCTCCTATTCTGATGCCCCATTCCTTTTCATAAAGACTAGCCTCTCAAATGATCTGTTTTGCATACAGATTCAAAAGGTATAGAGAAAGGACATATTCCTGACTCACTCATTTTCCAATTTTGAACCATCTTAGCTGTAGATATTTTCTGATCCCGGAAATCTTTCTACATACAAACAGAGTAAACAGAAAATTTTTTTAAAAAGCCTCTCTTCTTAGGTCATAAATAGTTTTCTTTTAATAAACTCTTATTTTCAAATTTATACTCAATCCATACATACATCTTGGAAGCAGGAGTGGCATCCACTTCCTAAATAAATTCCTTCAGGAAACTATGAACTTTGATAAACGTTGATATTTGTAGAGGGGCCTTAGGCCTTTTGTTCTTAGGGTCTCTATGAGTTGTGCTTGACTTGAAAGCAAGAAAAAAACAAAACAAAACATGTTTCCTAATTTTAAACTACACTATGTTCTCTCTTGTTCTGTTGAGAGAACAGCTTCTTAGTCTAGATAGACATTTTTTATGAGCATAATTAAATATTCTTGGATTCTCAGAATTTCTAAAAAATGTGGCCTCTGGGTTAGAAACACAGCTTCCTATAGATTACACCACCAGCCAATGATATGGTCCTCAGAGAGCTGCAGTGCTAAGCCAAAGACCATACTCAGCTTCCCACCCTTCACCTGCCATCCCCACCTCACCTCCACAGGGAAAGGAAAGAAGGGCAGTTTCTTTCCTTTGAATTTATAGCCTCAGGAAATCTGATGGAAGATTGCTATGGGTAGAAAAATGATTGAACAACAGTGAGTTTGAGATTTTTGAATACTAAATGAGTGTTTTATTCTATGCTAAGTACTGTGCTAAGGTTTACAAGCATATTTTATCATTGGACCTGTGAGATAACAGGAGGAGATAGTTATATTTCATCCTAATATTCAGATCAGGTACTAAAGTTTTGAAAGGTCATTTATCTAAATGCACATCAAGAAGTTGCAGAAAGTATAAGCCTGTCTCTCTCTCCTATCTCAGATTTTAATCTCTAGTATATTGGCCAGGGCGGGGGAGGGAAGATGTACAAAAATAATTTCTAAAGGAAAATTTTAAATGTATTCTTTAAGTTTTAGAGTCTTTTTTTAAAAGTACAATTTCTTTTCAAGGCATAAATAAGCCATGTCTCAACTTGTGATGATGATTGGCTTTATATAGTTTTACCTACAATATTCTATCTATATCCTGAAATTAAGCTATTTCACTGATAACTTAAATAACAAAGCTAATATTTAATTTTAATAAAATGGACTTATTGACAAACTATATTCTAAGCAAAACCCCTAATTTCATTGTTTCTAGCACCTCTTTCCAAAGAGGTGAAAGTATTGAATTCCTTTTCAAAGTAAATATTGACTTGTCCATTTGGAAACTAATAACATTCACAGTTGTTAGCCTTCTATAGTTACTAGCAATAAAAATGAACTGTGTATTGTTCAAGGTGGCCTTAATAGTTGGCACCTAGGCTGCGTCAGATTTTATAAGCATTTTAAATTATATTACTCAGCAATTATTGCTAGCTGGGGCATTGATATGTGCAATTATCTAATGCTTCACATGATCTAAAATCAATATGTAGGTACTAAAAGCTTAGATGTATAACTTTAAAATGATTCACACAAACTCATTTGACCCTATGTTAATGTGTCTGTCCTATTTAGCCTATATTTACACCTTGTAAATCAGGTTACTTTAGCTTTAAGATACAGACTTCTACAACCTTCTAACATGCTTGTGTGAATATTACCATTATATAAAAAGCATGCAATGTTAGGAGCAATAGAATATCCAAGGATGCCTCATGCTTCCAATTCCTAAAAAAGAACTACTTTCTCTCACTGAAATTTCATTTAAAATGTATCTTCCTCTATCATTTAGGTAACTGAATTAAATTTTTAGTTCTTTTCAGAAACTCCACTCCTTTTTTTTGTTTGTTTTCTTTGTTTCTTATACTTTTATTTAGGCACATAATGATTTTGTGCATTTAAAGTAATCCATTCTCCACATTCTGAGTTCAAGAATATTCTTTAGATGGATGTACACTAGGTAGCGTATTGAGGGTAATTTACCTTAGTGCTCCAAATGTATCAAGTTAACAACAATCAGATATTCTATTTAACAAAGTTAACGGTACTAAAGGGCAGGTTTGGCCCAGAGGCCAAGGAGAATCTATAAGTGCAAACGCAAATCTTACTGCATATGATAGCAGTAAAATGAAGGAAACAATTAAGGAATAACTCTAAGCTAAAATATTATAAACTGAATTTCTAATATGTATTTGGAACTTGAAAAGAGAATTTCACCATTGCTTTATATCTTCCATATGTGAAACTCCACTGTGATCATTAGTAGCTCCAGCTTTATTCACAAGGATGGTTGACACACTGAGGGTCAATAGATTTGTAAAGCATGTCTGAACTGAGAAGGACATAGAGAGGTTACGGTGTCTCTCTCTCTTCTTTCCAGCAAGGCCATATTAAATCATTCAAGCACTCGTACACCTTATTATTTAAGATTGTCAGGAAGATCATTTCATACCCTGCTTATTTAGGCATACAATATTTAACAACTCTCATTGACATACTCTTTTCCCTATCCCTTTTATGTTAATCCATTATTTTAATTTCCAGTCTGTGTTATCAGGTCTGTGTCCCACTTGATATTTATGCAGGAGAATCTACCTTTTTCTCTACATATGACTTTTTTTTCTCTTATTATTGTCCAGTATGACTAGAGATACTGCTAATCTGCCAGTTAAAATTTGGTTTATTATATCTTTAAAACTTTTGGATTAAGTGTATGTGGCATTCCATTCTTTCTTAATACATTTTTTTTTCTATAAAATTTATCCGAGATGTAGTGTTTAAAGCATTTTGCTTCTAACCAAAAAGTCTAAGGCAAGAAGAAATCTTCTTCCATAAACATTAAATACCTTGGAACCACTCTGTCCTAGTTCTACTCCCTCTCAGAGGGTTGCTATGAGCCAGAGTCAAATCAGGGCAGTGCGTTTTGTCTTTGTTGTTTTAATTTTATCATATCTTGATTGGTCTTCAAAAAAGTCTTCTTAGCAAAGAGATAGCCTTTTCCACTACCTAGCTTTATCCAGATTATTCATTGATTGTGATCAGAGTGTGTGTATGTGTTTGTGCTTCCATGCTTGGTATCTTGGACAGAGAATTTTAGTTGAATACACCTCTGTGGCCTAGTGATAAGGAATTGTGTTGACAACTCAAAGGCATGTGGTTGAATCTACCAACTACTCCATGGAAAAATGATGGGCAATCTCCTCCTACTGCCTTTGAAAGCTCACTTAAGGGTCAGCTATGAGTTGGTTCCAACATGACAGCAAAACAACAGCAGTCAAATACAGATGTGCTTTAGTCAGACTGTTACTAATACTATATTGATCATTCCTAAATTTTATCATGTTGTTGTGGTTGTGTACCATCGAGTCAGAACCAACCCACTGCTGACCCTCTGGCAGGTTTTCAGAAGCAGTTAACCACACATGAGGAGATTGACAATCTTTCTCCTGCAGAGCCGCTGGTGGATTTGAACTGTGTACTTTCGAGACTGTAGTGCAACTCTGGTGGCATAGTAGTAAGGAGTTGGACGTTAAAGGCATGTGACTCAAATCCACAAACTGCTTTGTGGGATAAAGGTGGATAATCCCTTCCCATGCATTTACTGACACTGAAAATCTATTAAAGGGTCAACTCTGAGTTGATTCTGACTCCACAGTAAAAACAACATATTTTGCAAGTGGAAAAACAGAAGTCCAGGCAAATTAATTAGGTGGTTCAGGTTTATATACTCATTAAGTAGAGGAAAAAGGATTTGAACCTCCATTCTTCTATGGAGCACTTAGTTAATTGCTATTTTAAAATACCAATTAAAATATTTAAACTAGGGACCTAAGTTTTATTGCTGCTTTTCTTTTAATATTAATTTTATAATCATAATAATTTATTAGTTATTTGTATTGTTATTCCAGTTTTTTCTTTAGAAAAAAAATACATAATGTCATTAATGATTAATGTGTGCTTAGTTTTAGAGACTTTTTATGACTCTATGTATATGCATTTTTTCATGTGTCTGTATAAATTGAGACTATAAATCAATCCAGAATAGTTTTGTTTTCTATATAGTCAGTACAAATATATGTCTCTAAGTTTTCTTCATGAATCAAGACAAATAAATTATCATCTTAAAGATTCTAAATCTAATATTTGACTTTGTTATGATTTTTAATTTTTTATAGTTTAGCTGAATATTTACAGAGAAAAATATTTTACCAGTCAACAATTTGTTACAATGTTTCCTGTAGAATTAATTGCTCTTCTCACAAATGTCACTCCTCTCCCAATTTCCACCCCAGCTTCTACTTATTTTCATGCCTCCAATATACCTGGTATCTATCTCATCACACCCTTTCATCTCTTATTTTGAGTAAGTATATCCCATTTTATCTCCTACAGTTGATTGTTCTAAAAAGCACTTTCCTTATGAGAGTTCTCAATTTTTATTACATAGATTAATCTATTATTTGGCTAAAGACCACTGAGAATGGGTCCGGTTACAAGTTAAAAATTTTGTTAGAGGTTCTTCTAGTGGGTTTTTAAATTAATTAATGTTTAAGCATACATTCTAGGTATCAATCTAAGTTCCAGTTTTACTAGGAGAAAAATATAGACAAAAACATAGATTATTTGGTGATCTAATTCATAAGAAGTTGTACTACTGACCAAAAGACCATAACCTTCAAGAGACTCAAACTGGTAGCTTTGGGGTAGAAAGATAATCAATCACCTTCTTAACAATTCACACCATCAGAAATCCAATGGAAGGCCAAATTAAATTAGTTCCATCTCAATAGAAATTAGAATGGAGGGAGGATTTTTTATTAATTTTATTTGTTTGTTTAAGACTATCTCACTGATGAGAGCAGTATTGTTGATGGGTATCATCATGTCCACTGTATCTCATAGCGGGATGAAGGTACCCATCAAAAAAAGATCTGAACATTTCCCTATCTTACCCCCTTTTTATGGTTTCTAGTATGCTGGAGTTCATTGTTAGAATCACTGTGCCACTCTATCTTGTTGGGGCTCTTAATTTCTTTCTGTAATTATCCACATGTCCCATGATAATATCTTTTTCCAAGGACTAGCTCCTCCTGACAACATGGCCAATGATGTGAGATGAAGAAGTTTCACTGTCCTTATCTTCAAAGAGTGCCTTGGCTGAATTTCATCCAAGAAAGATATAGTTACTGTTCTAGCAATCCAGAGGCTATTCAGTATTCTTCTATAATACCACAAGTCAAAGGCAATAGTACTTCTATTATCTTCATACAATGTCTAAGTTTGTTTGGTGTTTTTGTGTTTTTTGTTTTTTTTTTTACTTTTTAAAATAAGAAGTGATTAAAAAGACTATGCCTTATTTCAGGCACACCTAAATCTTAAAGCTGTTATCCCTACTCTTCAGTACTTTGGAGAGGTATTGACAAAAAAAAATTTCCCCCGTGCAATCCATCTTTGAATTTCTTGACTGTTATCATGGGAGTTGATTATGGATCCAAGTCAAAATTATCTTTGATGATTCCAATCTTTTCTTCATCTCTCTTAATGTTGCCTACGTCTAGTGGTGAGGACTTGCATTTTCTTGATGTTGAGATGCAATACATATTGAAGGCGATAGTCTTTGATTTTTATAGGAAGGGTATCAAAACCTCTTAACTTTCAGCAAGCAAGACTGTTATCTTTATAATGCAGGTCATAGCTGTTATTTAGTAAAACTTTGTTTTTTCAAGCTATCTTTGAAATCTTCTGATCAACTCTTTTACTTTAGCGTTTCTTTGGTTTTGACTTTCTATAGTTGCAATTTTCTAGGGCATTTTATGTTTGCCTTTCTAGTTCATTTTCAGAGTCTCTTCTGACGTCCATTTTGGGTGTCTCTTTTCTTTCTGTCTTTTATGGACCTTTGATGCTGGTTGTTGTTATACACCCTGGAGGCAGGATCAACTCAAAGCTGACTCTCCTGTGGGGTTTTATAGTTTGTAATCATCATAAGAGGAAATGTTTCCTCTTTCTTCTGTAGAGCATCTCCTGGATTTGAACCACTTATGTTTGGGTTGGCAAGGCAATTCTTTACCACCAAGCCACCAGAACTCTCTTCGGTACTGGTAGCTAGGCACTATTCAACCTTTGCATTCTCTGATGATGGGAAGTAGTGCTTCATACTGGCCATTAGTCTTGTGGATTAATTGGTTCCCTGAATTTTTAATGTCCTTCACTCTCATTTGGTTCAGAAAAGGAAAGACTTATATCTGTGGCTTTAATAGCCATTTACAAGCTTTTACAGTCCCATACCCTAAGTTGTGGTTTTTTTAAGTTGAATATTACATTCTAAACTGGTTGTTCAGGAATAATCCACCAGTATTTAGGCTTAGTCTCTTATTGGTGTGCTTATTTCTTCTTTTGTTTTCAATTTCCCAAAGAAAGTTCTATGTTTGCAATTTCAAATAATATACAGGTGATTTGCATTCATCTAACTGAGGAAAAAGAATAAGATCATTTTAGGAGATATATGTAGAATTGGACAATCTAGCCAATATTCCAGCTGCTCCTTGGGTGAAGAATGAACTATCGCTCCTAAATACTTAGAGCATCAGAAACATAAGAACATGAGAATAATGTAAAAGTAGTTTTAATAGCATTGATTCCCACTCACAGTGGCTGTATGTGTTACATAATTAGAATTACTGATATCCCCAATATATCATAGGTATTTGAGGTTTGGGTCTGAAGGTTGCATGCATGTATCTTCTTTGCTCTGCAGAATTTTCACCCTGGACATTTTTATTTGGGCTTTTTTCAACTATTATTTTCCCTTTATTAACTGGGCATCCAAATACCAGAGGATTGGTCTCTGAAATGAAAAGTAGGAGAACATTCTCTTAATGCTATTTTTCCACCATAATCTTTTTGTTTAATGGTAAGATTTTTCAAATGTAAGTTGTAATTCATTAAATGGATTATTCGTATGTTTTTATATGGAAAAAAGAATATATTTTGTAAGGAAAAAATAGCTGAGCTAAAGCATACTTTGGAAAGGAAATTAGAGATAATGTATTTATATATAGGGCATAGAAACTATATTTACCCTTATTCTGTTAATTTTCTACAGTTCATGCACCCAGAAACCCCTATTCTGAACAAATTGACATGTGATATTAATAGCTGATTGGCGGAAACAATTTACTTCACTATAAATAATAACTATATATTAAGTAAACAAATACTCTATTTTGATTTAGAATGGTCTCCATGGTATGCATGTAATTTACTACAGATAAGTGATGCCTTGCAGCTGTATGATGCCAATACTTAAAAAGTGCTTTGGCTGCCTCTCGTGAAAATTGAAATGGGACCTCAGCTGGTTGTTAGGTTGATGGAGATGCTGACATGCCTAGCTGACAAACAATAGAGTCTTCATCTATTCTAGCAGTATAGATTTACTAGATCAAGCAATCTCTCTAAAGATTTATATCTAGATATAGATAAACTATATTCTAGATAGAAAGGAAAATTATTATTGCCATCATTCTGAGTGGTATTTTAGTTGTTATTTTTTGTTAGTTTCTTTTTACAAGATTATGTAGAAATATTTTTCTCTTTAATGTTCTCAATTTTATACAAATTTAATTCCTTCTATCTCTTATATAGGCAAAATGGAGATTCAGTGAAGTTCAGTTACTTGGCCAAGGTCATAGAGCTGATGCTGTAGGATTTAAATTCCATTCTAAGTCATCGTAAGGTCAGTGCAAGTCTGAAACATGCTAATATAAGTCCTTGCATAATAATGAACCACTAGTGTATTCGTTACTTTTCAAGGGTTAAAGACCATCCTATATCCTTAGTAGGATTATACAATTTGATGATCTTACTTATGATTAACATTGCAGTTTTACTGTCTGCTACACATTGGGAAGATCTGCTGTCAGCAATCTAAGTGCTATACAGCAGCTATATCAGCCTAGAGACTAAAGTGTGCCTGATCCAGGTCATAGTCTTCTCGGTTGCTTGCTCTGTGTCTGACAGCTGGACAGTGAGTAAGGATGACAGAATAAGAATCAATGCCTTTCAATGGTGGTGCTGAAGAAGAACATTGAGCATATCATGGACTGCTTGCTGTGAGAACAAATGTGTCTGTCCTAGAGTGAGTGAAACCAATTTGCTCATGGGAGGTAAAGATTTTGAAGCACTGTCTCACGTACCTTGGACATGTCACTAAGAAGAACCAGTGATTAGAGAAGGATATCATTCTTGGAAGAGCAGAGGGTCAGCACAGAAAAAGAAGCTCCTGGGTGATGAATTTACACAGTGACTATGGCAATCATGTCAGAGATGGTGAGGTTGGCTATGGAACTATTCCTATTCAACAGCACACAATAACAACAATATAAAACTCTGACCCAAAATCTTTGCAGCAGCTAATCCAGGGAGCAAAATCATAACCTTCATCTCGATTGGTGCCCAGTAGCCTGGAAAATATATGCCCTAAATTTTTTGTCCCTTTTCAAATTTAGCATCACAGAGAAAGTAAAATATTTTCTCCCAAGTAATCAACTATGAAACTTGATTTAGAATATAGTTGTTGTTATTGTTGTTTGATTTGCAATAAACTGATTTATATAACTGATTCATAATTGACCACCCAGTAGATTATCAGAGAAAATAAATTGCAAAAAAGAATGAAATTTGTTATGTTTCATTTTACCTTAATACGTCATCACCACTCATGGTAGTAGCAATCAAGAAATCAAGCTATGTTACACTGGGAAAATCTGCTGCCAATGACCTTGCCAAAGTGCTAAGGAATAATCCTATCAATTTAAATTATAAGGTACAACTGATTCCAGACATGTTATTTTCAATTGCTTTTTGTGCATCTGAAAGTTGGACAATGAATAATAATTTTAGAAGAAGTGATGCTTTTGAATTGTGGTGTTGGGAGAATACTTAAGAATTCTGTCTCCTCTCAAAAGAGAAAGCAAATCTGTCTTGGAGAAGGTATAACTAGATTACTTTTGAAAGACAAAATTTCTGAAACTTCATCTTACATACTCTGACATGTTTTCAGGAAAGTCCAGTCCTTGGAAAAAGACATCATGCTGAGTAAGTGAGAGAGTCAGAGAAGGAGATTGACTGACACAGTGCTTTTTAACAATGAATTTAATCATGTATGAGGTATTAAGGATGGCAAGAGGTAAGGCAAAGTTTTGATCTGTTGTTCATAGACTTATTAAGAGTTATAGTCAACTCAATGGCATATAACAAGAATAACAACAGCAGGAGGTGCTTGTCTCGGGAAATTCTATGAACTTTAATAAATGTTGATAGTTGTAGAGGGGCTTCAGGCCTTTTGTTCATAGGGTCACTATGAGTTGTGCTCGACTTGATGGCAATCAACAACAACAACAATCAGATAACTATGGTCTTCTTAAGGATGGCACATTCCAATCAGAGCTTAACTGATTCCTCTCTTTGCCACATTTTTACCCCATCAGGGAGCTTTTATCCTCTCTTGTCTCATTTTAAGGATCATGTGTTGCCCTATTAACCAAAAGACTAATGATTCAAATCTACCAACAACTCTACAAGAGAAAGATGTGAAGTCTTCTCCCATAAAGTTTATAGCCTCAACAACCCAGTGGAGGGTTAGCATGAGTTTGAATACACTCAATGTCAAGAGTTAGTTTGGGGAGTGCCTTTGATTCCCTGAGTAGTATACAAATGGTTAAATACTGGGTTAATATCAAAAAGACTGGGAATTCCAAGTGAGCTAAAGGGTCTGCAGAAGAAAAGACTGATAATCTGTTTGTTTTTTTTTTTTTGTGGAACATTTCTTGCTGATCTTCTCTGTATTGTTCCAATTTTAGTATATGTGCTGCCAAAGCGAGCACTGATAATCTGTTTCTAAAAGTCATGAGTACAATATAGAACACAATTCTCTTCTGAAATGTATGTAGTCACCATGAATGGAATAGATGGTTTGACCTTTGTGAGTCTGTTAAACACAAGAGTGATTTATCCCCTTGCTGCACAAAGTGCTGAATAAATATTTTTTGCTTGATATGTTATTTCCTTCATCTTCACACTTATTATCTTCCTTTATATCCACACTTAATAGGAGCAAAAAGAAACTATGTATGCTTAGTGTGTGAAGCAGTTTATGCAAGCTCATTCAGTGGTAGGCGCTGATGTCATGGTCTGTTAGCCAAGTCTGCAGACAATGAAGCAGAGCCATGCAACACTGAACATCTCTACACAGTATGAACCAGGTACTTTAGGCAGCAGAGGACAATAATGACAGTGTAGTAGCAAGAAATAATACAAGCCTAGACTGCATGCAAACACAGGTACTCATTTCATGGTTTGAACTGTCCACAGAAGGGGCTAGTTAGCCCCTAGTAATTATGGGCACCTTGGGGTGAACACCATGAGATAGATAGTGGTAACTTTCTGAAACTGACATGTGGGTTCTTGAGTCATTAATTGGAAAATAAAAGAGACTTATTGATGTTTCTTCCTTGGGTTTGTGGAGCATGAAATCATAGTTACCTTCAAACTTCCCCTTTAAGCAATCTATAGGGTTTGAATTATTTATACTGAACAGACATTACTTTTATGATCAGAAAAGAAACAACACAAAGACATGCTAATTTTGCAAATCAAAAGAATAAAAAATCCTGAGGTCTATAATAGTTTTTACTTTTTTCCTTCTGAACTAAACTTCATGTACTGAAGATTTTTCTCAATTGCTTATGAACATATAAAAGGGATAATTCTTGCAAATATGTGTAGTCTGCCGTGAATTTTCTCTCAACATTTAATTTTCATGCACATTCTTAGACATGTGGATTGTAATCAACCTTAATTTCTTATTTAAAGCATTGCCTTTTCCAGTCTCTGAAGTCTCTTTTTATTACCCTCAGGACTTTCATATGTTAAACCACATTTCATTATATCTTAATTATTTTGCTCTTTGGTGAAGAGCAGAAGATTCACCTTAAAATGGAGTTTTAGAAACTGTCAAAAATGCTATCCCAAATATCCCTGAACAAAAAGAAAACATGTCACTAATGGGCCATCAGTGTTAAACTATGTCCCTGTAGCCATTGCAAGCAATTACCAGCAAAATGGCACTGTGTTAATTCAAAGGTTGCAGTTATCCTCTTAAGAGCTGAGGTTACAGCTCTTTCCCATCTGTTAAATCTGTATTATTAGAATTTAGATTTCTTGAGGAAGCAGATGGCTATAAACTTTAACAGGTGTTTATGGTATACTTTCTTAACTTTAAATGCTGAACAGGTACAGATTGAAGTTTGCAGGGCTGCACAGGGAATTAGTGCTTCAAATGATGTGTAGGTAGAGAATTAATTTGTTTTGAACTACCTGAAGAAAATTCAATATACTGAGCACAGTGGTTCATGCTTAGTTGACAGGGTGCAATACACTGAGAAATGCTAAACTGTAAAGGAAAAAAAAATTGAGGGAACCCTGAACTGTGTTTGTCAAAACCAGCCTACCACTTGTCCTACTAATAAAAAGTCAAATAATAACATGATCCACAGGTACTGCAGTGGATGAAAATGGAACAAATAGGGAAGCTTTCATGCATCAGTGACTGCTTCAAGAGGGTTTTTTGTTTTCTTTTGTTTTGTTTTTCATATCATAGCTCATCTTTACTCCCCGGAAATAAAAATAAAATGCAAATCTGCATTTCTATTCTGGACATCCTCACAAATATTTTCTGCATATATCATGTTGATAATGCTCTTTCTCAAGTGAATGAAGCACTATATCCTGCTTTATACATTCATACAATGGTTAGAAAACAAGTTACGCAGAAAAAGGAAAGAAGATTTTAAAATGATAGCGATGCTTTTATATATTCCTTTTTTACCAAAATATCAACTTTTAAAAGGATCATAACTTTCCAAATGTATACAATGATGCATTGTTATAAAATGCAATTAAGTCTAGTTCTGACTCAGAGTTCCTTTGTACAATAACACTGTCTGGTGCTATAATGTTTACACAGTCTTTGCTATGTTTGAATCCATTGTTGCAGATACTGTTATTCTTCTTTTTCATTACCATTCTTCTTTACCAAGCATAATATCTTTCTTTAGCTATTAGCTCTCACCTGTAATAGACTCAAAGTGTATGAGTTGAAGTCTTACACTTCTTTCTTCTGTAGAATATTTTGTTTGAATTTCTTCCAATATATATTTGTTCATTCTTGTGAAAGGGCCGGGACTGTCTCTGCAAACCCCATAACTTAAAAAAAAAATATTTTATACTGATTTATTTACAAAGTTCAAATACATTGTTTTTCACACTAGATCTTTTCCATTTCCTTTACCTCCCCATCATATTTTGGGACCCTATCATTAACACCCCCCATATAAACATCCTCACCCCTCTGCTTCTTCCTCCCCCCACTCGGATTGTCAATCTCATTCTACAATAACGATTTTTATGCACTATTTGTCCTTATGGGACTGAGATAATTCACTCAGCATAATGAGCTCCAGTTCTTCCCAAGTTAGGTAGTTGTTGTTGTTAAGTGCCATCGAGTCGTTTG
>NW_006399831.1:7212144-7221828 GCF_000299155.1 Elephantulus edwardii | reverse complement strand
TAGAGCCCAGCCTCTCGGATAATCTGCTCTGCATACAGGTTGAAAAGGTATGGAGACAGGACACATCCCTGGCGTACACCCTTCCCAATTTTGAACCATACAGTGTTGCCCTGTTCTGTTCTGACGACTGCCTCTTGGTCCAAGTTAGGTAGTAATTTATAAAATTACTTATGTGTCCTACATATAGTTTGGGAGTGTAAATGTACCATAATTTCTCAATCGATTTGATTGTGCTTGGACATTTGGGGGTTTTCCATGTTCTAGTCATAGTGAATAATGCTGCTATGAGCATTGGTATACAAGTCTCCATTTATGCCTCAGTTCTCATTCTCTAGGGGTATATTCCAAGCAGTGGAATAGCTGGGTCATATGGAATTTCTATGTTTGGCTTTTTGAAGAAGTGTCAAACTGCCTTCTATAGTGGTTGTACCATTTTACAATCCTACCAACAATGAATGTGAGTTCCTATCTTACCACGTTCTTTTAATATGTATTGCTGTCTTGTTTTTGCCACTGTTACTGGAGTGAGATGATATCTCATTGTGGTTTTGATTTACATCTCTCTTTTTACCACTCAAACACCAGAATTTTAAATCATTATTTCCTCTTCTGTCTTTATTATTCAGCTTTTTACATGCATATGCATTAATTGGAAGTATTTAGGCTTACAAATCCCAGAGTACCTGATTGTGTTTATGCAAAACTTATACTTGGACCAGGAAGCAAGTGTCAGAAAACAGCAAGAAAATACTTCATATTTCAAAACCAGAAAAGGTGTGCATCAGGTATGCATCCTGTCTCCATACCTTTTCAGACAATATGCAGAACATATCATTCAGAAGAATGATTTGTATGAAGAGAAAGGTTGCATTAAGATTGAAAGAAGATTTGTCAACAACTTGAGTTATGTAGATGACACAATTTTACTCACCAAAACTGAAGTTGACCTGAAGTGTTTGCTGCGGAAGACCAAGGACCACAATCTTCAATATAGATTGAAGCGCAACATCAAGAAAACAAACATTCTCATCACGGTTGACTGACAGCACCATGAAAGATGGAGAAGAGATTGACATTGTTAACAATTTTATCTTGCTCTGGTCCACAATCAACACTCTTCACCCCAGCAGTCAGGAAATAAAAAATGGAATTGCATTGGAAAATTTGTTGTCAGGAATCTCGCCACTGTTGCTTAGTCAGTCTGGAGACAAATTCACCTGATCCAGGCCATGGAATTCACAATCACTTACTACACAACAGAGAGCTAGATAATGACTAAGGGTGACGAAATGAGAATCAATACTTTTGTGTTATGGTGCTGAATTGAGAGCAATGAACATACCAGGGACTGCCAAGAGAACAACCAGGTCTGTCAAGGAGAGGGTGAAAACAAGTTACTCCTTGGTAACAAGGATTTTAAAGCTCTGTCTTACATATACTTTGGTATGTTTCCAGGAAGAACCAGTCCTTGGAGAGGGTTTGGAAGATTGGAGCGACAATGCAGGAGGGAGATCACAGAAGAGATAGATTGACATAGTAATTGGTATAATGGGGATAGGTGTGTAAGAGGCCGTGATATTGACTCAGGATATAGAAGAATTCAGAGCTGTTGTGCATAGGGTTGCTATGAGTTAATGTAGACTCTACAGCCCATAACTACAATAGGCTTGGCTCAGATGTAACTCAAAGTGACATCTTTGCTTTATAACACTTTAGAGGAGTCCCTTGCAGGAGAATTACCTACTGCGATATATTGTGTGATTTCTTGTTTGCTTTTTTCTTTTTTGACTATGGCTCCAAAATTAGTAATATCCTTAAAAAGTTTATGTATTGCTTCATTCATCAGAAATTGCTTATTGGTCCAGTTGTAATTTTTATTTTCTTCATTCATGTCAAGATATACTCCATACTGATACCTGTATAGTCTTATCTTCATCAATAAGTGACTCAACTCTAAGAAGAGTTGAAAGCTAAGAAGCTTTCAGCAAGTAAGGCTGTGTTGTCTGCATAGCACACATTGTTAGTGAGTCTTCCTGATGCTCCATTCTTTTTTATATAGTCTTCTATATTAAAAAAAAATCTTCTTAGATTACGTTTAAGTATACAAAGAGAATACTATGCTGAAAAGATTAAAACCTGACTCACCCTGTCTTAATTTTAAGTCATACAGCTGTCAAATGAATCCATAGAAAATCTGTTAACAAAAGACCTTAACCCTACCCTATTCTGTGTCCTCCTTATTTTGTCTGACACAACTGAGTCCATTGCTTCAGTCACTGTGTCAATTTTTTTCATTGGGAGTCTTAAAAACTTTGTGTTGTGATGCTGGAGAAGAATACTGGAGTATACCATAGACTACAAAAAAAAAAATAATAAATGGATATGCCTTGGAAAAAGTGCAATAAGAGTGCTCCTTGGTGACAAAAATATCAAAGATTTATCTGTCATACTTTGGACATGTAGATAGGTGAGTCCATTCCTTAGAAAGGGACAGCATGTATGGAAAGATAGAGGGTCACTCATGCAGTCTTCACTTGGCTGCTGGTTTATGGGAATTTGTTTGTTTTATCATGGTTGCCTCTTGGCCTGTTTATATACCCCAAATAAGCAAAATTTAATTTTCTGCAATTCCCACTGTTCACTATGTTATCCACAATTTTATATAGTATACACGGTCAAATGTCTTTGCATAGTCAACAATTCATGGGTAAATATCCTTTTTGGAAGGCATTCTCTGCTTTTAGCCAATATACATCTGACAATAATCATATCTGTCCTTGCATGTGATTTTATCATTATAGCTTAAACTTCTGGTAGTATTATGCTGATATTCTCCCATTTGAAAAAAAATATCTTCAACAAAATCTACTTGTGTAAAAAATTTACTAATAATATTAGTTAACAATATGCATAGTTTTAGGTTACTTTTGCTTTGGATGTGCACAAATATTAGTATCTGGCCTAATGATAACAAGCTGTGCTGCAGTCCTGAAGGCACATGTTAGAATACACCAGCCGTTCCATGAGAGAGGATAGGTGTTCTCTCCTGTGTGATTAATTGCCTCTGGAAATCCACGGGAGGGTTAGCTATTGGTTGGTTCAGACTCAAAGGTACATCACATTAACAAAATTCAATATTACTCAACAATTTGCATAGTTTTAGACCACTTTGGGATGTGAACAAATATGAATATCTTCTAGGTTTTTACTCAAAGACATTTCCCATCTTCTTGGCATAGAGTAGTGCTTCCTGTATTAAACTCATTTGTTAAAATATAGCAAGTGGTAATCTGGCAGTTCCTGGGATCTTCCCCCCACCACCAATTCCTTTAATGTAGTTTATATTTAAACCTCAGTACCATCGGTTCTTAATAGTATGCTAACTCCCAAGACAGTTGAATGTTGACCTTTTGTTTGTTTCTTTAGTGACTCTTTCTGTCTTCTTTTCACACTTCTTGCATCATTCCATATTTTCCTGTAGGATACTTCAGTGCTAGAGTATAGGTTTTGTGTTGGGTTTGTTTGTTTGTTTTGGGGGATTTTTTTTAGTACTTTCAGCTTGAGAAATGCCTGATCTGTACTTTGCTTTTGGTTTTCTAAATCCAGACCTTTGCATAATCCATAGCAATACATATTTTGTCTTCTAAAGCAACACTGAAATCTGTTCAGCTCTTTTACTTCATTTACTTTATTACCTTTAATTACTCTATGTTCAAGAGAAAGTTTCAGAATGTCTTTTGATACCCAGTTTGGGTTTTTCTTTCTTTAATGTCTTTTGATGACTGTTTTCTTTATATAAGATATCTTTGATGCATCCCACAAATTATTTGGTCTTTAGTTAGGCATTAGTGTTCACAGTGTCAAATATCCTTTGATGATTATCACTAAAATCAATTGGAATGTAATAAAGGGTAGGGTTCTGTTATAGTAAAACCATGACTCAGTAATGATCAAGTAGCACTCTTGAAACACCAGGCAGCAGTCTTGAACTTGAAAGAGGAGAAGTTTACTAACCAGCAACCCAGAGGAACTCTTGTTCCAAAGACCTAGGCATAGAATGGCGGATGGGCATATTTTTTATACTGAGTCTCCACTAGGGCATAAAAAAGGGTGGGATTCCTTGCACAGACATGGCTGCTTTGAGGAATGAGGTCCCGGGGAAAGAGTATGCCTTAGGAATGAGCAAGTAAGTGGGCTGGGGGTAATACACCCGGTTTCTCTTTCTTGGGGCTAAAATTCCTTATTGAATTTCTCATTCACTTTGACTTTTGTGGTCTTGTTTTAAGTTGTTTCAGCTTCAACTTGAATTTTCTTTTGAAAAATTTATAGTACTTTCCAGAAGTCACCTTCTGACCGTGTGCTTGCTAATATTAGTCTGTTTTTACAAAAATTAACTAATTGTATTTTTTTATATTCTCTCTGTCAAGTTCACTATATTAGCCAAACCAACTGCCATTGAGTCTACTCCTACTAAATGAACTTATAGGATAGAATAGTCCCTTAGTTTCCAAAGTTATAAATCTCTGCAGAAGCAGACTAATTCCTTTTTATCCCAATGAGTGCCTATTGAATTTGAATTTCCAACTTTCAGTTAATAGCCCAACCCTTAATCCACTGCAACATCAAGTTTCTTTGCACATGCATAAACTCAAACTAGCAAAATTATGACTTCTCCAATTTGGTTTCTATGAATAAGAGCATATTTCCAATACTGATCGTCTTTGTTTCCAACAAACAGATCTTGGTTATATTTTGCTAAATGTGTACATTTTACAAGATTTGTCATGTTCTTGCAAAAGCTATTTAGTTTAAGTTCTAATTTGCATTTATTCATTATTGCCTTTATGCCTTCTTTAAGAGCAAACTTAATTGACAAAAATAATTTATATAACTTCCTTGAAGACAGTTTCCCAATGTAATTTTTATCTATCCTCCAGATCCATTATTTACCCTTTTTCGACCTATGTTATGCTTAAGAAATTGAACTAATTTGGACTTCATCAATGAGCTCCCAGTTGCCTTAGCTTTTGGGGAGCACCAAGAAGAAATTTAAAAGTAAAATTAAAATCAGGGAACAGTAATTTTCCCAACTCCCTCTCTATGCAGTTATCTCATGGATTAATGATCCTTAACTAAAGCTCACAGAGCCTAGTCTTTAAACTTAATCCCTGCTTTTTTCCCTTTGGTCCTAGATGTAGTAATATACCATGTTATTTATAGCCCCAGAGCTCTATACTCTTCAGAAGAGTTTTCCCACACAACACACTGCACTTTTCTAAATAGTGTCTTTATTAAATTCTCCTCAAATCACCTAATTTGAGTATTTGCCATCTGTTTCCTGCATGGACCCCAGCTAATTTAATTTGTAAGTGATGACTAAAACGTTTTAAAGTATTCAAAGTTTCAAACTGTCCCCATTTGTTACTTTAAATGTCTTAAGTGATAGAAAATTGGGAGAAAGTGGGTAAGAAGTGCTACTTATTTGCCTTTTTATTTTCCAATAGAGAAACTCCCATTTACTTGAAAGTATTTTAAAGTTAAGTAACTACTTAGAATTGAGGAGAAAATAATAAAGCTGTTCTTTTGAGAAATGGAAGCTGTCAAATCTTTATTACCAAGAGGAAGCAGTGAAAGTAATCAAGGCTCTTTTGCAAAATGTGATGTGTACCTTCCTGTCAAACTCCATTAACTTACAGGTTTGAATTATAGTTCTATTTCACAAAGAAGCATGATGGAATCAGACATAATATTAGAACCTGAGATTTTGTGTAGAATTTTGTTCTGTAGAGAAATAGAACATTACAAAATATACACTTCTAATCAATGCTAATAGCTAATTCAATAGACACCTGCATCACAGCCTGCCTTTCTCAGAATAGAACACCTCGAGATTCCAGAATGAAAATGCTTTCTCTTATTTGTGTCATTGAACTCTAAGGTGAACTCCATATGAATCAATGAGGAAGTGATATGATTACGTGTTCCGTAAATTAGACATTTTGGCTTGTGTTGTCTACCAACCACAATTTGACTTCATCTCCTAGATATCCAATATGTTTCACAGAAGCAGATGATGGTGTTAGCATATCAAAATGACAGATTTTGTGTATTTCTTTTCCTTGAGACTTTGTGTTTCCTCCACATATAGGTAGGTATTTCATCGATAAGTTTAGTTGGAAATTTGTTGGATCTGTTGACTTTTTTTTTTTTTTGGGCAGAAGGGAAGAAATTAAAATACTTCAATGAGCAATGTGGCAGATATGAAATTTCTGTTAGCTTTAAATGGCTTTGATAAAAGTCTGAAAATTTGTTCACGTCAAACAACTCAGAGTTGATTCTCATTTATAAAGATCCATATGTATTAGATTTGATCTGTCCTCCTTAGTATTGTCAATGATTTGACCTTTGAGAGGCAAATCACCATGCATTTTTTTCTAAAACACTTCTGAGTAGATCTGAACCAGAAGGCTTTGGATTAATATCCCAGTACTTAAGTTTTAATAACACTCGCTCTTAACCTACTATAGAAATGGAGATAATCTTAGTCTTCCCACAGTTGTACTGAGGATTAAATAAGTCTTGTTAAGGTCTTAATGCAATGCTGAGATGTCTCAAGTCTCACAAGTTTGAATTTCTCCAGTTGAATCATTGCTTTGTATTACTTAATGATAACCATCCTTATTGGCTATTCTCAGAATAATTTCATAATTTTGTGATTATGTTTATGATGAAAAATGTAGAATTTTCACCCTCTATGACTCCACAGTCAACACTTTTGGCACCAGTAGCCAGCAAATTAAAAGATGTATTGTGATGGGAAAGTCTGCTCTGAGGGACCTTTCAAAAGTTCTGAAGAGCAATGGTGTCTCTCTGAAGACTAAGGTGCATCTGATACAGGTCATGGTCTTTACAATCATTTGTTATGCATCAGAGAGTTGGACAGTGACTAGGTAGGATAGAAGGAGTATTGATGCCTTTGAGCTGTGGTGCTGGAGAAGACTGTTAAGGGTACCATGGACTACTAGGAAAACAAACAGATTCATCCTGGAGAGGGTTAAACAGGGCAGCTCCTTGGAGGCAAGGATTCTGAGGCTCCATCTAACATACTTTGGACATATTGTAAGGAGGGACCGGTCCTTGGCGAGGGACATCATGCTTGGGAGGGTGGAGGGACAGCGCAGGAGAGGAAGGTCTTCTGTGATGTGGATTGGTTCAGTGACTGGGGCAATTGGGATGGGAGTGTCAGAGACAGTGTGATTGACACAGGACAGAGCAGAGTTTAGGGCTGTTGTACATAGGGTCGCTGTGAGTCGCAAGCGACTCGACGGGACATAACAACAACAACAGTGTTCAAGCAACTCAACTGATGAAATTCTAATGTCTATTTCTGACAATACTTTATGTCTAACACACTCTTAAGTCATAGAAAGACATTAATAAAAGACCAATTACATCATTATTTTCACAGATCTCTATTACATCTTCTTGTTGTTGTACATAATAGAGATCTGTGAAAAAAAATGATGTAATTGGTCTTTTATTAATGTCTTTCTATGACTTAAAAGTGTGTTAGACATAAAGTATTGTTGTCAGAAATAGACATTAGAATTTCATCAGTTGAGTTGCTTGAACACTGTTGTTGTTGTTATGTCCCGTCGAGTCGCTTGCGACTCACAGCGACCCTATGTACAACAGCCCTAAACTCCGCTCTGTCCTGTGCCAATCACACTGTCTCTGACACTCCCATCCTGATTATCCCAGTCACTGAATCAATCCACCTCATAGAGGGCCTTCCTCTCCTGCGCTGTCCCTCCACCCTCCCAAGCATGATGTCCTTCTCCAAGGACCGGTCTCTCCTCACAACATGTCCAAAGTATGTTAGACAGAGCCTCAGAATCCTTGCCTCCAAGGAGCCGCCCGGTTTAACCCTTTCCAGGGCAAATCTGTTTGTTCTCCTAACAGTCCATGGTATTCTCAATACTATTCTTCAGCACCACAGCTCAAAGGCATCAATTCTCTTTCTATCCTCGTTGGTCATTGTCCATTAGTCTAATTTAATTGCACTGGAGAAACACTAGAAAGGAATAGCAAGAAACATTGGAATGAGTAGAAAAAGAATAGATGGCTTTGAGTGGTACTGAAAAGAGCATTGAACATACCATGAACTGCCAAAGAACAAATAGGACTGTCCTGGAGAGGGTGAAATCAGGTTGCTCTTTGGAGGCAAAGACTTTGAAGTCCTATGAAACATACTTAGGGCATATTGTCAGGAGAGATCATTACTTAGAGCAGGAACTCATGCTTGGAAAGGAAGAGGGTCCACTCAGGAGAAAAAGAAAAACAAACCCTAAGTGAGATGTATTGACAGAGTTACTAGAAAGGGGGTAAGCGTGTAAGAGACAGTGAATGAAGTTGGCTCAAGATAGGGTAAGGTTCAAACCCATATTCATAGGGTGGTTATAAATCATAGTCAACTTGACAACACAACAGCAACCATTCCATACAGATTCCAGTAAATTAATAATATAATTTATTTAATCCTCATAATGTTTTCAAAATATGCAACTTTTAAAAATTAACACTTTATACAGTCATTCATAAATACTACGGTTCATTCATGGACATTGTGTTTGCTATAATTAGTCACACACAGTGTTTTATTCATATACCTTGTGCTTTATACAATTACTCATAAATACTGTGTTTTATATAATTATTTACTATTGATCATTGGGTTATCCTGTTTCAATCCTCATTGCATCATACCTATTACTTAATTACCTCCATTTATCCACTAACCTCCGCTTCCCTAATGGGCACTTCCTCCCTTTTTCTTCTTCAATATTCCTTTGAAATTTTCTACTTAGTCTTTTACTTGAGCATCTCTTCCATTTATTTTGATTTCTTGATATTCTAGACTGATTTTTTTTCATATTCACAAATACAATGTTTATTATGAAAGTAACAATTGCCAATTCGGTATTAAGAATTCTCAGAAAATTCTAGTGTGATTTTTACCGTGTCTTCTGATATCTATTTTGGTGGGGTTTTTGTTTTGTTTTTCTTTCTCTTCTCTTTGTAATTACTATTTGCTCTCTTTATGAATAATATCTTTGATGTTATCCCACAATTCATCTAGTCTAATACTTCTTAAATAATATTCTTAAAATGACTTTTACAATTAAAGGGGATAGACAATACAAGCTCATATTTGAGTTGTTTTGGACTCTTTTTCATTTTCTTCGGCCTCAATTTGAGCTTCACTTGAGTAATTTATGGTCTGTTTCATAGACAGTCAGTCTGGTTTTGACTCCTGATATTGAGTTTTTTCCAAGATTTTTTTTTCTTCCAAAGGTAAAGTCAGTCGATTGCTGTGTAGTCCTTCATGTGAGGTTTATGTGTAGAGTAACCATTTGCATTTTTTAATCCATTTATTTTTTATTTATTTATTTTAATACTTTTAATGAACATTTACAGAGATTTTTGGATTTCCATTCATTCATTGCTGCACTTCTCTCCCGCCCATCCCCCCCACCCCTCAGTTTGCTACTCTCTTTGAAAAGTAAAAGAAAAACTCCCTCCCTGGTACACAATCCCCCGAACCCCTTCCACCGCCCCAAGTGCATTCCACTGTGCAACCTTAATTGTGGACTCTTGTGATAACCATAATACCCTATCATACAT
>NW_006399831.1:7207176-7211117 GCF_000299155.1 Elephantulus edwardii | reverse complement strand
TAAATACAAAGGCATTGTGGAGTTCTTGCTGACTCTAAACAAGAGGCTTAAGTAAAAAACAATCAATATAGTATGTTGTTGTTGTTATGTGAGCTTGAGTCACCTGTGACCTATTTGAAAGGCTTGAAAAGTATATTGACAGAGAACTGCCAAAAAAATCAAGATAACGTTTAGAAGAGGCTGTGAGATAAGAGATATTATTGCCATATTAGATGGATCCTGGCTAAAAGCAGAGAATGCTAGAGGAATGTCCGAGCTTTGTATTATATGTGAAGGTATTAGATTGTGTGGATCATAATAAATTATAGTTAATATTGAGACTAATGAGAATTTCAGAATAAGAGGTATACCTAAATAAAGAAGCTATTGTTTGGACAGAGCATGGGAATAAGGCATAATTTAAAATGAAATGACATCCTCTCTCCATGCCTATTCAATCTATATGCTGAGCAAATTATTGAACAACAAAGAATGTGGCATCTAAGTTGGAGGAAGACTCATCAACAACCTCCATTATGCAGATACAGAAGACATCACTTTACTTGCTGGAAGTGAGGGGGATTTGGCGTACTTGTCGCAGATGATCTCTGCATCCTTCAAAATGGGTTACATCTCAATAATAAGAAAATAAAAATTCTCCCTTTTGTACCAACAGGCAACAACATGATAGTGAGAGAAAATATTGAAATTGTCAACAATTTCATCTGGTTGATTCCACAATTTACATCCTTGGTACCAGCAGTAAAGAGAACAGGAGATGTATTAGTAAAATCTGTTGTTAAGGACTTCTTCAAATTACTGAGGAACCATGAAATTAGGGTGAAGACTAAAAGTGTGTCTTATTGATGTAATGGCCTTTTTCAGTCACTTCTTGTACATCTGAGAGCTGAACAAGTATTAAAGATGACAGAAGATGAATTGATTCTTTTGAGTTGTGATGTTAGAGAAAAGTACTTAATAATCCATGGATTGCCAAAAGAGCAAACAGTTATGTCTGGGAGAAAGTGCAGACAGTATATTCCTTGAGTCCAAGGATACTGAAGTTTCATCTCACATGCTTTAGGCATGTTATTGGGGGAGGCTATTCCTAGAAAAAGGTCATCCTGCATGAAAAGGTAGAAAGGGTCAGTGAAAGAAAGATCCTCAACCAAATGGATTGGCATAGTGACTCCATAACTAGATTCAGTTATGTTAGATGGTGAGAATAGCATGAGATCTAAGAGCATTCAAATCTGTTCTTAATAGGGTCACTGTGAGGCTTACTCCACTCAGTGGCAATCTAGCAACACCAACTCACTTCTCCCTTTACCCCTCCCCTTTTTGAACAGCTTTACATATCCTGCTCCCATTGTCTAACTATAAGATCCATATTGCCATTTCCTCAATTTTTCCTATGTTGATTACTCTTTATCTTGGTACTTTATAGTGTTTATTATCTGTACATTCTATTTCTGCTTTATCCATCAATACCAAGCCCTAGTTAAGACTCTTGTTTCCACAGTAACAATCTTATGCAATATTTGCCCTTTTGTGACTGAGTTATTTCACCCAGCATTGCAAAATATATCTTGCATAGAAGAAGGATAAGTGATTGTTTCCCGTGTGATTTATTTCCTTAGAGACCCAATAGAGGGTAAACTGTGAGTAGGTTAGAACTTGACAACCACGGAATTGAAATTGAATATATAATTGATGTAAGACATTTCAAAATGTGAATAAAATTTTCAAAAAAATATATTACTCTCTTTTGATTATTTTTTTTTCATTAGTAAGACTTCTGCACCTTTACTACTAATGTCTGTAACTTCTGGTGACCTAGTCATAAGAATCTGTACTGCAATCCCAAAGGTACATGGTTCGAATCCACCATCTGCTCTGTGGAAGAAGGATGGGCAATCTCCTCCTGTGTTATTACTACCTGTAAAAACCCACTGGACTGTCAGGTATGGGTCAGTTCTAACTTAATGGCACAAAACTACAAAATATAATCATGTAGAATGCTGCTGCTGTTGTTGATTGCCACTGAGTAGAGCATGATTAATAGTGACCCTATGAACAAAAGACCTGAAGCCTTTCTGTAAATATCATTTCTCAAAGTTCATAGTTCACAGAGAAGTGGATACCACTCCTGCTTCCAAAATGTAGGTGATATATTTATCTCCATCATCTGCTAATTGTACTGTACAATAGTATTTTAAAATTACTGAGTTATGTTGTTGTCATTGTTAAGCAATCCTATGAACAACAGATCTGAACCCTATCCTACATGTGCCATCCTTACACTTCCTGGCACACTAGAGCCCATTGCATCAGTCACTGTGTCAAACTGCCTGGATAACTGTTTTCCTATCCTTCATCGACCCTCTGCCTTTCAGAGCATCATGTCTTTCTCCAAAGTATAACCCGTCCTAGCAACATGCCCAAAGTATGTTAGGAGAAGCTCTAATATCTTTGTCTCCAAAGAACACTCTGGCTGCACTTTTTCCAAGACATATTTGTGTATTCTTTAGGGATCCATGGGATGTTCCGTACTCTTCACCAACACCACAGCTCAAAGTCATCAATTCTTTTTCTGTCATTTTTATTGATCTCCCAGCTCTAAGATGCATAGCAAGTGTTTGAAAAGGCCGTGATCTGAATCAGATGCACATAGTCCTCAAACTGACATCATTTCTCCTCAGTAATTTGTAGAGGTCCCTAACTGCAGATTTTCTCAGTGCAATTTATTTCCTGATTTTCTGTCTGTTGATGCCAAAGGTGTTAATTGCTGATCCAAGTTGAAGTTGTTGACAGTTTCGATCTTTTTTCCAAAACTATATTGAGTCATAGTTAATATTATTTTTATTTTACCAAATTGTTTTTCTCCTGCTTAAAATATTAGCTTTAAAAACACTAAAAAGTGAATTATATTGTCTCTTTGATTACTAAGGATAAAAAAAATTAGCAACTGAAATAGTAAGTTTATTTTTAGCCTGATTAAGATCTTCTTTCTGTATACTATATTTAAACAAAGTTAATAAATATGTTACTTAGAAAATTTTACCTAGGCTTTAACATCTTTCTTTAAAAGGATTTTATTAAAGGACAAACAGAAATATTTGCTGTATTTTCAGTAGACAGTGTGATTAATTTCATAATCAAGTGTTTATAAAGTGCTTAATTCTCCATACTACTCAAAGAACCATCTAAATTTTTTCCCTCCTGTTTTGAACTCAAGATTCTTATTTCCAGAAATTCAGCTTATCCATACATGAATCATTATAGATATAATATCTAATACTTACATATCATTTAAAGTTCTTTAATGCTTTTTTTTTGCACTATTAAATTAGTTCTCTGCCTAACCTTTTAAGTTAGCATTCTCCTCACTTGCTGATGCAGAGATTATGTTGGAGAGGTTAATTTGTTTTACTTAACCTCATGTAATTAACATGATGCCTGCAACAATGAACATGAGTGTAGCAGAAAAGGTGAATATGACACAAGTTTTTATCTGTTTTTCATCGGGGTCACTATGAGTCATATACTACTTGAGTATACCTACTATAAGAATATGTGGCTAAAAGAATGCCATTCAAATTGCTGATTCAAATTTTACTCTTTCCTAATTCTCCGTTCAGTTGTTTGTTTGATCCTTTTGTATTCACTTTTGACAAACCCAAATACCAGTGGAGAATACTGACAATTTTCCTCCATCTTTAGGGTGTCTCAATGAGTCCCTGGGCAGAATATACATGTGAGCTCAGAGTGCTTGTAGTGTGGCTGAAGAGTACTGAATAGTCTATGAACTGCCAAGAGAAAAAACCGTTCTTGTAGGAAGTGCAAGAATTGTGCTCCTCAGAAGCAAGAATGGTTAAACTGAGACAATGACTGTAACCTTGGACCAGAGTATATCACAGATTATGAGGATGGTGCAGGATAGGACAAGGTTCAGATCTTTC
>NW_006399831.1:7195837-7206651 GCF_000299155.1 Elephantulus edwardii | reverse complement strand
GTGGGGCTCTACCAGGGACAATGGAAAAATTCCTGAGTTTAACTTAGCTGAGAACTATAGAAACCTGAGTTTAATTCAGCTGAGAACTATAGGGACTATTTTAATTTCAATCTTTTCAACACCCAACAACATCTCAGTGCTAGTTGCCTATTCAAATCCATTAGAGCTACCTTGGAAGTCAATCTTATGCATTTGCTTCTAAATGGTCACAGCTTTGAAAACTATTGAGTTTGGAATTAAACTGATGACAACTAGGTACCCTATGAAAATGGGTCATTTTCATTAATGTAGTTTTCCACTTCCTATAAAAATTGCCTGCAATTTTCTTTAGAAAGAGCACTTGAGTTCACTATTTGTGAAATCCTAATTCAAAATATTCCCATTTCTAATGGAAAATAGGGCCCAAACAGTAATTGTAATTTTACATTGAAAAGGTGTTTTGGGTTTGAATAAAAATCCTGTTCTGTAAAACTAAGCACGATTTTTTTTCTGTTAAAGAATGGAAAGATTTTTAGATAGAAGGTGGAGTTTGATGACCAAGAAAATTATTTCTCTTTCATGATATAATTTGCTTTTTAAAACTTTTTCAGGATGGTACATCATAAACACAAAAAATATAGTGAGAAATGATTTTGCAAAGGAAAGACTAGGCAAAGAGTTACATTATAAAGATCATTTATATGAATCTTTTTCCAGAATTGTGAAACAAAATACAATTATGAGAGAAAGCAAGTGCTTGCTTATAAAGCTATAAATCCAAGTAACCCACTGTAGTGATTGCCACAATGTATTGAAAAAGTTAACTCAAAGGTGCATGTGGTGTAAATACATACACTAAATCTTTACATCTTTAAGTTGTTACAAAACATTATTTAGTCCATAGTTCATGTTATTTCAAGATTATCAACATTTATTCTAATTGATATATCTGAGAAATAAGCCTCTCTGTGATTAACGAAATGCAAGAAACATCTTGGGATTCTATCCTCCCAGCAGAGATCCAAGTGACATGAAATATTATATCCCTCATACCATGGCTTTGTATGAAACCAGCTTGAAATTCTGGCAGTTCTCTGTCAAATTAAGTCCGTTTTTAATAACCTTTACAATGTTTTACTTGCGTATGACATCAATGACATTGTTTAATAATCTCCATACTCTGTTGAAATTCTTTTTTCTGGAAGGAGAGCAAAATTGATCTACTCAAGTAAGTTGGCCAGATAACTGTCTTCCAAGTGCCTTAAAATAAGTTAATGAGCACATCCAGGGTAGTATCTGTTGATATACACCAATTGATATCCCATCAATTCCTGGGGCTTTGTATTTTGCCAATGCCTTCAGTACACCTTGAATTTCTTCCATATGCATACAAAGCAACTGAAAAATACTCTATACAGAGAGTGGAGAGACAACACAAGAGAGGAAGATCCTTGATGAGATGGGTTGATTCAGTGATTGGAGTAATTGGGGTAGGTGTATCAGAGACAATAAAATTGACACAGTATAGAGCAGGATTTAAGACTGTTGTACAGAGTCGCCATGAGTCGCAGGAAACTTGATGGTACATGACAACAACAACAACAACGCATTAGTCTAACTGACATCCTTACTATTCATATGAAGTGAACTTTATCTTTTCATTCTGTCATTCAATCCAATTCAATTCAATAGTCAGGAAGGATGTATTCTTTGTATATAGCATTTTCGTTTTTAAGAATTAAAGTTTCAGTTTCCTTATAAGAAAACTGACTCAGAAAATATTGAAGAGGAGTGTTGCTGTTGTTGGGTACCATTGAGTCAGGACTGATCCATAGATAACTCTCAAGAGAGTTTTCGAGGAAATAAATCACATGGAAGGAGATTGTCTTTCTCTCTCAGAGCAGCTGATGGGTTTGGTCTGTGCACCTTTGCAGTGCAGCACAATCCCTTACCACTAAGCCACCAGAGCTACCTGTGGGGGGAAGAATGGAATTCTAGAGAGAAATATATGGTCAAAATAACAATCTTAGAAGATATTAAAATTTAATTTCTAAGTAATAATGAGAAACTAAAACCTCTATCTTCTTTGCATTTTTAGTTTTGAATATTTATCTGGGGAAACAAAATTCTTAAAATTTTAGAAAAAAGAATTCACAAAATAAGGATATAAATTTGATAGATTTGATTTACTCTGGAATAACTCTAATTCACTATTAAGGTCAGGATTCTGACACCTACATTTTTCCCTGCTCCTTTGGGGCATGCTTTTGTTCCTTATCACCCTTCCTGTCATATTAAAATATTGCTGAATTCCTTGATGTCACCCTCTTGGGTTACATATGTCAGGTACCTTGGTACGTCCATGAGACTCTATCTTTCCATGAGACCAGCTTATGATTTCTCACGATGTCCCCAAGATATATTTATAAGGTAGATTATCTTTCAGAGGAAGAGCTTCCAAAATGGTGAAGGCAAAGGCTTCAGACCTCTTAAGTCTTTTGTTGGTAAGTTAAAGTTTCTCTTTGACCACATCTGATCACACTAAACACGTCAGATGATACGTGACTTGGTAGATTTAACCCTTATTTGGAGAGATGCAAAGAGTTTGTGATCAAGTTGAATACACCACAAAGATCAAGAATTGGTGAAATTTCAGTAGATGCAAAAGAGAAAGTGATAGAGAGAAAGAGAAGCAGATAGTGGATTTCCCATGATATCCTTTAAACAAACAAAAATTTTGCAGGACGTAGTAGCGGTTATTGTTATCATGTACTGTTGATTGTGAACCAGCCTGTAGCTGACCCTCCAGCAGATTTTCAGGAGCAGTAAATTGTTCAGGAGGAGATTGCCCAAATTTCTCTTGTGGAAAAGCTCAATATTTGAATCAATTACTTTTGCATTACCAGCACAATTCCTTACCACTAAGCTATCCAAAAAATCTGGGAAAAATCTTGGGAAAATTTTCTGTCATGGACCTATATAGAGTGCTGGAGAGCAATGATGTCATTCTAGATCAAAGGTGCACCTAATACAGGCCAGGGTCTTCTTAATTGCTTGTTATGCTTCAGAGAATTGGACAATGACTAAGAATGACAAAAGAAGAATAGATGCCTTTAGTTGTGGTGCTGGAGAAGAGGCTTGAACATATCATGGATTGCCATGAAAACAAGTAAGTCTGTGTTGGAGGGGGTGAAACCAAGTCTCTTCTTGAAGGCCAGGATTTTGAAGTTCCACATCACTTACTATGGTCATGTGGCCTGGAGAGATTTGTCCTTGCAGAAAGACATAAGTCTCAGAAGGCTGGACAGGCAGCACAGGAGAAGAAGACCCTGGATGAGATGGATTGATATACTAACTGGGGCAATGGGGGTTGGTGTGTCAGAATTAGTAAGACTGGCTCAAGACAGGAAAGAGTTCAGAGCTGCTGTACATAGGGTCTTTATAAATCACGGGCGATCAAATAGCACATAAGAACAATAACATAATATGACAGGTTTAGAAGCAGGAGTGTCATCCACTTCCTAAACAACATGCCTCTGGAAACTTTATGGATGTTGATAAATGTCAATAATTGTAGAGGGGCCTCAGGCCTTTTGTTCATAGTGTCACTATGAGTCATGCTCAATTCAAAGGCAATCAACAACAAGCCACCAGAACTCCCTTTACGTGAAAGTAAGTACTCTCTATTAGGAGTAAGTATAATTAATTACAGAGAAATTATCAGGATAGAAAAGAAAAAGAAAACTGAAAAGTGAAGAACAACAGAGAAAATGCATTAAGATAAATTATGAAGAAGTAGAATTAAGATCAACAAGGATATGAACATAAATAGATGGAAGAGAAGTGAAAGAAAAAGGTGGAGGAAAAGAGGGAATTGAAGAAGTTGAATATTTCACTAATGTATTACAAATTCAGTGTGTATTTCTCTAGCTTCTGGGGTTAAAATAAAGCTAAAAATTAAAAAGTAGGGAAAAAAATCCAGTGAGGTAATTTTAAAAAAATACCATAAATTATGTTTAATAAGGAAGATTATCACCTGGATAATATTAATAAATGAAACATTATTGTTATTTTTGTTAGATATAATTGAGTTAAACATTACCTATAGCAGCCCTGTAGGATCCTGTGCCGGTTTTTTGAAAAGCTATTTTAATGTTCGTTTCCATATTTTCAACAAGGTGAAACATTAGGGTGATTTTTTCATTTATAAAATTTGTTGTGTTGAGTTCTTTTTTTTTTAGTTTATCATTGTGTTTAGCAAAACAGAAACAATAGAAGTAGAATGTCAGGTTTTAGGTTATAAAATTATAAGACTTTAAGAATGCATTTTTAATTTTAATGTAATATTGGTATACTTTATAAATTGTCAATTTACTCATATTTTACAAATAAACAAAAGAGAATGAAAATATTCTGAAAAAGAATGAAAACATAAATTGACTAGCAATGTTAGCATGTTTATTAACCTGTCACTTTCATAGATTCCGTGGGTGGAAATTTTATTTATCCTCAGATCCTTCAAAATCAAATTTCTGCTTTATCTCCTCTCTTACATTCAGCTACTTCCTCTTCCTCATTCAAATCACAGTCCTCCTTCTTCTGTACAAATACTTCAATCATCCTGGCATTTTTATTGATTTGGCTTAAACACTCTGATGATAATTAATGCACAGTCTCGATTTTCCCTTCCCTGGCCAGAAAGATCAAAATATTAACTTCTAGCAGTACTTTCCTTGAGTTAACAATACATTTAAACAGAAGAGATTGAGGACTGGATAAACCTCATCTTCATTCTATTTTGTTTATTTTCTATTTCCATCTCACAGAAAACAACTATACTTCCTAGCATCCCCAATTATATAAATATGAATATTATTATTAGGTAGAGTTGCTTCCAGTTATTTGAATGTACTTAGCTATTAGGATATTAATAGATTGTCATTCATGCAATGAATACTGAAGGTCTGTAATGCACATACCAAATCCTCTTCATTCCATAAAGGAGCATTTGCAGGTTTATTAGCTGTTAAGGTTTGAAACCAGCAGCAGCTCTGTGGAAAAGATGGGAAAATATTCCTCTTGGTGATTTTTTGTCTCCTAAACCCATTGGAGTGTTAGTTATAACTTGGTTGTGACACAGTGAAAATGAATGAGTGTGTGAATTTGGAATTGTATCTCAGAATGCCAAATAATTTTCAAACATGTAATCCACAGTGGCAAACAATTAACAATAATTAACAATAATCAGTATTTCTCAACTTCAAATACCATGATTATAACAAATATGGATGAGGTACAAATTAGAGATTTCATCTATGTCTTGAAAATTTGCTCCAAATCTAAAAGTAGATTGAGAGTGTTTACCCAAAATGAAAGTATATATTCTATTAAATTCCTAAAAGAAATAGTTCACCTGAGTGCGAATACTTGTAAAGAAACTTCAGCAAACCGTAGAGTACTTAAACACACACATACACATAAACATAAATAACTCTAAAAAATTCAATAAAAGCTAAAAAGAATATCAATTGTTTATTGCTTATAAAATGGGTCTGAAAAAGACATTCGAATTCTTCACTGCTGTTGAGTGGATTCAATGCATAGAGACCTAGAGGACAGGGGAGAACGGTACCCTTGTGTTTCCAAGGTTGTAAGCCCTTACAGAAGCAGATTGCTCCATATTTTCCCCATAGAGTGTGTGGACTAGTCGATTTGATCACACACATTTTGGTTAAGAGGCCATTGTTGTACCAGAACTCCTATTTAATATTGTTGTTGTGTACAGTCAAGTTGCAACCACCACAGAGCTGATCCTGCAGCAAATTTTCAAAGGCAGTAAAACAGGAATACGATGCTCATTTTTCTCTTGTAGTTGGTGAATTAAAAGTGCATTTTAATTGGCAGCACAGTTCTTTGTCACTGGGTTACCAGAGTTCCCTTTGTTTTAAAATAAGATGAGGATAAATAATTGTTAACATTAAGGATATATATATGGAATAATTTATAGATGCTGGTGATAATTCACATGTTGTCATTGTGTGCCATTGGCTCTCAACTCATAGAAGACCCTCCAGGAGATATTCAGTGTCTGTAAATTGCATGAAAATGCATTAACGCCTTAGAATCAATGCATTGATTTTTACTGATAATTAAAGAATTTAAGCATGGAAAAATTTTTTCTTTGGATGTATCTCTGTCCATGGGAAGTTGGATGTGTATCCTGTGTCTTGAAGGTGGTGGTAGTTGTGGAAGAATAGAGGATTTGGTAGTCAAAATTTTCATGCATTTTTTTTTAACAAAAAAACCCCGATTACTCACAGTCTCAATATTAAGCCATGTGAGTTATATGTTCTCTAAAGAAGTCAACTATAACCTTTCTTTTTGTCCGATTGAAACTATTTACAATCTGAGTCCCAATGCATTATGTTGTTGTTGTTGCTATGTGCCATTGAGCTGTTTATGACTCATAGCAACCCTATGTACAAGAACCCTAAATGCCATTCTATCCTGTGACAATCTCCCTGTCTCAAACACATTCATTTCCACCACTCCACTCACAGAATCGATCCATCTCATTGAGGGTCTTCTTCTCCTGTGCCATCCCTCCACTCTCCCAAACATGATGTCCCCCTCCAAGGACCAGTCCCTTCTTGCAACATGTCTAAAGTATGTCAGATGAAGCTTCAGAATCCTTGACTCCAGGGAACATTCTGGCTTCACCCTCTCCAGGACAAACCTGTTTGTTCTCCTAGCAGTCCATGGTGTATTCAATACTCTTCTCCAACACCGCAACTCAAAGGCATCAATTCTCTTTCTATTATCCCTATTCACTGTCCAACTCTCTGATGCTTATCACGTAATTGCAAAGACTATAGCCTGGATCAGGCACACCTTAGTCTCCAGCCTGACGTCCATTGCACTTCAGTACTCTTGAGAGGTCCCTCACAGTTGACTTTCTCAATGCAATTTGTCTCCTGATTTCCTGCCTGCTGTTACCAAGAGTGTTGACTGTGGAGCCAAGCAAACTAAAACTGTTAACTATCTCAATATCTTCACCATCCATACTGATGCTGCCAATTGGATCAGTGGTGAGAATCTTTGTTTTCTTGATATTGAGCTTCTATCCATATTGAAGACTGCAGTCCTTTAACTTCTGCAGCAAGTGCTTCAGGTCTTCGTCAGTTTCAGCGAGCAGGGTTGTGTATCCTCTGTAGTGATCTCTAATAGAAAATTATTTTCTACTCTGTAGTTTTAATGTGTCTTGCTTACTTTTTTATCTTTTTTCCATTTAATCAATTTCTTCCTCTGGAGGTCAATAAACCACTTGCCATAAGCCTTGATAATTTTGAAAGAGTTAAAATTTGATTCAGTGACATATTCTAATAGTATTAAAGTCTACTGTTGGGCCACACTTGGCAAAGTTAATTGAGAAGGTGATCTGTCATCTAACTCCTATAAAAATAAAACTTCTATCTGCATTGAAAGTTCATTCACATCCAGAAGGCATTGCTATCCATTCCCAGTCTATCTATGCTCTTCACTCCTCTGCACGAAGAGTGCATATTAAGGAAGCATGGAGTCAGTGTTCACTGCCATCTCCATCTCCTTCCAAATTTAGTGTTCACTAATTTAGCTGACTCCTTGAGTAGAATGCTTCTAAAATGACTTGTAGACTTAGTTTCATAAAATATGATAATCTTTTCCTCTTTCTGGAAATATGTTTAGTGAATGCAAATTATACCCAAGATTTTTTGAGACTTTTCAGCAACCAGAGGAGTGAAAATGTCATTGGTATTCCTGTTTTTGACTCTGTTCTGCTTGTGTTTTAGCTATTATTGGGAAAGGTGCTGGATATGAGAATGAAAATAAAGCAGGATATTTGAGGGGTTTTTAAGGATTTTTTTTTAAATTATCAGTTAAATAACACTACTGCTTTCATAAATTATTTTCTAATGAGTTAAAAATTTGTCTCCTTTTTCAAAAGTGTTAGGCTTAATTTTTATTGTAACTCTGCATTGCACATTATATGCCCCTCAAACAACTTTTACATATGCTAATTTAATAAGTATATGCTATTTCATGCAAAATATGCTATTTTATATGCTATTTAATGTGGAACCTATCCTTGGACCAAGAGGAAGTTGTCAGAACAGAGCAAAGAAATGCTGCACGGTTCAAAATTGGTTAGGGTGTACATCAGGGATGTGTCCTATCTCCATATCTTTTCAACCTATATGCAGAACAGATTATACAGGAGGCTGGGACCTATGAGGAGAAATGTAGCATCAGATTTGGAGGAAGACTCATCAACAATCTGCATTATACAGTTGACACAACCTTGTTTGCTGAAACAGAGGAGGACCTGAAGCACTTGCTGCAGAAGTTCAAGGATTGCAACAGTAATTAAGAATTGAAGCTCAACCTCATGAAGACAAAGATTCTCACCACTGGGCCGATTGGCAGCGTAATGATAGATTATAAAGAGATTGAGATTGTTAACAGCTTCAGTTTTCTTAGCTCCACAATCAGCACTCTTGGTACCAGCAACTAGGAAATTAAAAGATGAATTGCATTGGGAAAGTCTGTTGTCAGAAGCCTCTCCAAAGTACTGAAGAGCAGTGATGTCAGTTTGGAAACTAAGTTGTGTCTTATTCAGGCCATGATCTTTACAATTATTTTATATGTATGAAAAAGCTATACAATGACTAAGGATGATAGGAGGAGAATTGACTCCTTTGAGCTGTGGTGCTGGAACAGAGTATTGAATATAACATGGATAGCTAGGAGAACAAACAAGTTTGTCCTAGAGAGGGTGAGACCAGGCTGCTCCTTGGAGGCAAGGATTCTTAAAGTTTGTCTCATGTGTTTTGGACCTGTTGCAAGGAGGAACCAGTCCTTGGAGAGGAACATCATGCTTGGGAGGTTTAAGGGACAGCGCAAATAGAGGAAGACCCTTGATGAAAAGAATTGATTCAGTGATTGGTGTAATGGGGGTAGGTGTGTCAGAGACAATAAACTTGGCCCAGATTAGAGCAGGGTATAGGGATGTTGTACATAGGGTTGCTATGAATTGCAAGTGACTGAATAACATATAACACAACATGCTATTTCAAAATTTGGCATATGTACAGGTATTCCCCCCCCCAACACTGTGTAATTGAACTGACCTGCCAGACTATCATATGATCTACTGTGCTAGAGATGAAAAGGTGAAGAAAATGGTGTCACTTTTGTAGTTAAAATGACTGCTTCTAGATTTGTCTTGGAATACAGTGTTTTGAGTGACAAGATAATATACAGATGTATGCAAGAGAGTCCAGTGAATACCACTATCATTCAAATATATGTAACTACAACCTAAGCCAAAGAGGAGGAAATAGAAGATTTCTACCAACAGTTGCAGTCAGAAATCAAGCAAACATGTAATCAAGATGCATTAATAATAATGGGTGACTGAAAGATAAAAATTGGGACCTAGAGGAATGTCTGAACAAAACAATGAAAGACAGGCCCGAGGGCCGCGGACTAAAAGTCACTCTAGGTTGTATAGCCCTGGTGTACACGTTGCCATACCGCGTTCACTTTTGGTTGCTGTGAGGCTGAACACCGTGACACCGATGTGTCAAATGTGTTAATGGTTGACTACCCAAAGCGGACAGAGAGTGGGGTGCAGCTCCCCGATTAAAACAAACTTGGAAGGAGGAGTGGCATCCACTGCCATAATAACTTGCCTCTGGAAACCCTAAGAACCTGAAAAGAGGATGAAGGGCACCCAAGCGTCGAGGGCTCTCCTTCATAGGGTCGCTATGAGTCGCCTGCAACTCAATGGCACTTAACAACAGTAATGTCAACATAGATAGAGGTCAGCTGGCCCAGGACAGAAAGCGATGCTATCAAGCCAAAGGTGGGTGACTTTTAACCTGCAGCCCTCGGGCCTGTCTTTCATTGTTTTTGTTCTGACATTCCTCTAGGTATTCTTATTAGTGTAGGTAATATTCTCTCTCTACAGTATACCATGTATCTTATTTAAATATTGACTAAAGATCTTAAATTATGTCAATACTGTCTATTTTTCAACTCTGCTGTAGTATCAAAGAATTCAATTTCAATCCAAAGTCTCAAGTGAAAAACTCTGAATTTAGAGAAAAATTAAATGTGAAAAATTTAATTGTTCTGTTAGAGACTTCACTCATGTAAAAAGGAGTTTCCACATTTCCTATTTCCTTTAGAATATTTCAATTTCCAAAGGTTTAGTTTATGTACAATAACAGAAGTATATAAAGGCAGCAAATAGGTTAAGACAGTGACGGTTTTTAGAGATATGCGGCAAACAATGTTTCTATAAATAACTACCCTGTGGTAGCACTTCATATTTCTCAAGACTCAGCCTAAAGCTTGAAGCATTTCTCAGCAGAGCCATTAATATCATAGTTATTTTTACATCTTAATTTTTCTAAAAGAGAGTTAGTGAGTCAGAGTTTTGTTCTTTTTGAGTTTTTTTTTGTTGTTGTTGTTTATTAATGGAAACAAAACCTAAGATATTTGATGATAATCTAAAAAATGATCATTTTAAGAAAAAAGGAATGCTTATATTCATATCTCCACAAGACTGTTGACTGTTGTGAAACAGGATTTTTACTTATCCTTTTAATTATTGACAATACTTTTATCTAAATATTCATGGTTTTAGGTTTTTTTGACATATTTCAGCTAACAGATGCTGCCCTGTATGTACTCACCAAGTTGTGCCAAGAAATCTGGAGAACAACCACTTGGCCAACTGACTGGAAGAGATCTATATTTGTTCCCATCCCAAAGAGGGGTGACACAACAGA
>NW_006399831.1:7156914-7194757 GCF_000299155.1 Elephantulus edwardii | reverse complement strand
AGGGTGGAGGGACAGCGCAGGAGAGGAAGGCCTTTTATGAGGTGGATTGATTCAGTGACTGGGGTAATTGGAATGGGTGTGTCAGAGACATTGTAGTTGGCACAGGACAGAGCAGAGTTTAGGGCTGTTGTACATAGGGTCGCTATGAGTCGCAAGTGATTTGTTGGCACATAACAACAACAAATATTCATTTATTAGAAAATAAAAGACACAATCCCAGAGGTGCGAGGTTCGAATCCACGACATGCTCTGCTGGAAAACGAGGGACAATCTCCTTCTGTGCCAGTTAGATCCAATTCAATGGTACACACACAAAAAATAATAAAATTTAACAAATTTAAAATAAGAAAGAAAATAAGACAGTTAATGTAAATTGTGGTCAAATTTATGTAGGAATAAAAATATACTTCAGTACCAATGTTCAAATACTCTCTCTACTGGTAAATAATGCACTGTTCAATGTTTCTTAAACTGAATCTTTCTTCCCTTGACATACTTCTAAGACTATGACTGTGCGTGTGAGTGACATGAATACTTTGGCTCCCTGGTTTCCCATTATCCTTACAATGATTTTATTAAGGACCACAGATTAACTGTCAAATTAAAGATTAGATTTCAATTTTTTCTTACTCCCTTCATTGTCACTGAGTAGACTGGTTCTCAATTGTCACTTGATTTTATTTCCAAGAAGGAGACTGCTCATATCTCACTCATGAAGTCATTGGTGGATTCAAATTGACAAAGAAACATGACCTTTCATTAGTGGCACTAATCCAAAAAATAGTCGAACTTTAGTTTAGCAGCTTTAGCTCAGCTCTCTACATATTAAGCCACCAGAACTCCCTTTTCTCACTGTTGTTCTTATGTGCCATCCAGTTGTCTGTTACCCATAGCAATCCTATGAAGAGCATCTCTAAACCCTGCCCTGTCCTGAGCCAGTCTCACTAATTCTGACACACCAACACCCGTTGCTTCAGTTACTGTATCAATACATTTCATCTGGTGTCTTCCTTTCCTACGTTGTCCCTCCACCTTTCTGAGCATGATGTTCTTCTCTTGGCCATGTGTCCAAAGTATGTGAGAAGAATCTTCAAAATCCTAGCCACCCAAGAGAGACTTGGTTTCACTCTTTCCACGACAAACCTATTTGTTTTTTTGCTAGTCCATGGTATGTCAGACTTCTTCAGCAACAAAACAAAACGAAAAATGTTGACAGTATCATGAACTGCTAGGAAAACAAACAGATTCATTCTGGAGAGGGTTAAACCAGGCGACTCCTTGGAGGCAAGGATTCTGAGGCTTCATCTGACATACTTTGGACATGTTGTCTCTAAAGACATCTGTTATCATCTTTAGTCATTGTCCAGCTGTCTGACACATAGCAAGTAATTACAAAGACCATGGCCTGGATTAAGTACAACTTAGTCTCTAGACTGCCATTGTTGCTTTTTAGCACTCTGGAGAGGTCTCTGATGGCCTATTTTCCCAACTAGTCCTCTCTATTTTGCATTCTAAGTATGTAATAACTGTTATAATTTTCTTCCTACTTCAATTGCCTTCACATCTGTAATCTGATTCTCTTCTTTTATGTTCCTATGAATGTTCTTCCGTTGGCTTTTCCAGTTCTCCTTTTTTTCTCTTTTTTGTGATTTCATTCTTCCTTGAATCTCTAACTACCACCTAGAATTATCATTTGTTATTCAAATTGACTATCAGGACTCAAAAACTCATACTTCTTTCTCACTCCCATATCTACCTCTCACCTTCTCTCCCTTTGGAGAATCTAGATGATAGTATGCATTCCAATTTCTCAACATGATACATGAAGGTGCTCGGGCTACAAAATTGTTAAAGCCCTCAGCTATAGGCCAAAAGTTGGTGGTTCAATCCACTATTTGCTCCATGGGAATAAGATGTGTCCCTCGGCTTCTATAGTCAATATAGCATTGCAAGTTCTGTGAAGCAGTTCCAGTCTGGTGGATTAGAGATAAGAAGTGGAAAGTAGTTGAGCTGCCAACTCTGCCCAAATCCAACGCACCTACTATTGGAGAAATATGGGGGGGCCTCCTTCCAGGTAATTTTTTGCCTTTGAAAACCTGCTGGACAGTCATTCATGAATCTGTTCAGACTTGATGGCAATGAATAATAACAAGGTTGCTATCAATCAAAGTCCACTCAACACTATTGAGAAATAGATATTCTTATTTTTGTTATTCTTCACTTTTCTAGATTGCCACTACCGGAAAATTTGTTCTACATTAATTACCATAGCTAAACACTGCTGATCTTTCTCTCAATGCTCTCTCCATGTTGTAGCTGTTGTGCAATTTTGCACAAAACATTCATTTTGTTTGTAATGCCCTATCTATCTATCCTCTTTGTTTCTTAAAATCTGATTCAGGTTGATGGCTCACTTGACCCCTTCTCACCCATTGCACAGACATCTAGAGCTGCAATTACCATAATGAAACTGAGTGTCCCTTCAGGTTTTGGGAAGTGTTGATTTAGCCTTATTCTCTTTCATTTCCAACACAGTAACTGGCCCATGTGGAGGCTCTGGTGGAGTCATCAGTAACAAGTTGTGTTGCTAACCCAGAGGTCTAGCAGCTCTATCCCTTTAAATCCACCAGACCCTCTTCATGAAAAACAAAAAATGGGTTAGGAAATCTGATGGTGGGTCAATATCTATAGAACTTAACTTGATGCCAGTGAATTAGAATTTTGTTAATTAACTTCCCTATAGCAGCAGTTACTCAGTGACTTATTCAGTTTAAGCTAAGTAACAAATGTTGCAGACCGAGAGTCCCAAATGATGGAATAATTTTATCATTATTAATAATGAGACAAACAGCTAGGAATGAGATAGCATAAAACAGAAAAACATAAAGCATAAAACATAAAACATAAAGCAGAGAGCATAAAACAGGGGGCCAGCAGTTCCTGACTGAAGACCACAAGCCATGTTTCTCTGTATCTTTATTGAAAATTATCAGGAAGTAAATCACAGAGAAAATTCAATGCAAATGAAGCCAAGCTCTTTCTATTGAAAACCATCTGCTTGACTCAGGAGGGAGGGGTTAGCAAATGCAAGAATTTGGTATAACCTTAAGGATTGCTTGATGCCTCAGGGTGAACTCTAGCTCTGGAAGTAACATTCCCTCCATAGGGGGTCCCTAGCTGTGTTCTGTCTGCAGAGAACAAACAGCTCATTTCCTGGGATCTACCACAAGAGAAATCTAAGTTATAAATCTGTAAATCCTTCAATTCCTGAACAAGGGTTTTCGTATAATATTTGTTATAAAGTTTGGCTTCCCATAAACAAGTATTTGTGGACATTAAGCATGCTCAAGTATTCAGATTTCAAATCTCAGAATAAAAGGCAAAAAAAGCATGAGTCAGGGTTGGTGTTTAATAACTAGTTTTGAATCCATTAAGTGTTTTTCAGCATAAAGTTGCACATCTCCTCCCATAAAAATTTGCAGCCTCTAAAACTCAATACAGTAAAACTGATCTAGAGGTGACTTGACAGCAATGCTTACTTGTTTTTTGAAGAATTTCTGTTTGTGTATTTTATAGTATCTACTATGATGCAGTAAATATTTTAATATGCCCCTTCCACTTATACTAATTGTATCTCTTAACCAATAATTGGGGTGTTGTTGAGTATCTTTGAATCAAAACCAACCCATAGCTGATCCTCTGGCGAATTTTCAGACAGTAAATCTCTGAACTTGATTTCAAGATCACAGGAGGTGATTGTCTATCTGTCTTCCTTAGAGCAGCTGGTGGATTTGAATCATGTGTCTTCAGGTTGTCAGTGCAGCTGCTTATCACTATACCATCAGATCTCCACAATAATCGAGTGGGAATTAAGGGGAGCCATGGGCTCAAGTGCATCAGAGATGAAGAGAAAGGTACAGGATCGTACTAGACATCAAAATACTTAACAAAATCAACATCAACTACATGAAAATAAAGTATATAGAACCTGAGACGGCTGAGGATATGTATGAAAGTGGCTTGGTTATGATTGCCAGTAGTATGTGGGTGTATTCCATTTTGTGATCTTATATAATCTCGATTTTGTATGTTATAACCCCTGGTGTCTACGTGTTAATAAATTAAAAATATTTTAAGCTAATAATCATTATGTTTGATATGTTAATGTAGCATGATTAGGGAGAATGATTGAGTAGTCACCATTTTTTGTTTGAATCATAGCTTTATCTTACAAAAGCTATCAAGAAGTAAGGAAAGGGAAGGGATTTGGCTCCCTAAAAGGCAGTAGAGCTTATCTTTTGGATATGGGATCTCCAAGAATACAGAAGAACTATAATATTAGTGATGGGGAGAGAATGGTAAAACACTGGCTTAGAGAAACCATGACAGCTGAGGCAGCAGAACCAGAAGACTGACAAGAAATGACATGGTAGGTTCCATAGCCCATGAAGTAAGAAAGCTGATTGTACTAACACTGTGGGCTCACACAGAGTGAGATGCTTCCTGGCACTTACTAGAGCCAAGCTTGTCAACCCACAGAGTGAGAGATAATGGAGAACCTTCACGCTGGAGAATTCCTCAAAAAATTGCACACCTCTAGGCACTTACAAGTAGAAGTAGGCTTGTTAACTCACAGAACTCAAGAGCTTAGTGCCTTCACACAAAGACGTGATGACAGAATGATGTTCCACTGGACACTTGTCAGTACAACAAGAAAGAGATTTGTAATACTTTTTCCAGTAGGACAGAGGCTGAGTCAAGGGTCCATGTACTGCGAGTCAAGAGAAAGGCATGTGTGAAGGAACGGACTGTTCTGAATGAAACATGATATCCTGATGTATTCATGTTCCTAAATTTTAACATATTGTTGTCATATGTAGTTGCAACTCTTAGTGACCCTATGCACAATAACTCTGAGCCCTTTCCTATCCTGAGCCAATGTCATTGTCTGTGAAATACCTACTCCCATTATCCCAGTTACTGTGTCAATCCATCTCATCCAGGGTCTTCCTCTTCTGGGCTATCCATTCACCTTTCCAAGCACGTTGATCCAAGAACACTTGTCCACATGCCCAAAGTTTTTGAGATGGAGCTTCAAAATCCTTGCCTTCTAGGCCTAACTTGGTTTTACCCTCTCTAGGGCCAAAGCGTTTGCTCTCTTGGCAGTCTATGGTATATTCAATATTCTTCTCCAACACCACAACTCAAAGGCATTGATTTTTCTATCATCCTTAGTCAATACTCAACTTTCTGATGTATATCAAGTAATTATGAAAACCATGTCTTAGATCAGGCTCACTTTAGTCTTTAGACTGACAGACACTTGCTCCTCGGTACTGTAGAGGGCCCTGACAACAGACTTTCCCAATGCAATCTGTCTTTTGATTTCATTGCTACTGGAACTAAGATTTTTGGTTGTGGAGACAAGCAAACTGAAGATGTTAACAATCTAAATCTCTTCTCTGTCTGTCATAATACTGGCAGTGGCCCTAGGTTGAGAATCTTGGTTTCTTGATGTTGTGCTTCAGTCGATATTGAAGAATGCAGTCCTTGACATTCTGCTGCAAATGCCTCAGGTCCTCCTCAGTATCAGCAAGAAAGATTATGTCACCTACATAGCACAGGTTTTAATGAATCTTCCTCCAATCCTGATGCCACATTTTGTGTCATAAAGTCCTGAATGATCTATTCCACATATCGATTGAAGAAGTGAGGAGATAAGATGCATCCCTGACATACACCTTTTCTGATTTTAAACCATGCAGTGTTTCCTTGTTTTGTTCTAAGGACTGCTTCCTGATCCAAGTATAGGTTTTGCATAAGCACAATTAAGTGTTCTGGAATTGCCATTATTCTCAAAGTTACCCACAATTTGTTGTGAGTCATACAGTCAAATGCCTTTACATAATCAATGAAACACAAATACATATTCTTCTGGTATTTTATGTTTTCAGCTAAGATTCATCTAACATTGGCTATAATAGCCCTAGTGCCATGGCCTCATCTAAACCCTGTTTGCACATCTAGCAGTCTCTGTCGATGTACTTAATGTTCCAAATGTTTTTGGATAATCTTCAGTAGCATCCTGATATTGTTCGATAATATCACATTCTGTAAAAATAATTTCTTTTGGAATGAGAATAAATATGCATCTCACCAGTTAGTTAGCCAGGTAATTGCCCTCAAGATTGCTTGGCACAATGTAGTGAACACTTCCAGGGCTGCATGTGTTCACTGAAATATGTCACTTGCTGTCCCATCAATTCCTGGGGCCTTGTTTTTTGCCAATTCTTTCAGAATCTCTTCCTTCATAACCATTGTCTCTTGATCATATGCTGTTATGTTAAATTCTTCCAGGTCTGCCAATTCTTTTTGAAATTGTGACTTTCTATACTCTTTCCATCTTCTTTTGGTGCTTTCTGAATTACTGACAGTCTTCCTATAGCATCATTAAGTATTGTGACTTGAGGCTTGAATATGTTCATCAGTTTCTTCGACTTAAGAAATGCCAAACAAGTTTATTCCTTTTGTGTTTCTGACACTAGTTTTTCACTCACTTGTTTATAATAGAAATATAATAACACCCCCCCCAATTTTTAATATTGTCTGAATTTGTACGGCAGTTTTTAGCAAAGTATAGAGAGGTAGAGAGTGTTGTAGGAGAGAAAACTCATGTCAGAATTTGTAAAAATTATTCAAAAGGGGAATTATGTCTGACCTCTCCCTCCCAAGGACTACCTTAGACTTATTGATGGTATTCCCTCTAATTCATAAAGTTAGAGGAGGTCAAATGCCTCTGTCCTGACACAGTTAGAGCTATGGGGAATATTTGCTCTTTCATAAGTATAAATTTAAAAGGTATATAAATAAGTTTGTAGAATTATGTGCAAATTTATTCATTGTAGATACTAACATCATCAATATTTAATTCAACATTCACCTAAGTTGTGTTGAGCATTAGTTCACCAGACTGTTACTTTAGCTTCTGCATGATATGATCAGTTTCAGGTGTAGAGGTCTCAAGAGAGTCTCATATAAAAGTAGGATTGCAATATGTAAGGTAAAGATACTAAGACATAAAAAATTAGGTGCTATTTTGCTATTATTCATTCTCCATGAAAAATAGAAAAACACTACAAAACTCAAAGCAGAAATCTTATACTTATTTCCAACCCAAAGCCACCCACCCATCAAGTTTCTGAGGCTGAGAAGGAGGTGGCCTCTCCTTCTCCTGAGGAACTCTTTCTTGAAATTGGATTAACAATGCAGCTAACTACAGATTTGCCACCAGGTTTCCCTATCTCCTCTATTTTTATCTATGTATATTATTGTTATTATGTACCATTGAGTCTTCTGCAAATCATAGTGATCATGTGCACCTAAAGCCTGCCATATCCTGAGCCAGTCACATTGACTTCAGCACACCTACCCTCATTTCCCCAGTTATTGTATCAGTAGATCTCATTTGGGGTTTTCCCCTCCTTAGCTGTCCCTCTACTATTCTGAGCATGGTGTCCTTCTCCAAGGACCAGACCCTCCTGTAAATGTACCCTTAGTATATGAGATAGAGCTTCAAAATCCTAGCCGCAAGAAATTTGGTTTCACCTTTTCCAAGATAGATCTATTTGTTTTCTTGGCAGTTCAAGACTCTTCTCTAGCAACACAGCTCAAAGGCATCAATTCTCCTTCTGTCATCCTTAGTCATTGTCCAAATTTCTGATTCATAACAAGTACTTGTAAAGAGTGTGGCCTGGATCAGATGCACCTTAGTCTCTAGACTGACATAGTTGCTATTCAGTGCTCTGGAGATGTCCCTGACATCAGATTTTCTCAGTGCAATTGGTCTTTTGATTTCCTGACTGCTGGTGCCAGGAATGGTGATTGTGGAGGAGAGAAGCTCTAAGTAAGTGTTAATAATCTGTGACCTAAGTTGAAAGTCAAATAACTATAAGACAATCACTGATTTATTTATTATCTATCTATCTATCTATCTATCTATCTATCTATCTATCTATCTATCATCATCCTTTTCAGTCCTCCTCAGAGTCTAATAAGTTTGAACAGTTGGTATATGTAATTAGTATATTTGTTTTTAAAGAGAAAGAGGCAATTGATAAAGACTTCATCCAATTGAATAGAGCTTGAAATGTCTGGTAAAAATCACTAGTTTTTGAACACTGGCAAGTTATTTATATACTTTAAATGTAAAGTGCACTCACAACAAAAAGATACTGAGTAAGTCTAAGTTCACTGTACACCAAGTTCACACAGCAAAATTATTAATAAGTAAATATCTATTTTGTTGCATGTTTGCTTATAATTCCAGATTCTAAGTATTGAACTTCTTGGACACATACTCTAACCAGATAATTTGTTTTGCTCTTTTTTACCACTGTAGGCACAACAGAAACACTATTTTTGAATTTTCAATATTTAATAGAATCGTAAGTTTTTAGTTTACTTTTTTTTTTATCCTGGACAGGAGGAGAAAGAATAACTACCTGATTGATACAAAGTTTGATGCAGAGGTACAATTTATACATAGCTTACTAATGTACACTAATGTGGCAAATCAGAAACCATTATTGAAACCATTATTAACTTCATCCAAAGTCACACAGACATCACTTACCAAAACTTGATGTCTACTGCAAATCTTTGTAATAAATCAATTTGCTGAATCCTTCTTGACTATTTTATGATGCTAAATCCTAGCCAAGCCTATGTTCTATCTATGTACTACCAGGTTCTGCTTGGAAGTTCTATTTTCAATGCTATAATAACTATGTCAAACATTTTACTCCATCCTCCCTTAACACTCTCACCACATAGTCCAGATTTATTTAAGAGAAAAAAAAAAGATAGGTGAGAACGTGCTTAACTAACACCTACCAAATTTGCTAACCAACTGGGGAGTCTCCTCGTATGTTCCCATCCTTATCTTTCTAAAGATACATCTATTCTTGTCTCCTTCTAAATCTTGAAAATCTTGTATCATTGGTTGCCTGTCTCCAGAATATTCAGTATTGTCCTCTTCATTCCTTTCTGGATTCACTGTGAGGCATTATTCCAATTGCTGACAACATAATAAATAGGTAGGGGCAATGTGTATCTTCAGGTAACTCACAGTTCAGTGGTAATCAGTGGACAAATACATTGATATGTGGGAAGCAGAATTCAAAGAAATTACCTTGTTTTTATTTTCTGAAAATTGTCCATGTTCAGTCTTACAACTTTTCTGTTTCTTTTCTCTGGCTGGTGTCTGCCTTATGTGGGATCTGATTTTACTGTAGGATTTATTAGATGAGTCTGATTAAGCCCTATGTTTTAGTTTCTCCCATGTTGGAAAAAAAAAACAAACACAGAGTACTTATCATCTTGAAATTAACTTCAATTATGTCTTAACTCTTTCTTTCACTACAAAGACAAATTTTTAATAAATAAGTTGAAAAAATATTAGTTAAACTGGTAGCCTGGATTTACCAGTCTACATAGTTATTTTCAACTCTTTTCTATTTGGTTTTGCATCAACACATTACTCACATTAATTTAGATGTTATTGTTGTTGTTGTTATGTGCTGTCAAGCTGGAAGTGACTCAGCTGATCCTCCTGCCAGTTGTCAGAGATTATAAATATCACAGGATGGGATTGCCCATCTTTTTGCTGCAGAGCAGCTGGTAGATTCAAATCGTATACCATTGTGTTGAGAGCACAACTCCTTACTTACCTAGGCCATGAGAGCTCCATTAATAAAGATATTGTTGTTGTGTATAGACAGGTTAGTACTGACTCATAGCTGACCCTCTCGTGGGTTTTCAGAGACAGTAAATTACATGAGAGGTGACTGACCTTCCTTCTGACTTGGAACAACTGGTGGATTCAAACCACATACCTTCAAGAAAGCAGCAGTTTCTTACCAGTAGGGCACCAGATAGGAGATAAAATAGAAGCAAAATCTCTTTACCTCCCTGACCACTATCCTTTAGTTTGTTTATGCTATTTTCTCTTCTACAAAATCTTTTGTAGTCCTTGTTGTTTGGTTTTAGATCCTATTATAATCTCATACTCTATATTCTCTGTTTTCTAAATTCTCTGTATTCACCATTGATCTAAATAAACACTTAGAATTTTGCACCTCTCTCTGTTTAATTCCCTGTGAGATCAAATCCACAGCTCATATTAAGTACCTAACGCCTATGCTATGTCTGTAACACACAAAGATAGGTGATCTCTGGGTTACTAATGTTTAATTTACTGACTACTCATACTTGCCCTTTAAGGAAACTGTGGAATTAGAACTAATTCAAGCCACATCTTGTCATGGTAAAGAAAGAGAAACAAATAAAGAGAACAGGAAATATTACAGGTAGACTCATCAAAAAAAAATAAAAAGATGTAGTGAGCCCGTCTCAGTTCCTGATGGATAGTTTTGGATTATTGGTAAAGTCGTGAAGAGCTACTGATACTCACAATGGAACAGTTGACCATCATTCTTGAGTTGGACTAAGCCATCTTTGAGCAGGGCAGAGCTGTTTATATAAGTTTATGTACATTAGCCCTGACCATGACACAACTGAGTCAACCCTCACAAGAAGTCCTGAGTGAGTCACCTTCAGTTGTCTATAAAATTACTGAAAAGCTTTCAAGCCTTTTCTTGTACTTAAACAAAGCTAACTAAGAACTTTAGGCATATGCTCTAACTGACTTACAAATTTTTAAAGACATGGACAGGAGCAGAAATACCTTGTCACCCTTGACTTCGTTATTCATTTTATTGTCTATCTAGCCATGAACTTTCCCACCGATCTTTGGTCATTTATGGTATCCCCCTATTAGCTCATATATGTCACTGAAATCTTAACCTATAATTTCCTTAACCTATAAATCTGAGTCAGTTTTCTATTTCCTTTTACAAATACTATGTACATCATATACTACATGAAATAGAAAATTCGTTGTATTATCATTTGTCCAGTCAGTATAGGTTAATATAGTTATATTTTAAAGAAAAAAAAAACAAACAACAGACCAAATGCTGATCGGTTTCCATTCTTTGACATCTTCCATTTTGGATTATTGTTGTTGCCGTTGTTGTCATGTGCTATCAAATCAACTAAGTCTCGTAGCAAACCCACGTACAACAATCTGAACCCTGCCCTCTTCTGAACCAGTCTCACTGTCCATGACACACGTACCTCCATTGTCTCAGTGATCTCAGTGTCATCCATCTCATCCTGGGTCTTCCTCACTTTTCCTGTCCCTTTACCCTTCTAAGCATGATGTTCTTTTCTCCTGGAAACATTCCCAAAGTATGTAAGACAGAAAATAAAAATCCATGCCTTGAAGGAGCAACTTGGCTTCACCTTCTGCAGAGCAGACCTGTTTGTTCTTTTTGCAGTCCATATTATGTTCAATACTCTTCATTTTCATCCCAACTCAAAGGAATCAATTATTCTTCTGTCGTCTTTATCCATGTCCAGGTTTCTGATACATTTCAAGTAATTGGGAAGATCTTGGTCTAGACTGGGTGCACCTTAGTCTCTAGATTGACACCATTGCTCTTTAACACTCTGGAGAGTTCCCTGACAACAGATAGTCCCATTGCAATTTGTTTTTTATTTCCTGTCTTCTGGTGGCAAGGGTATTGATTATGAAGCTGAGTAAACTGAAATTACTAAAATCCTCAATCTCTTCCTCATCTCCATCTGTCACAATTCTGCCAATTGGCTCAGTGGTGAGAATCTTTTGTTTCCATGATGTTGAGCTTCAATCCATATTGAGGACTGTAGTTCTTGACCTTCTAAACAAGAACTTAAGTCTTCCTTGGTCTTCCTTAGCTCTGGCAAGCAAAGTTATGTGCATAGCACAGTTTGTTGATGAGTCTTCCTCCAATCCTGATGCCACATTCCTCCTCCTAAAGTAAAGTTTCCTGAATAATCTGTTCTTCATATACATTAAAAAGGAAGGGAGAAAAGAGGCAACCCTGACACACCCCTTTATTGATATTTAAGGATGCATTTGAGATTGCAAGGTTTTAAATATTTATGGGAAGTCATCTTTTCTCTAGCACCAAGTGGTTGATTCAAACTGTAGTGATATGTCTCTATTCTTCAACATTTTATTTATAGTATCAATGATTGTTTATTTCTAGAATAAAAACACAAATGATAAAATAAAATGTTTGTAAAGATATTGTAGTGTTAGATAATTATTTTGTAGTGCCTTGTTACACTGCATTCACTGTTATAAGTGGCAGCAAGTAGCAGTTTCATATGTTGAGAGAAAGAAACATGATTGGAGAAAAAATTAAATTGTCAACAATTTTATCTTATTTGGATCCACAATCAATATTCTTGGTACCAAAAATGAGGAGATATATAGAGATATAGAACTGGGTGAGTCGGCTATTAACTACCTCTCCAAAGTCCTGATGAGCAGTGGGGTCAGTTTAAAGATGAAAGTGTGCCTAATTCAAACCATAGTCTTTCTAATCACCTGCTATGAATCTGAGAGCTGGACCATGAGTAAAGATGACAGAAGAATAGATGTCTCTGAGCTGTTGTATTGGAAAACAGTGTTAAATGTCTCCATGGACTGCCAAAAGAACAAACAAATATTGGAGAAAGTGCAACCAAAATGTTATGTAGAGGCAAGGATGTTGTTGTTGTTGTTATGTGCCATCAAATCTCTTGCGACTCATAGTATCCCTATGTACAATAGCCCTAAACCCTGCTCTATACTGTCAATTGCACTGCCTCTGACACACCCATCCTGATTACCCCAGTCACTGAATCAATCCACCCTCATAGAGGGTCTTCCCCTCTTGTGCCATCCCTCTACCCTCCCAAGCATGATGTCCCTCTCCAAGGACCTGTCCCTCCTTTCAGCATGTCCAAAGTATGTCAGACAAAGCCCCAGAATCCTAGTCTCCAAGGAGCAGTCTGGTTTAATGCTCTCCAGGATGAATCTCTTTGTTTTCTTGGCAGTCCATGGTACATTCAATACTCTTCTCCAGCACCACAGCTCAAAGGCATCAGTTCTCCTTCTATCCTCTCTAGTCATTGTCCAACTCTCTGATGCATAAGCTTTATCTTACGAAGTTTAGGCATGTTGTTAGTAGAGGCTAATCTTTGGTTAAGGGCATTATCCTTGGAAAGGCAGAGGGTGAGCAAAAAGAGTAGGAGATCCTCTAAAGGATAGATTAACACTGTGGCTATAGAAATGGGCTCAAGTGTATCAGGGATGAAAATACATCGGACCTATTGCCCAAAGGATCACTGTAAGTTGTACTTGACTCAGTGGCACTTAACAACAACAACGTAAGGAGTACTTTATTGAAAACTGCATTTGAAGACAGTAGAACATTAGGATATGTTGACTACTAAATTCCAGTAATCTTTGAACTAGATTGTTGTTATAGCACTTAAACATGTGTTCTTGCTCTAATTATGAAGAGTAAACAGCTATTTCTAGAACTGTTTCTGCTGCTCTTTCTTGTCAGGAGACTGGATCTTTTTCTTAAAAGCTATACATGTAAACAGTCCCATTGAAGGCGTGAAGCAAGGGAGTCAGCATGAGAGCTCTCAATAATATATTGATGATTCCTCTAATTTTGCATGTGTATACTAATTTGCCTTTTAATGGTGTATGTTTTCAATATTTAACTTAAAAGAGCTGCTTTTGCTATTATTTTATGAAGAAGAAATGTAAAACAACATCTAAAACTTTGTTTTAAAAGCCCTTAACTGATGATTTCAGACTTAAAATTAGTTTGATAGAAAAGGTAATTAACATAATTATATATAATTAGTCTCATATTATGATTTAATAATAAAGTTTGCTTGAAATCAACACTTATTATTCATAAATTATTGGTACAAAATGTCAAATAAGTAAAAAATTGAATGAGTAATGATAAAGTTAGATTGTTGCTATGTGCCATCGAGTCGCTTGCAACTCATCGCGACCTGTGTACCAGAGTCCTAAATATTGCTCTATCCTGTACCAATCTCTTGGGTTTATTAAATTAGGGTAATTTAAATTTCTATATTTGATATTTTTTTATTCATTAAGCTTTTGACCATGAATATGTATTTCATGCAGGGAAAAGCCATTATGGACAGCTCTTTGAGAGCTACTACTACTCCGTTTTGACTTGCCTCCTGGGGTAGTGTCTATAAAACTCTTAATCTCAGTTTCACTGCCTTAGGCTCTTACAGCTGTACTTTCACTATAAGCATCTCCTCAAAGAGCGAGAGAAGGGGAAATGCAAGGAGGATTTTTGAGAAATACTTGTCTTCTTGACACAACGACATTTATAGCCTCTACAAACCTTCTTGGAGGATAAACTGGAGTCAGTTCTGACATGAGGGCACATAACAACAACTTCATATTAAAGAAAAATTACACTACTACTCATTGCCCTTGATCAGACAGATTAATAGCTGACACTTCATTGGGTTTCTGAAGCCATAAAACACACAAGAGGTGATTTCCTGTCTTTTCCCTTTTGATTAAGTGGAGAATTTGAACTGCAGAGAGTGTTCATAGTGCAAATCTCTGTGGATTACATGACCAGAACCTCTTAAAGGAAGCTAAATAAAGTCTTTAATTTCATTCATTTGCCTGTCCATTTACTGTACAGAGGTAACTCGTAGTTGCTGTGATGCTAAACACTATGACACTGATGTGTCAAATGTGATAATGGTTACCCATGGTGGACAGTGTTTGGTGGAGCTTCCCGATTAAAACAAGCTTGGAAGCAAGAGTGGCATCTACTTCTGAAATAGCTTGCCCCTGGAAACTCTATGAACCTGGAGAAACAATGAAAGTTATACAAGTGTTCAAGTCTTTCGTTCATAGGGTCTCCATGAGTCGTCTATGACACGATGGCATTTAACAGCAGCAACAACAACAACATACATAATATGGACAATTTAAGTTTAAAAATGTAAATAATTGAAAGCATGTATTCTAAATGTTAATCTTATGTATCCTTTGATACTTAAAGAATTGTAGTTTTAAGAACTATTCTGCTGAGTATATGTAATTTTAATTTCATAAAATTTTATCCCTCAAACTTACTTACCTTTTCTATAACATTATATCTAGAAAGTATAAAAGCCAATCGGTAAGTCTATTACTACATAATATATAGGTAATGAATAACAACTGACAAGGTGTTGTTGTTAGGTGCCCTGAGTTGAGTATAACGATAGCGACCCTATGAACAAAAGATCTGAACCCTGCACCACCCTCACACTTCCTGACACACAAGAGCACATTGCAACATTCACTGTGTGTTGAGGATCTTCTTCTCCTTTGCCAACCCTTCACCCTTCCCAGCATCATATCCTTCTTTAAGGAATAGACCCTTCTAGCAACATGCCTAAAGGATGTGAGATGAAGCCTCATCATTCTTGACTCCAAAGAGTACTCTGGCTGCACCACCTCCAGGACATATCTATTCATTCTCTTGGCCATTCATGGGATGTTCAGTGCTCTTCTCCAACACCACATTCTTATACATTTTCCAGCTCTCACATGCATAATAAATAATCAGAAAGAAAATGGCCTGAATCAGACACACCTCAGTCCTAAAACTAGAATCATTACTCTTCAATAATTTGGAGAAGTCCCTAACTGCAGATTTTCCCAGTACAACATGTCTCCTTTTTTCATAATTGCTGGTACCACGGGTGTTCATCGTGGATCCAAGTAAGATGAAGCTGTTGACTGTTTCAGTCTTCTCTCCATCTATCACAACACTGCCGATCAATCCAGTGGTAAGAATCTTTATTCTCTTAACATTGAGATGCAATCCACGCCAAAGGCTAGATTCCTTAGTCTTCTGAAACAAGTGCTTCAAATCTTCCTCACTTTCAGCAAGCCAGGTCATGTCATCTGCATAATCCAGGTTATTGATGAGTTTCCCTGCAATCCTGATGCCATACTCCTCTTCAAGAGTCAAGCTTCTTGGGTAATTTGCTCAGCATACAAATTGAATAGGTGTGGAGAAAGATGACAAACCCCAACACACGCCCTTCTCAATTTTAACTATGCAGTTTTCCCCTGCTCTGTTGACTCAGAGCCTCCCGGTCTAAGTATAGGTTTCATATGAGCACAATTAAGTGCTCTGGGATTCCCGTTCTTCTCAATGTCAGCCACAACTTTTTATGATCCACACAGTCAAATTACTTTCCACAGTCAGTAAAGCACAAATAAGACATTTTTTCGGATGTTATTTACTTTCAACCAGGATCCATCCAACATCAGCAATGATATCCCTGGTGCCACAGCCTCTTCTAAACCCTGCTTGAACTTCTGGCAGTTTCCTATTTATGTACTGTTCTGTCATTTTTGAGTGATATTTATCAGTATTTTGTTTGCATCTGATAGTAATGATATTGTTTGATAGTTTCCACATTCAGTTGAATCACCTTTCTTGGGAATAAGAACCAACAAGGACCTCTTATAGTCTGCTGGCCAAAAAGCTGACTTCCAAATTTCCTGGAATAAAACGGTGAGTGCATCCAAGGCTGCATCTGTTAATTGAAACAAGTCATTTGATATATCACCAATTCTGCATTCTTCATTTTACCAGTAACTGTCAGATTTTGATTATTACTAATTGATATCTGACAGGTATTGGTAAAATAAATTGGGAAGTTTGAATTGAGATTAGGTGCTTTTAATCTTATTTGATTTGATAGTGAATCTTCTGTTTTTCTTAATAACTTCTATAAAATACATTAATGAAAATATCAGACTATTGCTCTTGCTATATCCTATCAAGATGAGTATGAATCCTGGCCTATTTTGTGGCAACCTCAGCATCCCTAACATACTTTAGCCCATTCATTGCTTCAGTCACTGTGTCAATCCATCTTGTTGAGAGTAATCTTCTCTTTTGCTAATCTCCCACCTTTGCAAGTATGATGTCCCTTCTAATAACATGCCAAACATATATGAGATAAGGTGTCACCATCTTTGCCCCCAAAAGCACTCTGGTTGTGCTCTCTCCAAGTCCTATCTGTTCTTGTTGCAGACAATGGGATACTTGGTGCTCTCCTCCAACAAAACAACTCTATCAATTCCTTTTGTCATGCTTAGTATTGTTCAGCTCCCAGACACAAAGCACACAATCAAAAAGACCTGAATTAGGCACACTTCAGTCTAAATAGACAACACTGTTCCTGAAAATTTTGAAGAGGTCCTTGAAAGTAGGCTTTCCTAATGCTACTTATTTTTTTTTTTTTTTCATTTCTAAACTGTGATAACAACTGTAAAGGTTGTTGATAGTGGATCTAAGTAAGATGAAAACATTGACAATTTTGATATTTACTCTATCTAAAAATCCACTTCCTAAATAACGTACCTCTGGAAACTCTATGAATTTTGATAAATGTCAATAGTTGTAGAGGGCCTTAAGGCCTTTTGTTCATAGGTTCGCTATGCATAGTGCTTGACACAAAGGCAATCCACAACAACAACAACAACTTCATGATGTTACCTATTACTAAAGACTTGAACAGTACATTGACAGAGAACTACCAGAAATACAGGTTGTGTTTAAAAGAGGTCGTGGCATTAGGGACATTATTGACAATGTCAGATCTTGGCAGAAAGCAAAGAGTACCAAAAGAATGTCTGTCTGCATTTCATTGACTATGCAAAAGCATTTGACTGTGTGGATCACAACACATCGTGGCTAAACCTTGAGGAAAAAGAATCTCAGAGTACTTGATTATGCTTATTTGAAACCTTTAATCAGACCAAGAAGCTGTCCTCAGAGCAGAGCAAGGAAACACTGCATGATTCTAAATCAGGAAAGGACTATCCCCATACCTTTTCAATCTGTATGCAGACAGATAATTTAATAAGCAAGGCTTTATGAGGAGGAGTGTGGAATCAAGACTGGAAAAAGACTCATCAACAACCTATATATAATATGCAGATAACATAACCTTGCTTGCTGTAACTGAAGAGGACCTGAAGCACTTGCTGCAAAAGGTCAAGGACTGTAGTCTTCAATATGGATTGAAGGTCAACATCAAGATGTCTAAGATTCTCACCACTGGGCAAACTGGCAGCACCGTATTAGAGAAAGAAGATATTGAGGTTGTTAACAATTACAGCTTGCTCAGATATACAATCAGCACTTTTTAACACCAGCAGTCAGGAAATCAAAAGACAATTTGCATTGGGAAAATCTACTGTCATGGATCTTTCCAGAGCACTGAAGAATAACAATGTCAGTTTAAGTAAATAAAAAAGTGCTCCTAATCCAGACCATGGTTTTCTAAATTACTTTAAAGTAACTACTTTCTCAAATGCTTCAGAGAGTTGGACAATGACTAAGTATTACAGAAGAATAGATGCCTCTGAGTTGTGGTGCTGGAGAAGTCTCGAACATACCTGGGACTGCCAAGAAAACAAATAGGTCTGTCTTAAGAGAGAGTGAAACAAAGTCTCTCCTTTGAGGCTAGGATTTTTAAGCTCTACCTCACTTACTGTGTGCACTTGGCCCGGGGAGACTGGCCCTTGAAGAAGGACATCATGCTCAGAAGGTGGATGGACAGCACAGGAGAGGAAGACCCTGGATGAAATGGATTGATTGTTACAGTAACTGGGGCAATAGGGGATAATGTGTCAGAGTTAGTGAGACTGGCTCAGGATGGTGAAGTGTTCAGACTTACTGTACATAGGGTTGCTATACGATGCAGGCGACTCAATAGCACATAAGAACTGTAACATACTATGACAGATTTGGAAGCAGGAATGACATTCACCTAAATAGCATGCCTCTGGACACTCCATGAGCTTTGATAAATGCCGATTCTTGTAGAGGGATTTCAGGCTTTTTGTGCTTTTCTTGAAGACAATCAACAACAACTACCATCATATTACATGAGAAAATGTAAGACTGAGTAAACTGAGTGATTTATGTGTGACATGTATTAATAATCTGAGTAAAAAATTAAAAAATCAGTAAAAAATAACAAATGTCAGACAATGTAAGTTTAGGAAAGGAAAATGTGAACTTATGATAGGTTCTGTCTTGATAACCTCATAAAAAGACAGTTCTCATATACTCAAATCAATTTTTTTCATTTTAATTATTTCATTTTTTAATATTAGAATCTTTATAGTATAGTATTTGTTCTTCTATTCTCTTAGGGGATTTACATGAGAAAAAAAGTATTAGTAAATTATAGTTACTACATTTTATGTATTACATATGTTACTAAAAAAGAAAAATAAAAAAGCAATATGGTGATAGCTATACTTTTTGATACCTGACATATTTCTTTAGAAATCTGTGTGTATATATAGTTGCATTTTCTTCTTCATAGAACTCTTTAAGAGTGGTTAAATTGCTAATTAAATTCTAGTTTAATTTAATTCTAGTTTCTTTGTTAAGTCTTATACATTTGTTTATGGAATAACGTATTAGTCATCTGAAATGAAACATATTATTATTCTTAGGATTATATAATTAATTATAAAACAGTAACAATTAAATTTTGTGTCTTTAACTGGGTAAAGGACAATGAATTTTAATGAATCTCTTGGATTAAAGGAGCCAGTAGTTGTACCTTCTTTCAGTAAACTTGTTAAATCTTTGATATGTAAATAATATAAAATAAGACTTTAAATATTTTTTTAAATCAATTTTATACTGAAATTATGAGTATCTACGTTGTCTGGAACTCTATAGTAAATATCTATCTATACATCAACCTAAGATGGTCATTGGCTTAGTTATTTTTCACTTGCTTTTCTGTTATATAATCAATGAATTGAAATGAAATCTTTTCCAGATAGTACACTGGAAAGGGAGGCCCTTTAGGAAACTTTTGTGATAGTCTATCCCAGGTCCTCTTGACGAATAGTCCTCAATTTATGAACAAGAATTATCACTGAGAGTTGCTTTTAAACTCGGTTTTACCCTGCCTACCCCAGATCTGTGTGAACCTAATACTTTAAAAAATTTAAATACCTCAATTCTAACCTAAGAGTAGTGATGGCTTAGAACAGAATAGTAGCTTTAAAGATATAGACAATTGAGGAGTTTTGGTGATTATTTGCCACATGTAATTAGTAACAAATACTGTGGTATCAAAATGTCCACCACTACAAACTCTTGATTGTATTGGATACACCTAAAAATGTTAATTTAGCAGAAACCTTAAAATTATATCACATAGCTTTACATACATGTGTGTTTTTGTTGTTGTGTGCTAAGTTAGAACCAATTTAGCTGATATTTCAGTGGGTTTTCAGAGGCTGTAAATCTCACAGAAGTAGATTTGCTTATGCTTCTTCAATGAAGCAGCAAGTGAATTTGAACTTTATACTTTTGAGATGGCAATGGATCTTCCTGTCTCTAATAATACATATAATATACATTAGTATATACAGATACTCATTGTAATACATATAAATGCTTAATAGGGAGCTCTAGTGGCTAACTGGGTAAGGAGTTGTCCTACAGCCCAAAGGCAAATTGTTCAAATTCACCAGTAGCTTCATCAAAAAGATCAACAATCTTCCTTGGTGCAATTTATAATCTCTGAAAACCTCTGGAGGATTAGCTTTGAGTCACTTCTGTCTTGACAGACAGCAACAATTACATAGATATATGTTTATCTATTTTTAAAATGTGTATTTGTAAATATGTATAAGAAATTATTCAACAGAACAAATATTATGTTTCTGTTTGACTGTGTGGATCATAACAATCTGTGGCTGACTCTGAGAAGAATGGGAATCTCAGAACACTTGATCGTTCTAATGTGAAACCTATACTTGGACAAAAAGGCAATCATCAGAACAGAGCAGGGAAACACTGCGTGGTTCAAAATTGGGAAAGGTGTATGCCAGGAATGTGTCCTATCTCCATACCTTTACCACCTGTATGCAGAACAGATTATCTGAGAGGCTGGGCTCTATGAGGAGAAGTGTGGTGTCAGGATTGGTGGAAGAACTATTAACAATCTGAGATATGCAGATGACACAACCCTGCTTGCTGAAACTGAGGAGGACCTGAAATGCTTGCTGCAGAGGGTCAAGGACTGCAGCCTTCAATATGGATTGAAGCTCAATGTCAAGAAGACAAAGATTCTCACCACTGGACCAATTGGCAGCATCAGGATGGATGGAAGAGATTGAGATTGTTAACAACTTTATTCTGCTTGGCTCCACGGCCAACACTCTTGGCACCAGTAGCCAGGAAATAAAAAAGTGTATTGCGATGGGAAAGTCTGCTGTTAGGGACCTCTCCAGGATACTGAAGAGCAATGGTGTCTCTCTGGAGACTAAGGTGTGTCTGATACAGACCATGTTCTTTGCAATCACTTGTTATGCATCAGAGAGTTGGACAATGACTAAGAAAGATAGAAGGAGAATTGATGCCTTTGAGTTGTGGTGCTGGAGAAGAATATTGGATGTGCCCTGGACTACCAAGAAAACAAACAGATTCATCCTGGAGAGGGTTAAATCAGGTGGCTCCTTGGAGGCAAGGATTCTGAGGCTTCATCTGACATACTTTGGATATGTTGTAAGAAGGGAGAGGTCCTTGGAGAAGGGACAACATGCTTGGTAGGGTGGAGAGACAGTGCAGAAGGGGAAGACTCTCTATGAGGTGGATTGATTCAGTGACTGGGGTAATCGGGATGGGAGTGTCAGAGGCAGTGCGATTGGCACAGGATAGAGCAGGGTTTAGGGCTGTTGTACATAGGGTCACTATGAGTTGCAAGTGACTTGATGGCACATAACAACAGCTCCAACAATTGTGTATAAATCAACAGGTGTTGACTTCAAAATAAAAGTTTTCTTGACTATGGTCACATCTGCTGTAGTTATAATACATAATACATAATCTATAGTTTCATAGGAGTACTGAACTGACACTTCTGATTTGAAAGTGTGATCACTGTAAAGATGTATAATGAGCTCTATTTTACCCAGAATGCAAATCAAACCCTTTCATTTTCATGTTAAAATATGTAGTTTGATGGTTCATCCATATTTTATTGGCCTCTTAATGATAAGTTTTTTATGTAAGTTACATGTCTATTGTGATCTCACCCTCAAATTTTGGGATAATTGACTTCTGTAATGAGGGAAGAAAGGAAGTTTCAGAGAGTGAATCTTGTATATTTTTAAGAAATTATAGAAATCAAAACCATAGTAAGATACTACTTTACCCATAGCAGTGGTACAGTTTAACAGGTTAACAAGCAATCAATATGGGAGAGGATGTGAAGAGATTGGAACTCTAATATATTGTTGTTAGAACTGTAAAATCGTACAACCATTCTGAAAGATAGTTGAGTATTTCCTCAAAAAGTGAAACACAAAAATTCCATCTGACCCTGCTATACCCTAAGGAAAATAGAACTAAGACACAAGCAGAGATTTGTATATTGATGTCCATTGCAGCATTATCCACAATAGTATGTATATAGAAGCAGCTCAAATGTCCATCAACAAAGTGATTGAGAAATAGTGGTACATTCACAGGTGGAATACTATGCAGAATTTAGAAACAATGATTTTGAAAAATACTGTATAACATGGGAGAGTCTAGAGAGCGTTATGCTGAATGAATTAACTCAGTCTCATAAGGACAAAAACATCATAAAACAATTATTGTAAAAATAGAAGGATAACTAGTAAGATGTGGTAAAAGTCCAAAGAGGGAGGGGGAAGGTTTGGGGAGTGAAAATAGAGAGGAGGGGAATCAAGAGGTCACAGAATTTGTTAGGTAGAGGGAGGGAGTGAAGGAATTTTGAAAGATCAAGTGCGGACATAAAAAGATGGGATAACAGTGGCCATAGAATAGTGATTGTTGGATCAGTTTATAGAACAATGTATGGGAATGATTTTATGAGGTACAATGTGAATGAAGATTGTGTGAAGCAATATTTATGAATGAAAATACAATATTCATGAATTAAATACATACAAGTGTTGTTTATAAATCTATTTAAAATCAACAAATTTAGAACCATTTTGGACAGTGGTTATTTTTGACACGGGAGAATATGGTAAAGGGTTATTTTTGTTGTTATTGTTCTGTACTATCAAGTACCTGTGACTCATAGCAACAGCTATACAAAACAGCCCTAAATCCTACTCTATCCTGGGACAATCTTATTGTCTCTGACACCCCTAACCCATAACCCCAGTCACTGAATTAATCCATCTCATTGAGGGTCTTTCTCTCCTGCACTGTCCCTCCACCCTCCCAAGCATGATGTTTCTCTCCAAGAACTGGTCCCTCCCTGCAACATGTCCGGAGTATGTCAGATGAAGCTTCAGAATCCTTGCCTCCAAGGAGCAGCCTGGCTTCACCCTCTCCAGGATGAACTTGTTTGTTCTCTTAGCAGTCCAAGGTATATTCAATACTCTTCTCCAGCACCACAGCTCAAAGGCATCAATTCTCCTTCTATCATCCCTGCTCATTGTCCAGGTTTCTGATGCATGGCAAGTAATTGCAAAGACCACGACCTGTATCAAGAGCACATTAGTCTCCAGACTGACATCATTGCTCTTTAGTACTTTGGAGAGGTCTCTGACAGCAGGCATTCCCAGTGAAATTTGTCTTTTCATATCCGAGCTGCTGGTACCAAGAGTGTTGATTGTGGAACCAAGCAAACTTAAGCTGTCAACAATCTTAATCTCTTCACCATCCATCATGATGATGCCAATCGGCCCAGTGGTGAGAATCTTTGTTTTCTTGATGTTAAGTTTCAATCCATATTGAAGGCTACAGTCCTAAAAATTTAGCAAAATAAAAAAATAATAAAGTAAAAATGTGTTTGTAGCTTGTCAGGGAATATATATGTAAATTGAAAAGTATGAACCAGTTTTGTTGGAAAGATGAGAATGATGCAAGCATAATGAAAATGTGGTATGGAGTAGAACCACAGATGCAAAGAAGACCATTTGAGCACTATCACTGGAAAAGCAAGCAAAACTTACATACCATTATAAACTGAAGCACGACCTGTTTTTAACGACAAGGTTTCATTGTAAGGAGTGAATCATAGTTCCAAAGGCTGTGTCAGGCTGTTAAAATGAAGTTGGATGTATAGAAAGAAATTTTTACAGAGGGATTATGGGTGTTTGTTTTGTCTCTTTACTTAAATATAAAACTATCGTTTTCTTTACTTCCATCAACAATGTTAATAAAAATAGATTAGAATGAATTTTGGAGGCTTCTAGGGTGGTCCACATGAGTTTGTTTTTGTTTTTTAAATGACATATGCTTGCTATTAAATCTTGCCCTTTTTGTACAGTGTTCCTAAGCCAGCCTTTGATACATATTGTTGGTTTTGTTATGGGCCATTGAGTTGAGTCCAACTCATAGCAACCCTATGTATAACAGCCCTGAACCCTACTCTGTCTTGCATCAACCTCACTGTCTCTGACACAAGTACCCTTATCTCCCTAGTCACTGAATCAATCCATCTCATCCTGGGTTTTCCTCATTTGAACTGTCCATCTACCTTCCAAGCATGATGTCCCTTTCCAAGGACTGGTCTCTCCTTCATCATGTCCAAAGTATGTGAGACAGAGTTTCAAAATCTTTGCCTCCAGGGAGTAGCCTGATTTCACCCTCTCCAGAATGAACGTGTTTGTTTTCTTGGCAGTTTGTGGTATATTAAGTTCTCTTCTCCAGCAACACAACTCAAAGATGTTGATTCTTCTGTCATCCTTAGTTGTTGTACAACTCTCTGATGCATAGTGATTAATTGTGAAGATCATGACCTAGATCTATGAGGACTAATGTGACATCAGGTTTGGAAGAAGACTCGTCAAAAAACTGCATTATGCAGATGACACAGCCTTGCTTCTACAACTGAGGAGGACCTGAGACATTTGCCATAGAAGGTCAAGAACTGCAGTCTTCAATATGCACTGAAGCTCAACATCAAGAAAACAAATATTCTCACCACTGGGCCAATTTTTAGCAACATGATAGATGGCAAAGAGATTGGGATTGTTAACAGCTTCAGCTTGCTTGCCTCCACAATCAACAGTATTGGCAGCAGCAGCTAGGAAATCAGAAGACAAATTGCATTGGGAAAATCTGCTGTCTGTAAGGGACCTCTCCAGAGTAATGATGAGCAACAGTGTCTAGATATATATAAGCAAAAAATATTTTCAGTTGATAATTAATGGAATATAAGTTTTGAGATAATTGCACATTTCCATTATGACCATAAACGTACATAATTGCTAGGTTTGGTGATTAGACAATATATAATTGTAAGACACTTTTTTATTTTAAAATATAATAACTTAATTGAATGAGAACAGTGTTTCCTATGAGGTAGCCACGTGTAGTTTTGTGTTAATTTTTTTTTATAAAAATAAAACACATATGGAGGCATTAAATTTACATTTTTTTTCCATAAAAGGACAAGTGTCTCCTCATCTAACCAGCATGAGGTTGTACAAAATTGAAAAAAAAAAATGAGAATTAACAGCAACACTTAGTTTACTTGTATTAAAGTAGTCACGCTTCATAATTCTAGGTCAAGAGTACTTAACTATTTTTTATTCATAAATACTGTGTGGACTGAGATTTCCAGAAATTTTTATGTTATTACCCAACTTCTTCCTGTAACTGCTGCCTGATACCATGACTTCTATGAATCATAAGAACATGGCTAAATTTTAAAAACATGAAAATAAAAACTATGTAAGCAGGAAAAGAACATGTTCTGAAAACGAAAGGTAATATAAACACCATGAAACATAGTTAAAGCCATTGCTGAAGTAATTATTGAGGAACTAACTGTCTATGCGGCAATGACTGTCCTAATGATTCCTAGTGGTGGTGTGTGTAACATGTCAAGCTGCTAAATGGAACGTTATGATTGTTCAAATGAACCCATGGTTCCCAGGGATAAAAGTTGGTAGTCTCCTCCTTTAAGGATTATACAGTGCTCACTTCACCTACACATGTACTGAGATTGGAACGATACAGGGAAGATTAGCATAGCCTTTGTGCAAGGATGATACCCAAATTCATGAAGCGTTCCATGTTTTTTTTTTATTAAGATTTTATAGCCTCAGAAACACAATAGAAGGTCGCCACAACTCAGAATGGATCTGACAAAAGTGGTGGCTGGCAGCAGTAGAGTAAGCACTGTTCCAGAGCAGAAGATACTGTAAAGAACAAAGCAGAAAAATCCCTACCTTCATGCAGTTTATATTCATGTGAGGTAGAAGTTTCGAAAGCGAAAGTTCATTGGTTCAAATTCGTTATTCAGAAAATCACTTTTTAATTCATGTTAATTATGTTACTAGTACAGAGTGGCCTATTTTACACCGTAGCCTTCAAATCCCAGAGGAAGATGAAAATATGTTTCTGCACAAAACGTTCAAATGTATTCGTGAAACAAATGGTGTGTGATAAAAAAGCTCATTTGCAGATTGTTGCTAATTGTATCTCTTACATATACTTTTGCTTCATTCAGTATGAATTACAGTGGTAAAAATGATTATACGTTTAAAGAAGAAAAAAAATCACTGCGTATGCTATAAAATTTAACGGCCTTTCATTTCATGTGTTATCATTGGTTCCAATGGTTGAAGCCATTTTCATGGTGGAATTGTGAGTAATTAAATGTTCACATGTGAAGCAAAGTTTAAAAAGTTATGAAGCCTGTTTAAGGGATGTTAGAAGCATCAGTTATTACAAATAAAGTGTGTAACAAAGGTACTGATTAACACTCTGAAATATTATAGAAGGCACAGAAATGCTATTTCACCCCCCCATATGACTTACTTAAGTTTCAACCATTTCTCTTCCCCATTTCATTGAAGTGATTAGGAAAAGGAATAATTTTGGTCAATGCATTTTCTTATTTACAAATATTGGAATCATTTCAGATAGGGGGTATTTGAACTTGTTCTTGAATGGTCATGTTTTTAGTCAAGTGCATTATTGAAGATAAATTTAGTTTTTTTAAAAAAAGGTTTTACTTAAAATTGGCAACTACCACTGAATGTTACAGCTGTGTAAGCCAGATACTCCTTCTGACTCTGTCCACATGCCCCTCACTCACTACATCTTTGTTCAGATCCTTGCCTTGGGCAAATGGGAAAGCAAATGGGAATACACTGGATGACTACAGTTCTTCCTCCATTCCTGAATGAAAGCAGGGTCAACCATAACCTGCTAGCATTAGATAGAATAGACTTGCCTCCTTGTCTTAAATTGATATTCAGTTTGTGATACAATTGAGCTTCCACATGAAATCAAGTGGGAATTAATCTCCACATTTTTGCCTAACATCCCCTGCCCAGTCACTTTTGTTTTTCTAGTATCTTTTTTTCCTGAAAAATTCCTCCAATTAAATCCTACAAAATTGCAATCCCTCCCAATCCAGCTGTACTCCTATGAACCTAGACAAATACATGATCAACTAATGGATAGAATTAAGCTGTTGCAGGAAATTATTCTACTGCTACTATACCTATGTTTTTAGTAGTAACTAATATTTAATTGGCTCTAATTATTGGTTATAATATGTACAATATAAGGAAATGTTTGTGTTCTGCACCAATTTTATATCATTGGCAGATTTAAGTTTGTTGTTATGATTGTGATATAGTGTTTTCTAATGTAGGGTTTATCATTAAACATTGTTTTAGACAATATTTTGCAGTTATCCAAAGGGTTTTGGGAAGTAGAATGTCATTCTTTCTTCCTAGTCCGCCTTACTGTGGAAGTTCTGCTGAGTGCTTTGAATTATTAAAGGCATAAGTTCACTCTGATTGATATCATTGATATTTGGACTTGTCAGTGATATAACTTTGGCAACAGTGACACATAAGTCATCACAAGGTAAATACGCTGACAAAAAAGTTCATTTTCTATACCAGGGATGCATCCTATCTCCATACCTTTTCAACCTATATGCAGAACAGATTATCCGGGAGGCTGGGCTCTATGAGGAGAAATGTGGGGTCAAGATTGGTGGACGATCTATCAACAATTTGTGTTATGCAGTTGACACTACCCTACTTGCTGAAACTGAGGAGGACCTGAAGCGCTTGCTGCAGAGGGTCAAGGACTGCAGTCTCCAATATGGATTGAAGCTCAATGTCAAGAAGACAAAGGTTCTCACCACTGGACCAATTGGCAGCATGAGGATGGATGGTGAAGAGATTGAGATTGTACACAGCTTTAGTTTGCTTGGCTCTACAGTCAACACTCTTGGCACCAGTAGCCAGGCAATTAAAAGGTGCATTGCCATGGGAAAGTCTGTTGTTAGGGACCTCTCCAAAGTACTGAAGAGCAATGGTGTCTCTCTGGAGACTAAGGTGCGTCTGATACAGGTCATGGTCTTCGCAATCACTTGTTATGCATCAGAGAGTTGGACAGTGACCAAGGAGGATGGAAGGAGAATTGATGCCTTTGAGCTGTGTTGCTGGAGAAGAGTATTGAGAGTACCATGGACTGCTAGGAAAACAAACAGATTCGTCCTGGAAAGGGTTACACCTGGTGGCTCCTTGGAGGCAAGGGTTCTGAGGCTCTGTCTAACATACTTTGGATATGTTGTGAGGAGAGCCCGGTCCTTGGAGAAGGACATCATGCTTGGGAGGGTGGAGGGACAACGCAGGAGGGGAAGGCTCTCTATGGGGTGTATTGATTAAGTGACTGGGATAATCAGGATGGGAGTGTCAGAGACAGTGCGATTGGCACAGGACAGAGTGGAGTTTAGGGTTGTTGTACATAGGGTCGCTATGAGTCACAAACGACTCGACGGCACATAACGACAACAACAACTGTTGTTAATGTAGTCAAGTTCAAGTTGATTACAACTTATAGCCACGTTATGAACAAAAAAGAAATGGTTATCCTGTGTGAACTTCATGATCACTGCCATGCACAAGTCACTTTTTCCAGTTAGCTCATCTTGGTAGGGCTATTTCTCTCACAAGCTTTCCTGTTTTCCTAGCATGAAGTCTTTGTTCAAGGATTGAGGCTTCCTTCCTGACAGCATCTGCAAACACAGCTGACTTCTCAAATAATTTACAAATAAAAAGGAATTTCTGGGTATCTTTGTTTCTTTAAAATTGTTCTTTTTGAGGAAGCTCCAAACTGCCTTCCAGAATGGTTGTACCATTTTACAATCCCACCAACAATATATGAGTTCCTTTCTCGCCACATCCTCTCCAACATCTATTATGTGCTCCCCTCTTTGCCACTGTTACTGGAGTGAGATGGCACTTCATTGTGGTTTATAGTTGCATCTCTCTTCTTGCCAGTGATTTGGAGTATTTCTTCATGTGTCTGTTTGCCTTTCGAATATCTTCCTCTGTGAATTTTTTTTCTATGTCTTTTGCCCATTTTGTAATTGGGTTATCAGCCTTTTCTTTGTGGAGCCCAAGGAGTATTCTGTAAGCTTTTGTTATAAGAATCGTATCTGAGATAGTATTGCAAAATGTTTATTCCCAGTCTGTAGGTTTTCTTTTAACCCTGTTGGAAAAAGTTTTTGGTGCACACATGGATTTAATCTTTAGAAGGCTCCATTCATCAATTTTATCCTTATTAGATTGTGTATTCATTTCTGGTTGTATTTGGTAGTCTCTCTATACCTTGGACTAGTACTTCTAAGCTTGATCCCAGTTTATCTCTTATGAATGTTATGATTTTGGGCTTTACTTCCAGGTCTCTGATGTACAGGAGGAGGGGAGATTAATCATGGAATTGTACAATTTAATGGGGAGGGGGTGAGAGAAATTTAAAGAATTTGTTCTTAAAAACAATGTATTCAAATTGTGTAAATAGTAGAAAATATAAAACAAAAATGTTCTTGAGTTGCATCCTTAAGCTTTTTCACCTGAGCCTCACATGGCCAAAGGTAAACTTGACTGCAGGATCATTTTCTGGTCCTTTATGCCACTATTGTTCCCCTATTTTTATGTCTTTAAATGGGCACACACCTTCGCACACAGAGACCTTGTATTGTGTTCTCACAATGTAGGGCAGAAAGGTGGGGAAAAGGGGTTAATATGGTACTTTCCTTTCTTGAGTGAAATGTAAAAGAAGAAAAAGGAGGGAGGGGAAGACACAACACAGACTTTCCATGATTACTTCAGAGAAAAATGACAAGTTTATGTATGTATATATGTATGTATGTATGTATTTTAAGTATTCACAGGATAGGAAAACAGCAGGACTTGGGGACTCTTGTCACAGAGAAAGCCACTCTTGGTGTAGTAAGCCAAGGACTGAAGAAGATAAAAGCTACAGGAGCTCAGGAAGCCAACTGTGCAAAACCCAAGAGAGTGCTAAGCAGAAGGTGGAGTTGTTGGCAAGGTGCTTTGTAGGTGAGAAAAGCAGTGTTTACTATTTCCCCTGAGATTTACTTCCTTCTAGTGATATTATTAAGATTGTATCTGTTCTACTTTAAAGAAAAAAAGTAGTTATTTTGTACCAAACAAGATTCTTACATATTTTTTAGTGAAATTGCTAAAAAAAAAAACAAAAACACTTAAATAGTGATGGAATAAAATGATAAAGGGATTCATATATTGCGCAGTTACTTTTGTCTCCACACCGTTTATTTGCAGTACGGAGAGACCAACAGGATACATATTTCTTTTTTTAATTTGCAGGAAGGGAAGTATAACAGCAGACCTTGTGTGGAAATCTGTTTTCATTTGAATTCCCTGCATGGTGCAGGCAAACATTAAGTGGCTGAATAGTTGGTGGTTTAAATTTGCCTAGAGGTGTCTTGGAAGAAAGTCGTGGTTAGCAATCTCTGAAAGACTGCAGACATTGAAAACCTTTGTAACAACACAGGTCTACAGTGAAACTGAAACGGAAACCTGTAAGGTTGTGATGAGATGAACTAAATCTGATAACCACTGATTACTACTGCTCATGTTTATTATCTGATTATAATATTAAAAGTAAATAATAGATGATGGTAACTACTTATTTTACCAAGTCTCTTTTAACTATGCTACACAGGATATTATTGTGTACCATCAAACTGGAACCTCAAGCGGGTTTTCAGAGGCAGTTAATCTCATGGAAAGAGATTGCCCATCCTTCTCCCGCGGAACAGCTAGTGGATTGGATCCAAATGCCTTTGGGATTGCAGTGCAGTTACTTACCACATCCACTTCCTAAACAGCATGCCTCTGGCAACTCTGTGAACTTTGATAACTGGTGATGATTGTGGAAGGTTATTATGAGTCATGCTTGACTCAAAAACAATTAACAACACCACCACCACACAGGTTATATTCTTGAACTCAAATAACACACCCCAGAAATAGATTTCCTTTTGTTTTCTATTTAAAACAAGCTGACCGAAGCAGAGATAAATTTTCACAATTATTAAGAGGTAAAGGAGTTTATAGCATGTTGCAAGACTAATCATAAAGTTTCCAGCTATTTCAAGCCACAGCAGCTATGAGACTAAAAGATTTACAGAATCAGCTGAAAGGAAATGAGAGTGAGTTGTGATCACATGACCAAGAGCAGGCAGGTACTAGGTGTGGCTTCGAAGTTGTGTGGCTCAAGGGAAAAACACATACTCTTCATATTTTCGACTCACTTGTTTGTAATGTAACTATGATAGTAGAAAAAGAATGTGAGTGAAACCTAAATTTAAGATACCTAGTGCTGTTACAACAGAAAAAACACAGTGAGTGGTTTAAGGAATAAAACTATCTTTTTTCCCCACCTCAGAAGACTCTCTCTCATTGATGTCAAGTAGGAATCAACTCATAACTGACCATCCATTACATTTCCAAGGCTTTAAATGGCATAGGAAGAAACTGCCCATCTTCTCCCTGCAAGTCACTGGTGTATTTAAATTTCCAGAGAGGAGCACCTTGTGTTGGAAGTGAAACTCCTATTGATTACATCACCAGAATGCTTTGTGAAGAAGACTAGAGAGTTGGAATTCAGGATGTGGGTACAAGTGGACAGCTCCCTTTCTTTTTGGACTTTTGAGAGAAGAATCTTGTCTCTTTCATCATTAATGTCTTCAAACTCTTTGGTGTCTTTGTATATTCTCTTTCTAAAACACAAAAGTGATTACGTGTAGCGCTCACTTACTCTAGGTATAACACAAAGCACTCCTATTCTGAAACACGCTCATTTTGTAGATGGTGAAGGGAGGTCTAGGATTCCCACATGGATTTTGAAGGCATAAATTCATATCATGGACCATTCAGTTCTTATAACTGTGAAGCAACATATAGCTCCTGTGTTATCCAGAATTTAAGATGAGGGAAAAATGACCTTCTGTTTGGCTCGGGAAATCATGTTTCAGCATTTGGTTGACACAGTTAAAATTATATCCTAATTAATTCAGAGCAGTGGAATAATATATAGGAAAAGCATTGGACAGGGCATCAGGACACTGGAAAGATAGAAGTTGTTCTGAATCAAAATAAAAAGCAAAGTGTGACTGTAGACAAATGGTGAGATTATTCTAAGTTAGAATAAAGACAACCCTAACATTTCCTCTCACTGAAAAATGTTTAAAAATCATTCAAAAACTTGGAATAAATTACTCATATTGACTAATTTTAATAGGATAGATTGTAGGGTATCTATACTATTATAATTGTAGGATTTTGTTTCTGCTGTTGATTGCTATTGAGTCGAGCATGACTCATAGCAACCCTATGAACAAAAGACCGGAAGCCTTTTTTACAAATATCGTTGTTTCTCAAAGTTCATAGAGTTTCCTGAGGTATGCTGTTTAGGAAGTGGATGCTACCCCTGCCTCCAAAATTGTAGGATAGAAGTCTGAAAATCATTAACCTCAGTGAACTCTGAGTAACATATTAAAATATTTTTGAATGATTTGTGTAATGTTTTTCAACTGAAAGAAACCTTAGACTTTATCAACATGCAAAAAAGAAACAATAATAATTATGACCGGAATGCAAAAGTTGGGAACAAAAATAACGGGCTGGTGGTTGGAAAAATAGATTTGGTGACAGAAATCAAGCTGGAGATTAAATGTAAGATTTTTGTACAGTGAATTATTTATTCATTGTTAATTTTTTTAAAAAAGCATAAATAGTAATGATAGATGGACAAATCATCATTACAAAGACATAGAAGGAAGAGAAGAATGAGATTCATATCAGAAGAGATTCTGAATATTACACTAAGAACCCAAGGCAAAGAAAAGAAATTAAGGAGCTAAACAGAATGATTGAAAGGACAGCTCAGAAGACAAAGCAAAGTATCATAATGGAATGTGCAAAGAGCTACAGTTAGAAAGTCAAAAGAAACAAACTCTCTTAGGATTTCTTAAGCTGAAGGAAATTAAAAAAACAAATTCAAGTGTCCAGTTGCAGAAGTAAAGGATCTGTGAGCAGAATGTTCAATGACATGATCAAGGAAATATCAAAAGAAGATGGAATGAGTCATGGACATAGAGTCATGATACCAAAAACAATTAGTTGACACAGAAGAATTTTGTAAACAGCATATGATCAAGAAGCAATGCTGATAAAGGAAGAAGTTCAAGGTATTCTGTAGTAATTTTCAGAGAAAACCCCCCAAATTCCCAGGAATTGATGGCATACCAACAGACATATTTCAACAAATAGATGCTTCCCTGAACATTCTCACCACCATGCTCACAAGTTGTGCCAAGAATTCTGGAAAACAACTACTTGACCAACTGGCTAGAAGAGACCCATATTTATTCCCATTCAAAAAAATAGTGATCTGGTAAGAGTGTGGAAATCATCAAACTATATTACTAATATCGTATACAAGAAAGATCTTGCCAAAGATTTTATATATAAAAAAATATAAATGACTGGAATAGCATGTAAGCAGAGAACTGGCAGATGTGCAAGCTGGCTTTAGAAGAGGCCATGGCACTAGGGACATTATAGCCAATGAAAGATGAAAGCATAGAGTACCAGAGCAATGTCTTTGTTTCATTAACTATGCAAAGACATCTAACTATATGGACCACAACAATTGTAGGTAACCTTGAGAAGAATGGGAGTCCCTGAACTCTTAATTGTGCTCATACAAAACCTATACTTGAACCAGAAAGCAGTCACTAGAACAGAGCAAGAAAAGACTGCATGGCTCAAAATCAGAAAATGTGTACATCAGAAATCAGTCCTCTCTCCATACCTTTTCAATCTATATGTAGAACAGATCATTTGGAATACTATACTTTATGAGGAGGAGTGTGACATCAGGATTAGAGGAAGATTCATCAGCAATCTATATTATACAGATAACACAACTCAGTTTACTGAAACTGAAGAGGACTTGCAGTCTTCAATATGGATTGAAACCCAAAATCAAGAAAATGAAGGTTTTTACCACTGGGCCAACTGGCAGCATCATGATAAATAGAGAAGAGGTTGAGATAACAAACAGATTCAGCTTGCTGGTTCCACAATCAACACTCTTGGCACTAGGAGTCAAGAAATTAACAAACAAACAAACAGAAAAAAAAAAACCAACCCACAAACCCACAACAACAAAAAAACTCCCTAAAAACCAAAAACTAAAAAAGTCCCTATTTGGTCATATACAATTGAGTAAAATAAAAGAAGAATGGGAGAAAACATAAAAAAAGCAAGTTACATTAGGCAAATCTGCTATCAGGGACCCCTCCAGAGTACTGAAGAGCAAGGATGTCAGTCCAAAGAATAAGGTGCACCTGATCCAACCCACAGTCTTCCAAATTACTTGCTATGCATAAGGGGACAATGACCAAGGATGATTGAAGAATAATTAGTGCCTCTAAATTGTGGTGCTGGAGAAGTGTGTTGAACATATCACAGTTGCCAAGCAAATATGCAGGTCTGTCTTGGCCAGGATGAAACCAAGCTGCCTTGGAGGCTAGGATTTTGAAGCTCTGTGTCATATACTTTGGGCACGTTTCTGGGAAAGACCAGACCTTGGAGAAGGATGTCATGCTTGGAAGGGCGGATGGACATCACAGATGAGGAAGACCCTAGATTACATTGACTGAATAAGTGACTAGGGTACTGGGGCTAGTTTGTCAGAAATAATGAAATTGACTCAACAATGAAGCAGAGTTCAGAGCTATCGTGCACAGGGTTCCTATGAGCTGCAGGCAACTCAACAGTACTTAACAACAACAATATACAAATGGACCTCACCTATTGGACTACACTGGGATCAGGTTGACTACATCAGTGACTACATCAGTCAATAAAGAAGGTCAGGAAAGCTGTCAAAGCAAAGCAAGGGCTAGTTGCAGACCCTCAATTATTCCTTTGCAAATTCAAACTGAAGTTGAAGAAAAGCAAAAGAAGTTCACAAGAATTAAAATATGACACTGTGTCTATGCCATCTTAAAGACAGGATAATAATAACCATATATCAGTAATAACTAATTATATAAGTTAACAATGAAGATGAATGGTATATGAAACATGTAAATTTAATATTTTAAAACACAATGTAAATAGATGATACATAAATATATGAATTATTATAAACAAAACAATAAAAAAGAAAAAATAATAAGCTTTTGGTATTGAACACTAATGACCAAAGAACAGATGAGTTTTGAAATTACATTAAAGGCTATCATCCATGATGAAATATCATTATAAAGACAGGAGAGAAAAGACCAAATGGATGTCAGAAGAGACTGAAAATTGCAAGAAACAGGTGAGAGACCAAAACAAAAAGAAGAAATGCTGAAGTAAAAGAGACTAACAGCAGATTTCAAAGAGTAGCTGGAGAAGACAAAGCAAATTTATATAACAAAATGTACAGAGTTGGAATTAGAAAGTCAGAAAAAGCCAACCTTTTTCTAACTGAAAGAATAGAACAAATTTAAGCCTAAAGCTGCAATATAAGAGGGAGACTTATCAATAACTTGCATTATGCAGATGACACAACCTTGCTTGCTGTAAGTGAGGATGACTTGAAACATTTGTTATAGAAGATCAAAGAATGCAGCATTTGGTATGGATTGCATCTCAATGTCAAGAAAACGAATTCATACCACTGAACCAATAGGCAGTGCCATGATAGATGGAGAGGAGATTGAAATTGTCAACAGCTTCATCTCACTTGAATCCACAATGAACACACTTGTTACTAGCAGTCAGGAAATAAAAAGACATATTGCACTGGGAAAATATGCAGGTAGGGACCTCTCCAAATTGTTGAAGAGTAATGACATTAATTTGAGGACTAAAGTGTGTCTGATTCAGGCCATAGTCATTGTGATCACTTGCTATGCATCTGAGATCTGGCCAGTGAATAGGGATGTTTGAAGGAGAATTGAATCCTTTGAGCTGTGGTGTTGGAGAAGAGCACTTATCATTTTATGGACAGCCAAGAGAATAAACAGATATGTCTCGGAGAGTGTGCAACCAGAGTGCTCTTTGTAGGCAAGAATGACGAGGCTTCTCCTCATACTTTGGGCATATTGCTAGGAGTGGCTGTTCCTTGGAGAGGGAAATGATGCTAGGAAGGGTGGAGGGTCAAGGAAAGAGAGGAAGATCTTCAGCCAGATTGATTGTCAAGGTGACTGCCACAATGGACTCTTGTGTGTCAGGAAGTATAAGGATGGTACTGGATAGAGCGTGGTTCAGATCTTTTGTTCATAGGGTTGCTAAGAGTTGTACTTAACTTGAGGGCACATAACAAGAAGAAAGAAAAAATCTTGACTGATGCAGGAAATATCAAAAAAAGATGGAAGGGGTAAAAAACAATAACAAAAGAAGATGGAAAGAATACACAAAGTCACTGTACCAAAAGTAATTGATTGACAAATATTTTAAGAGGTAGCGTATAAACAAGAACCAATGGTAATGAAGGATGTTCAAGAAAATAAGATTCCTGAAAACAGATATAGCCTGGAAGTGCTCACTAGTTTATGTCAACAAGACAGCTAGCTGATTAGTTAGCCAAGCAACTGAGAAGGCTCTTTATGTGTTCCTATTTTTTTTAAATGATCTAACACAATATGCAAATTATCAAACAATATTATTAATATCATATACAAGCAAAATCTTTCTTAGGATTGTTTTAAAAAATCTCTGGAACAGTACATTGGCAAGCAACTGCCAGGAATTTAAGCTAGATTCAGGAAAGGCTGTGGCATGAATGATATCATTGCTTATGTCAGAGGAATATTGGCTGAAAGCAGAAAATACAAGAAAAATATTTACATATGTTTTGTTGACTATGTGAAAGCACTTGATTTAGATCATATAAATTATGGCCAACAGTGAGAAGAATGGAAATCCCAGTTAATTGTCCTCATGCAATATCTACGCCTAGACCCAGAAGCAGTCATCCGAAAAGAAAAAGGGGAAAATATATGATTTAAAGTCTGGCATGGTGTGTGTCAGAGTTGTATACCTATTTGTTCTATGGTCTGAGAAAATAACGTGAAAAGCTAGAAAATATGAAGAACAATGTGGCATCCTGAGGGGATCTCAACAACCTGAGGGGTGCAACTAATTTAGCTTTGCTTACTGAAAGCGAAGATAACTTGAAGCATTCATTACAGAAAATCAAAGAATATAGCCTTAAATATTAGTTATATCTCAACACTTGTTGTTATGTGCCGTCGAGTCGTTTGCGACTCATAGAGACCCTAAGTACAACAGCCCTAAACCGTGATATATCCTGTGCCAATCTCATTGCCTCTGACACACCCATTCCAAGTACCCGAGTCACTGAATCAATCCACCTCATAGAGGGTCTTCCCTTCCTGTGCTGTCCCTCTACTCTACCCAGCATGATGTCCCTCTCTAAAGACCTGTCTCTCCTTAGAACATGTCCAAAGGATGTCAGACAAAGCCCCA
>NW_006399831.1:7152148-7155089 GCF_000299155.1 Elephantulus edwardii | reverse complement strand
AAAGTCATATTTTGGCTTCTGTGGATTCGGTCTAATTTTCCTCAGCTTCAGCTTAAACTTGCATATGAGTAGTTGGTGGTCTGTTCCACAATCAGCTCCTGGCCAAAAATGCGCACTATCTAACTAGTGGGCAGCATCAGAATAATTTAGGGAAAATCGAAGATGTCAACAATTTCATTTTACCTGGATCCATATCAACATCCATGGTAGCACAGTTAAAAAAAATTTAAAAAGACATGTTGCTTTAAAAAATCTGCTGCTAAGGACCTTTCTATAGTGCTAAAAGGAAAGAACATAAGTTTGAAGATTAAAGTACAACTCATCTAAACCAAGGCCTTTTCAATTGCTTCCTATGCATCTGAGTTGAACAATTAAGAATAAGACGCAATGCTTTTGAATTATGGTGTTGGAGAAGAGTATTGGATATTTCAAGGACTTCCAAAAGAACAAACTATCTTGGAGAAAATACAGCCAGGTGTTCCTTAGAGGCAAAGATGGTGAAACTTGATCTCATAACCTTAGGGTATTTTGGTAGTCTTTGGGAAAAGATACCCTGTTGGGAAAAGTGGAATGTGGATAAAGAGAGGAGGATTCTCAGCATAGTGACTATGACAATGGGCTTGAGCATATCAGAGATGGTAAAGATGGCTTACTTCCTGAGTACTAGTCCTTCTTCATTCTTTCCATCTTTTTCATTCCAATCACCAATTATCATGAATGCATTTTGATTGTATGTTTGGTCAGTTTCAGACTTGGTAGCAGAAATGAGACTAAATAGAATGATAAAATTCTATATGTTCAATAATTTATTCATTTCAAATGCCTATTTTAAAGAAAACACAAATAGTTATTTCACACACAAACCTCATCTGATGGACTGCATAGGAATCATATTGACTATATCTGTGGAAGGAAGGAATCATTGGAAGAGCTCAATACCAGCACTCAAAGCTAGATAAGGGATGGACTGTGGATCAAACCATCAATTATGTATGTGTAAGTTCAAATTGAGGCTGAAGAAAATTTAAACAAGTTCACAAGAATCAAAATATGATCTTGAATCTATTCTATCTGAATTTCAATAGGTTTGAAGCATTGAAAAATTATCAAAGACCAGTAAATTGTCGGATGATGTCAAGGATGTGTCATCCATGAAGAGAGAAAAAGGACGTTACAAAGACAGAGGATAGATCACAAAAAACAAACAAACAAACTCTGTAATGGATGTCAGAAGACACTGAAAGTTAAACTAACCATCAAGAAGCCAAAACAAAGGGAAAAGATGCTGAAGTAAAAGGGCTGAACTGAAGATTTCAAAGGCAGCTCTAGAAGAGAAAGGAAAGTATTATAATGGAATGTGCAAAGAACTGGAACTGACAAAAAAAAGGGAAGAATTTTGCATTTCTCAAGCTGACAGAACTAAAAAAATTAAAACCTCTAGTTGCAATGTTTAAAAATACCATGGGCACTTTCTGGAATGATAAATTAAGCATCAAAAGAACATGGAAAGAATACAGAGTCACTGCACACACACACACACACAAAAGAATTGATTAACACTGAAAAATTTCAGGAAGTATGATATGAACAAGAGCTAATGGTAATGAAGGGGAAAAAAATGAAGCTGCACTGAGGGGGGAAATAAAAGGTCCCAGGAATTGATGGAATACCAACTGACATATTTCAATTAACAGAGGCAGTCCTGGATGCACTCACCAGTCTATGCCAGGAAAATTGTAGGACAACAATCTGGCCAACTGATAATGACATCTCAATATCAACAGATAATCTTACCACTGGACTGATAAATATCATAATATTGTTGTTGTTGTTATGTGCCATCGAGTCGCTTGTGACTCATAGTGACCCTATGTACAACATCCCTAAACTCTGTTCTGTCCTGTGCCAATCTCATTGTCTCAGACACACTCATCCCAATTACCCCAGTCACTGAGTCAATACATCTCCTAGAGGGCCTTCCCCTTCTGTGCCTGCCCTCCAATAGGTGGAACTAAGTTTGATGTTGTCAGCAATTTCATCTTATTTGGATCCATAATAAACATCCTTGGTGTCAGTAGTCAGAAAACCAAAATCTGTATTGCACTGAGAAAGACTGCAGTCAAGAACTTCTCCAAATAATTGAGGAGCAATGATGTCAAATTGAGGACTAAGGTGTGTTTCATTCAGATCATGGTATTTACAATCACTAGCTATTCATCTGAAAACTGGACAAAGAATAAGGATTACAGAAGAAGAACTGATGTCTTTAAACTATGGTGCTGAAAAAGAGTGTTGAACATCTCATGGACTGCCAAAAGAAAAAACAAATACATCTTGGAGAAAGTGCAGCCAGAGTGCAACTTGGAGGCAAAGATGATTAATCTTTGTCTCACATACTTCAGGCTTGTTTTGAGTAGAGGCTATTCCTTGGAGAAGGACAGCAAGCTAGGAAAGATCAGTGAAAGAGAAGAAGGACATCAAGCAGATAATTTGACACAGTGACTACTGCAATTAGCTCAAGTGTGTCAGAAAGTATGAGGATGGCACAGGATAGGATAGGGTTCAGATTTGTTGTTCATAGGGTGTCTATGGTTTGTACTCAACAGCGCCTAACAACAACAAAAAGGATGGCATAGGATAGAACAAGATCCAGATCTGTTACTCGTAGGATGCCTGTGTGTCACTGTTGATTTGATGGCACCTAACAGCAATAGGTCTTCAATAGCTAAATATCAAGTATGCAATTAATGTAATCTTATTTTAGTTTTTAATAAAGTATTGATTAGAAATGAAGCTCAATGTCAAGAAGACAAAGATTCTCACCACTGGACCAATTGGCAGCATCAGGATGGATGGTGAAGAGATTGAGATTGTTAGCAACTTTAGTCTGCTTGGCCCCACGGTCAACACTTTTGGCACCAGGAGCCAGGACATCAAAAAA
>NW_006399831.1:7145959-7151956 GCF_000299155.1 Elephantulus edwardii | reverse complement strand
AAACAGATTCAACCTAGAGATGGTTAAACCAGGCTGCTCCTTGGAGGCAAGGATTCTGAGGCTTCGTCTGACATACTTTGGACATGTTGTAAGGAGGGAGAGGTCCTTGGAGAGGGACATCATGCTTGGGAGGGTGGAGGCATGCGCAGAAGGAGAAGACCCTCTATGAGGTGGATTGATTCAGTGACTGGGGTAATCGGGATGGGTGTGTCAGAGGCATTGAGATTGGAACAGGATAGAGCAGGGATTAGGGCTGTTGTACATAGGGTCACTATGAGTCGCAAGCGACTCGACGGCACATAACAACAACAACATTGATTATGAATATCTAAAATGAATTTTACTTTTTTTGAAACATTTTATACTTTCATGGAGCAAATTTAATATACTGTATACATAGTCACGTATATTAGAAACCTTTTTTTTCCCTGGTGAGGAGATGGTGCATGCAAACCACGTACCTTTGGTTGGTAGTGTAATTTATTACAACTAAGCTTACAATATCAATATTTATAAAAGAGAGTCCTTATTGTTGTTATGTGTCACTGAGTCACTTGAGACTCACAGAGACCTTATGTACAATACCTCTGAAACCTGTTCTCCTGTGCCAACTTCACTTTCTCTGACACACCTATCCTAATTACCCAGTCACTGAATCAATCCATCTCATCAATGGTCTTCCTCTTTTACTCTGTCCTTCCACCCTTCCAAGCATAATATTCCTCTCCAAGAATCAATCTCTCCTTGCAACATGCACAAAGTATGTCAGACAAAACTTTAGAATCCTTTCCTCTAAGGAGCAGCTTGGTTTCACCATCTCTAGGATGAACCTGTTTGTTCGTTCTCCTAGCCATACATGGTATATTCAACACTTCTCCAGTACCACAGCTCAAAGGCATCAATTCTATTTCTTTCATCCCTAGTCATTGTCCAGCTCTCTGATGCATAACAAGTAATTGCAAAGATTATGGCCTGGATCAGTCACGCATTAGTCTCCAGACTGGCATCATTGTTCTACAGTAATTTGGAGAAGTCTCTGACAGCAGACTTTCCCAATGCAATTTTTCTTTTAATTTCCTGACTGCTGGTACCAAGAGTGTTGATTGAGGAGCCCAGCAAACTAAAGCTATTAACAATCTCAGTCTCTTAACCATCTATCATGATGCTGCCAATCAGTCCCGTGGTAAGAATCTTTGTTTTCTTGCTATTAAGCCTCAATCCATACTGAAGGCTGCAGTCCTTGACCTTCTGTAGCAAGCGCTTCAGACAGACCCCTCTCAGTCTCAGGAAGCAGGGTTGTGTCATCTGCATAACCACAAAGGGGACTAAATTTTGCAAAAATTATTTACAAATGACTTAATTTCCATGTATGGTATGTATTACTCATTGCGTGTCTGCAATATCCAAGGGCCAACTGAAAATGAATTTTCTAAGCATTTAGATATACAGTGTGAAGATTGATTTGTTAATACAGAGATTTTATTCTACTAGATTTTTTTTTCTTTTCTAATGTCCAGGAAATGGTGCAATTGACTCACATTTCCTGTGTATAAATTCCCAAGAGTAAATCTTCAACAGCTGTGAAGTAGTAAATGAAATATTGACTGGATTACTTGTAATTTAATTTGCAATGATTTCAGTGGTTCTCAAGTGTTAGTCAAGGCTCAGGGTATATAATTAAGTTATCTTCTTATAATTTGAGGACATAAAACAACAACTCACAACTTACCAAGAAAACAGTAAAGCAGATTTTAAAAATTAGTTAGTAAATAGATGACATGCCTTGATAAATTAGTGACTCAGCATTTTCATTCTTACCATTTTCTACCATCTTCATATTAAACTTTCATATTAAGTTTTCATTCCTTGTGGGTCTGTAGTTCTTTTCCAGGCTTTATCATTATGACTAATTTTGTATACTATACCAGTACAAAATAGGCTTTAGTTAATGCTAACAACTTCAACACATTCTTGATTTTTGTCCTGCCATTCTACTCAATTAATTAAGGTTTATTTTGAACAAAAATTTGGAGGTGGTAAACCCTAGACTAGGGTTTTCTCTTTAAACATTTTTAATTAACTTCTATGTTAAAATTCTAATGCATATTAATTCTATTTCTTTTTACTTGCCTAATTATATAATTTAATTTTATTTGAGCTGATTTTTCAGCCAAATTATTAATTTAATTTTAATGCAGTTTTAACTTTTTTTAGTTAGGAAATCAGAATAAGATTAATGGATTTGAAAATTCTTATTATTTCACCAGGGATATAAATTACCAGGTTTGGGATATGACAGGTTAGCTTAAAGGTATATTTTATTGAAGAATAAGTAAGGAACATCATTTGCATTATAAGAGAGAGGAGCTATCAAGTACTTTAAATTGAAGTTTTGGTGGACTCTTTTATTGGTGTTTTAGAGGTTTGTCTACTCAGTTCATTATCAGTCCAACTAGAATCATCCTGTTATAGTGAAACCAATGTTGGAGGCAGGGGTTCGAATGATAGAAGCAAAAGTTTCATTATATTTATTTAGTACATGAGAGATAAGAGATTTCTTTGACTAGTTTGTAGAGACAGTTTATTATTAATATAAAATCTAAATCTAATGTCCTTGTTCTTCCAACCTATATCCCACATCCATCTATGCTCTATATCTAGCTACTTTAGGTTTCTATTAGTTCCTTAAATATCCAAGATTATTGTTCATTTGTTTTGTTTTGTTTTTCATTTAACCCTAAGGTATCCATCTTGTTACTTTCTCTGCTGAATTGTTCTTTCCATTAGTTTCAATATGGTTAACTTTTGCAAATTTTCTCAAATCTTATTAAATATGATTTCCTTAAAGTATGCTTTCTAGACTGGCATAATCCAAAAGGATCTCCCAAACCGGTTCCTATTTATTTATTTTTTTTAGAATGGTTACCATAGTACTTACAAACATTGTTACATGTGCATTTTCTTTTAATAATATCTGTCTTTTCACCATCTTCTAGGATCTGTGAACAGATTATGACCATGTTGTTTACTCTGGGACTGAAACAAATATATATCATATTTTTTAAATATATACATATATATGTGCTCATATTTATTCTCTAAAATGTAGTTTTGGTGGTTAGAATCTGTGCTGCAATTCTGAAGACATGTGGTTCAAATTCACAAGCTGCTCCATGAGAGAAGAATGGACAATCTCCTCCCCTGTGATTATTGCCTCTGAAAACCTGGAGGGTTACTTATGAGTTGGTTCTGACACTATGGAACAAGGCGACAAACACAATGAATGCACTCTCTCCCTCTTTCTCTCTCTCTCTCTCTGTGTGTGTGTGTGAAGCAGGAATAGCATTCACTTCCTAAATAACATGCCTCTCTAAACTCTATGAACTTTGATAAATGTCGATAGTTGTCAAGGGGCTTCAGGCCTTTTGTTCATAGGGTCACTATGAGTCATGCTCGACTCAAAGGCAGTCAACTACAACAGCAGCATGGCGCTGGAGACCAGTTTGAAAGTCATCTACAGGAGCTGGGTCTACAGAAGCTGTTGGCTACGAATGGGTGAGCTGTAGAGTGGAATGTTGATTCACTAAGGGAAGACTCAGATCTTTCATTCATAGGGTCGCTGTGAGTCATCTGCAACTCGATGGCATTAAGAACAATAACAACGACAACATAAAAAGAGCTACTTTTGCCTAGTAGGCAAAAAGTTATGCTTCCAAGCCCAAGGTGGGTGATTTTAGTCTGCGGCCCTCAAGTCTGGTTTCAATTTGTTTTTTGTCAAACATTCTTCTATGTGGTTTAGTACTGGTCTGTGCATTGCTGTATAGAGTTAACTCGTGGTTGCTGTGATGCTAAACACTGTGACACTGATGTGCCAAATGTGATAATGGTTACCTATGGTGGACAGTGTTTGGTAGAGTTTCCTGATTAAAACAAACTTGGAAGCAGAAGTGGCATCCACTTCTGAAATGGCTTGCCTTTGGAAATTCTATGGAAAGTACTCAGGTCTTTCGTTCATAAGGTCTCTATGGGTCGTCTACCACTCAACGACACTTAACAACTATATCTATATATCTGTGAGCACAGGAATCGTCGCAAGCTTGTGGAGTCGACTGCTTTTCCAGGCATGTGTTTGTTATATGAAGGTTTGCTCTGTCCCTGGGAGCGAGTCTAGCCAGCGTGGGCCTGGGGTTTGAACCAGGAGGCAGCCTTAAAGCCCAAAAGCAGCTGGGAGAGGAAGTGCCCATGTTGTTCCTGGTTGGCTCCTCCCAGGGTCTTGGGAAGTTCTCCTTGCCAGAAGGAGCATGGTGGTGTGATGCTGAGGACTGTGACAGTGATGTGCCAATTGTGGTAATGGGTGCTAATGGTTGGCTGGAGCTTCCCGACTGAATCAAGCCTGGAAGCAGGAGTGGCATCCACTTTCGAAATGGCTTGCCTCCGGAAACTCTGTACGAACAGTGCTCAGGCCGTTCGTTCATAGGGTCGCTATGAGTCGTCTATGACTCGACAGCACCAAACAACAACAAAAAATAATATATCTATATATCTATCTCTCTATCTCTATCTCTATAGCTATTGTAGTTATTGTTATGTGCCATTGAGTCACTTGTGACTCGTAGCAACTCTATGTATAAGAGCCCTAAATGCCAAGTTCTATCCTGTGCCATCCTCACCGTCTCAAACACATTCATTCCCACCACTGCACATACAGAACTGATCCATTTCTTCAAGGGTCTTCCTCTCCTGCACCATCCCTCCACTCTACCAAACATGATGTCCCTCTCCAAGGACCAGTCCCTCCTTGAAACATGCCCAATATTTGTCAGACGAACCTTCAGAATCCTTGACTCCAATGAGCATTCTGACTTCACCCTCTCTAGGACAAACCTCTTTGTTCTCCTAGCAGTCCATGGTATATTCACCACTCTTCTCCAGCACCACAGTTCAAAGGCATCAGTTCCATTTCTGTCATTCTTATTCACTGTCTAACTGTCTGATGCATACCACGTAATTGCAAAGACTATAGCCTGGATCATGCACGCCTTATTCTCCAGCCTGACATCGTTGCTCTTTAGTACTCTTAAGAGGTCCCTCACAGCTGACTTTAACAGTCCATCTCATCTGGCGTTTCCTCTCCTGCACCATCTGTCCACCCTTCAGAGCATGATGTCCTTCTCCAAGGACTGATATCTCCTGGCCATGTACCCAAAGAAAGTGAGACAGAGCTTCAAAATCCTAGCCTCCAAGGAGAAATTTGGTTTCACCCTCTCCAAGACAGACTAATTTGTTTTCTTGGCAGTTCCTGGTATGTACAAGACTTTTCTCAGCACCACAACTTGAGGCATCGGGTAATGGAAGTTGGTGTGTTGGAATTAGTGAGATTGGCTCAGGACAGGGTTCAGAGCTGCTGTACATACGGTTGCTATACATTGCAGGCAACTCAGCTGCACATAACAACAATAACCTACTATGGCAGGTTTGCAAGCAAAAGCACCATCCACTTTCTAAATAACATGCCTCCAGAAACTGGTGAACTTTTATAAATGTTGATGGTTGTAGAGAGGCTTCAGGCCTTTCTTTCATAGGTTTGCTATGAGTTGTGTTTGACTGGAAGGCAATCAACAACACAACAACACTCACTGAACAGTACCAAGAACAAAAGACCTGGACATTTGTTTCCATAAAGATTGGTAGGTACCATCAGGCTGACTATCCACTGAGCAGTCCTATGAACAGCAGATCTGAACTTTGTCCTATCCTGCACCATTGTTATAATTTGCACCATGCTCAACACTGTTGTACTCACTGTATCAATTTATCTTGTTGAGAATCTCTCTTTTACGGACCCTCTTCCTTTCCCAGCATGAAGTCTTTATTATTAACCGTAAGGATTAAAATGAAGCAGATTACACAACCCTGCTTGCTGAAACTGAGGAGGACCTCATGCACTTGCTGTGAAGGGTCAAAGACTGCAGCCTTCAGTATGGACTGAGGCTCAAT
>NW_006399831.1:7134446-7145414 GCF_000299155.1 Elephantulus edwardii | reverse complement strand
GATGGGTGTGTCAGAGGCAGTGTGGTTGGCGCAGGATAGAGCAGGGTTTATGGCTGTTGTGCATAGGGTCGCTAAGAGTCGCAAACGACTCGACGGCACATAACAACAACAAATTAATAATTAAATTTAAATTCATTTTTATTTCACAAAATATTACTAGACACCCTATTAAAGACATTTTGTAAATTAATTAGAATTTATTTCAATTAGGAAAAATGCCACTATAGTAGTTTTAACAGTATATCTAGTAGGAAAACAAGTTGGGGACCAATAGGTTTTGGAAGTGTCATGTTAGAATATTTTCTTCTTTTATCCATTGCCTTAGACCTGACCACATGACAGGTGGGAATGTATTGATAAAATGAAGCTTCAAGTCTCCACCCATCACCCTTAGATCCCCTGGGAACATGATCTCCAGCTGTCTCAACTGAGGACATAAGGTTTTCCATTGATCAATTCTTTTGCCTTATCAAAAGCTGTGGTTTTAATGGTTTGTTGTTCAAAATGGCTTCCTTATCCGCCCCCTTTTTTTCTAACTGCCATGTGCATGGTTCAAAATAGGTGAATAGGGAACAAGGGGTTACCTAGTATAGCCATTAAGTTGAGCAGATCCAGCAGTAGAATTGAAGAATCTTACCACCAGAAAGGAAGCAACAAGAGAATGCCATGCTTCCTTCTATTCTTTGGGCCAAAGATTCTTATGTCAGTAAGACCAAGACCTGTTGACACAGCAGCCATAGATATCACAGCAGAACCTGATGGGAGATGGAGCCATTGTTGGGACTGTTACAGCTTTAAACAAGAGCTAAGAGCACTTTGACCAAGTTTGTTGGAAGACTAGGAGAAAGGACCATAATTGGCAGGACTAAGATCTGTCACACTGGCCTAAAGTCACAATCCTCAAGGCTGAGGCACCTGCAAACACATTTTGGAAGCTCTTCTGCCTATATTCTACTACTAATCTGAATTAACATTTTTTAACTTCTCCAAGATGGTTCTATGTTGTTGGTGAGTGATCATATCTGTTCTTGGACCAACTCAGTAAAGTCATGAGATTGGTGTTGGGATGAGTAGAAAGAGATGTGGGATTTTAGGTCTCATGTCTGACTTCATGGGAATTGGTTTTGTGTTATTGATGTTTCTGAAGGAACAGTTCCTATTTGTGAAGGTGATAAAGGTCAGATATGATCGTCCCCATGTGCTAGGCCAAAATAAGAAAGAGAGCTAGTCAGATGGTGAAGCATAGCCCAGTGGGGTCCCGGAGATGGAGCTATATTTGTTTATCTCAGCAATTGAGAGACAAGCCAACTTCTGATTGCTATGAGACAAAGCTTGCTGGACGATTGAGGAAATCAGACACTTTCTTGCACTTGTGTTACAGCACTATACTGGGCTTTGATTTTTGACTCAAAAACTGATTGAACTAATGTAGTAATTGTCTTGCTCTTAACCTGGCTTGGTTCTATTGTTCACTAAACTTGAACATCCCTGTGTGGTATCCTTTGCCTCTCCAACCCCCATCTCACCTTTTTTTCCTGATAAGCCCCACAGTTGTAAGTATAAAAAGAGATTCTGTAAAGTCTGATTGTCATTTAAAAAAAACAAAAACACAACACTGGACCTAGTAATTAGTCAAGTAGGTGCAGGGGTGGGAGGGTTATGTCTGATCTACAGAGCTTAGTTTTATACTGTGAATGTTGTTCGAGGCAATTCCCTCTTATGGAGTCACTAAGGGTCAGACTCGGCTGTCTTAATGTAGTCCTTTTATCGAGATGTAAAACATGTAGTTAAATAGCTTATGGTAGAGTTTTTAAAAGAAAATAATCGTTTGATATTAACAACTTTGGATAAACTTTTAGACTTTGTGACCATAGCAAAATAAGGATTCTGAATAGATAATTGTTTTTAAAAATTTAGCCTGCCCAGGTAAACCAAATTCTACTTTACAAATTAATCTGCAGGAATTTTCTACAGAAAAGAGTAAAGTTACTTATTAGCTTGCAATCTTACCTTTCCCAAGCAAAGCTTTTCTGATACAATTAAGTTTGGCATAGCTGTTTTGAGTATTTAGTGCTATTATTAGCTGTGATATTTTTTGGTGAATGTGGTCACAGTTCTATGGAATAAAATTATAGTTTAAAAATAATTATTCCTCTAAAAGGAATTATTCTTTAGGTTTTATAACAAAGACAAAAAAGAAATCCCCCAAAATATGTACAGTTCAAGAAAGAGAATACTAGAGAAAACGAATTTCCCAATTGAGGTTACTAGCAAAGACAACTGATTCCCAAATGGGATATAAGCACATGCTTCCCAAATCCCCTGCACTCCTCTAAATGCCTGCAGGGTGATCCTCCATTGGGTTTCCAAAACTGTAGCTAAACTGGGAGCAGACTGCCACGTGTTTTCACTTTGTTTCCTTTGTGGAGTGGATTGACCAGCCATCCTTTCACTTAGCAACCCAACAGGACTACCTTCTTTATAATATCAGAAGGTTAGTTTTTACAACAAACTTCGGAGGATACTCAGTCCACCTCAGTGGTAAATGTGGAAGTCAATTTTGTATTCAACTTTGTCAAACTGAAGTTCTCTTTCCATCCTGGGGGCATCCAGTGAGGGAAAGACACTACCCAAGGTTCAATAGTGCCATGGTTATTTTTGTTGTTTTGTGCCATTGAGTCACCTGTGACTCATAGCGACTTTATATACAACAGCCCTCAACCTTGCTCTATCCTGTGCCAATCTCATTGTCTCAGACACACCTATCCCCATTACCCTAGTCACTGAATCATTCCATCTTAGCAAGGATCTTCCTCTCCTGTGCTGTCCTCCATCCTCCCAAACATAACATCCCTCTCCTAGAACTTGTCCTTCCTTGCAACATGTCCACATTATGTCAGAAGAAGCTTTAGAATCCTTGCCTCCAAGGAGCAGCCTGGTTTAACCCTCTTCAGGACAAGCCTATTTGCTCTCCTAGCAGTCCATGGTATATTCAGTACTCTTCTCCAACACCACAGCTCAAAGGCATCAATTCTCCTTCTATCATCCCTAGTCATTGTCCAGCTCTCTGATGCATAGCAAGTAATTGCAAAGACCATTGGCTGTATCAGGCACACCTTAGTCTCCAGACTAACATTGCTGCTCTTCAGTACTTTGGAAAGGTCTCTTATAGCAGACTTTCGCAATGCAATTAGTCATTTAATCTCCTGGCTGCTGGCGCCAAGAGTGTTGATTGTGGAGCCAAGCAAACTGAAGCTGTTAACAATCTCAATCTCTCATCTTCTATGTTGCTAATCGGCCCAGTGCAGAGAATCTTTGTTTTCTTGTTATTGAGCTTCAATCCATGTTGAAGGCTGTGGTCCTTGACCTTCTGCATCAAGCGCTTCAGGTCCTCCTCAGTTTCAGCAAGCAGGGTTGTGTCATCTGTATAACACACCTTGTTGATAGATCTTCCACTGATCCTGACCCCATATTTCTCCTCATAGAATCCAGCATCCCAGATAATCTATTCTGCCTATAGATTGAAAGAGTATGGAGATAGGATACATCCTTGGCATACGCCCTTCTTAATTTTGAACCATGCAGTGTTTCCTTGCTCTGTTCTGATTATTGCCTCCTGGTCCAAATATAGGTTTCACGTAAGCACAATCAAATGTTCTGGGATTCCCATTCTTCTCAGAGTCAGTCACAATTAGATTTGGTCCATGGTTAAGAGACCATAATTGAAATGTTGGCACAATGATTCCAAGAGACTGCTAGCTGGAGTTACCTCGTGGTGCATTTGTCTCTTATGAAAGATGTAGTGCATGTGCTGATAAAAGTTTCACTAATACAAAGAAATAACAGTAGACGGTCACACACTGCCTCTGTGCTTCAAGTTCTTTTCCGTGCCTGAAGATGGCTCCTCTCAACAAATTTTTGTTTGCCTTTTCATGTCTTCAAAAAGTTGTAACACAAATAGTACCACATCTGTCTTTATCTCCTAGGACTTTCACAGTAAAATTCCACTAGTAGATGGCTTCAGGGAACAGACATTTAATTTCTTATAGTTCTAGAAGCCTGAACTGTGAATATTGGCAGGGTTAGGTCTTTGCCTGTAGACTCAGTGTGGAGATTATCCCCAGGTTTTCCCCGTTTTTATAACTCAGGTCTTCCATGGCTTCTCAAAACACCCTCACATTCATCTTCCCACTGTAACCCTATTTCATTAATACCTTTCAGTTTTATAATGTACTTCAGAAGAAATTAGAGGAGGATCTGTGTGGTACTCTTGGGCAACTTTATTAACAGATTTAAATAAAAAACTACAAGAATAATTTCTCCAAACAAGGCCAATCTCATAGGTCCAGACATTAGAATTGCAATACATTTTTATTTGGGGACACAATGGAATCTCGTTGCTTGGTGCTGTCACATTGGCTCTGCCTCATAGGGACCACGCGTAAACAGAGTCTGCTCTGCTTAAACACAGTGTTGTAGTCATTATGCCAGCTCATCTCATTGAGGGCCTTCCTCTCTTTCAGTGGTCCTCTGCCATGTAAATATGATGTCCTTCTTCAGGCACTGGTCCCTTCTGCTAATATGTCCAAAATACAGGAGACAAAAGTCTTGTCATCCTTGCTTCTAAGGAACATTATGGTTTTACTTCTTCCAAGATTTATTTATTCTTTTTTTTTTTTAAGTGTGTGTGTGTGTGTGTGTGTGTGTGTGTGTGTGTGTGTACTATCAAATCGGATCTGACTGGTACAGGAGGATATTGCCCCTCCTTCTTCAGCAGAGTACCTGCTGGATTCGGACCGCATACCTCTGAGATTGCAGTGCAGCTTCTTGTCACTAGGAAGATTTCTTTATTCTTTTAGTATATTTCATATTCTTCTTAAGCACCACTTTGAATCAGGGTTCAAAGACAGCAATATTCCTAGAGTCTTTCTTATTTATTATCCAATCTTCACACACAGATTAAAATTGGAGATATTAGCAAGCTCTGGTGTCCTAGTAGTAAGAAGGTTCACAGCAATTCCAAACATAGTTCAAATCCACCCGCTGCTCTGAAGGAGAAGCATGAACTGTCTTTTTCTGTGTGATTTACTGCCTCTGAAAATCCACTGGAAGTCAGCTATGGATAATTTCTGACTCGATGGCATATAACAAGAACAGTTCTCAAAGAATATTTCAAAGCCTATCCCTTCAAGGGAGCTCTGGTTGCCTAGTGATATAAAGTTATACTTAAACAGAGTTCCAAAATATTCTTCAAATAATTTAGAAACTACTGAGTTAAATCGTGTTAAGCAAGAACTCATTTCAAATTCAAGATATTTTAGAATTTGTATTACAGCAAAGTATATAATGAACTTTAAATGACAGTATTAAGCAAGGAAATATTGCCAAAAGCATTTGACCAATGGACTTAAACATTTCAGTGTTACTCTGGGACAAGTGAATAATGGAGCTTGTTTTACAAAATTTCATTAATAAGTGAACAGATATTATATCATGAAACTATATGGTCATGTTTTTTAAATCTTTACAGCTATGTGAAAATAAAGAGATCTGTAATTAGCAATATTTAAAATATTATACCAAAGTCTACTGACTATCCCATGGACTGCCAAATAAACATGTATATCTTAGAAATAGTGCAACTAGAAAGATAATTCGCGTAAAGGAGGATGGTGAAGATTTGTCTCACACACTTCAGGCGTGTTGTTAGGAAGGACCAGTCCCTGGAAAATTACATCACACTTGGAGAGGTGAACGGTTTACATAAGAGAGTAAGACTCTCAAAAAAGGTGGATTTGTACCATGATTGAGACAATTAGTTCATATCAGATGGTGAGGAGGACACAGGATAGAGTTCAGATCTGTTTGTTGTTCATTGGATCACTAAGTGTTGTAATCCATTCAATGAAAAATTATTGATCCTCTTAAAAGTTAATGGAATACATTTGTTGTTAGGTACTATCCTGTTGGCTAACTTAAAACCAGATAGAAACTTTGTCCCATACTGAGCTACTTTCTTAATCTCACCTATGGTCAAGCCTATTGTTGTAGCCACTGTATCAAGCCACCTCACTGCGGGTCTTTCTCTCTTTCACTGACCTTCCACTTTTGCTAGTATGATGTCTTTTTCCAAGGCAAAAACCATCTCCTCCTGACAATATACCCCAAGCTTGTAAACAAAGTTACACCATCTTTGTTGCACTACTTTGGCCATATGACTTTCAAGAAGGTTTTGATTGTAATCTGTGGCTTGTTTGATACTCTTCACTAACATCACTATACAAAAGCATCAATTCCTCATTGTTGTCCTTAATTATTTTCAAATTTTCACATATATGGGAAGCAATTGATAATATAACTTAGGTCATGAACACCTTAGTCTTTAAACTGACAACCCTACTCTCTAGAATTTTTCTTTAATATCTGGTGTTCTTATTTTATATTTTTCTGTATTCTGCAATTATAGACTATAAATTATGCTAGTAGTGAGTGAAATTTTCAAATAGCTATATTATTTTCAAAGCAATTTTATTCATCTGCATAAAGTTAGTAATGATATTTGGGTTGGGTTTTTTGTTGTTGTTTTTGGGTTTGGTTTTGTTTTTGCAGAAGAGGTTGAGTTTCCATATCATCATAATATTCACTAAGCAGTGAGTCAAATCCTGGACCTGAGTTTTAAGGTATTTGAGCTTGAGCAGATTAACCTTACTGTGTTTCAGTTTATACCTGAGTAAATGAGTAATGTTTTATTTTTTGATAGGTGCCATTATGTTGACTATGACACTTGATGACTCTATGAACAACAGATCTGAGTCTTGCCTTATCCTGTGCCTTCCTCAAGATTGCAGTCTTGTTCAAGTCCATGGTTGCTCTCACCGAGCTGGTCCATCACATTAAAGATCTTTTTTCCCCTCTTTTGATCATGCTCCATCTTTCCCTGGTTTTTAATTGTTTCTGGTCAAACATTCTTCTAAGTGGTATAGCACTGGTCTGTCCATTTGTTGTACAGAGGTAATTCATGGTTGCTGTGATGCTTAACACTGTGTTACTGATGTGTCAAATGCAGTAATGGTTACCCTTGGTGGACAGTGTTTGGTGGAGCTCCCCGATTAAAGCAAGCTTGGAAGCAGGAGTGGCATCCACTTCCATAATAGCTTGCCTCCGGAAACTCTATGAACTTGGAGAAATGATGAAAGTTATACAAATGTTCAGGTCTTTTGTTCATAGAGTCACTATGAATTTTCTACACTCTGCGACACTTAACAACCACCACCTTTCCCAGAATGACAGCTCTCTTCAAGGACTGGGTCCTCCTGAAAATATACTCAGAGTAAATGAGATAAAATTTTACCATCTTTATCTCTAAGAAGAAAGCAGGTTGTACTTTCTTCAAGACCAATTTATTTATTTTGGCAATTGATTGTATATTCATTATTTGCCAACACCAGAATTCAAAGACATCACTTATTTTCCTATCATTCTTATTCATTGTCCAGCTTTTAGATGCATAGTAAGCAAGTAAAAATAACATGGTGTTTTACCATGACATCCTTGCTTTATATAATTTAGAGTATATTTTCCCAATGAAATAAGTCTTTTGATTTCTTGATACTGCTACTACAGGTATTGATTGTAGATTCAAGTTAAATGAAATTATTGTAAACTTCAATCTTTATCTTCTTTTCTCCATCTACATAATATTGTCTATTGGTTTAGAGAATATATATATATCATTTCTCCTCATTTTTCCCTATCAAGTTTTGTTTGTATTTTTCTTATTTGAATATATCCCCTTGATCAAATTTTAGGATATTTTGAAACACTACCTTTTCATTATTTTCTCATGAACAAAATATTACAAGCAAATATATGCTTGATTCGATTACTGTAATTCACCTGCATTTTCAGTGCTCTGTGAAGATGAATTTGATATCAGGATTGGAGAAAGACTCATCAACAACCTGCATTGTACAGATGAGACTACTTTTTTTTGCTGAAAGTAAAGATGATATAAAATACTTGCTGCAGAAGATTAAACACTACAGCCTTTGGTTTGGATTACATCTTACCATAAAGAAGACAAAGATCCTCACCACAAGATCAACAGTCAACATTATTACAGATGGAGAAAAGATTGAAGCTGTCAATGATTTCACCATTTTGAACCAACAACACCCTTAGTACTGTTGTTGTTGTGAAACACTGTTGAGTTGCAAGTGACTCACAGCGACCCTATGAAGGAGAGTCCTCAATGCTTGGGTGCCTTTCATCCTCTCTCCAGGTTCATAGGGTTTCCGGAGGCAAGCTCTTACGGAAGTGGATGCTACTCCTCCTTCCACGCTTGTTTTAATTGGGGAGTTCCACCCCACTCTCTGTCCATATTGGGTAACCAGCCATAAACGCATTTGACCCTTAGTACTAGCAGTCAGGAAATCAGAAGTATTACATTGAGCACCTCCGCAGTCAGGAACCTCTCCAAAATTCTGAAGAGCAATGATGCCAGCTTGAAGACTAAGGTGTGCCTGATACAGGAATGGTCTTTTTAATCACTTGTCGTGCAACTCAGAGCTGGACAGTGAGGATGACAGAAGAAGAATTGATGCCCTTCTCTTTTTATGCTGGAATAGAGGAATAGAGTACTGAATATCCCAAAAGAACACATATGTCTTGGAAAAGGAGTGTAGCCAACATGCTCTTTGGAAGCATAGTAGTGGAGCTTCATTTTTCACATTCAGCAATGTAGCTACGTATGGGTATTTCTTGGAAAGAGACATCATGCTTGAAAAGATGGAGATTCAGGAAAGGAAAGAAAGACCTCTCAATGAGATGGATTGACACATGACTTCAGCAATGTGTCTAGTGTGTCAGGATAGAGCAGGGTTCAAGCAGTCTGTTCAGGCAGGTCATACTCAACTTGATGACACTTAACAACAACAACAACAACATATTCAGTATACCCTAGGAGCCATATAGGTAGTTAAGATTGATATGCTTCTGATTATATGCTTCTATCCACTCTTAAGCACTGCTTGGACTTCAGTACATCAAGACTGAAGATAAGTATTCTTTTCAGTGTACTTTTTCTGTTTTCACAGCTTTTTTTATTAAATCACTGAGGTATAAACACCATCTATAATTGTATTCTTGTAAGTGAAGATGGATGACCAAATTTGTCATCAGCCTGCAGGAGTTATTAACTAAAATTGTGCATATAATTTCCAATGCCACATTTTACAGAAAGGAAAGAAGGAATTCTGCCTCCAGCTAGTTGAGGAATGATGAGAAAAAGACATGACCCTATAACCTGGTACCAGGCAAAGGATGAGGAGGCTTCTTCTCTCAGGGAACAGCTGTAAATCTAATCAAGACAGATTGAAAAAAAGACACATTTATGTCCTGGATGAAGTGAATGTAAATCCGCAGTCTTACCCAGATGGTATGATTCACAACTTTCATTTTATAACACTTGGTTTGGTGGTAAAATGGTCAATTTCTGTACCAGATCATACTTGTAAATTCTCTAGCAAAGTGTCATATTTTTCATGTAAATACTTCTACAGCAAGGATTATTTTTAGCATCAACTATAGGAAAGAAGTCATGAGCAACTTCTTTTGGAGATGCTTATGTAACTGTTTTCTCTAAGAAATGCAAAAGAAAAAGGGAAATGAAAAGAAACAGTCAGTCAAACATGTAGATAAGGAACATTCCGTTCCCTTGATTGAATTCGTTTTAAGCTTGGGGAAAATCCACAGTGATTGCTTTGCAAATCTGCCTCCAGTTTAGAATGTGATGCCTTGACAGTGCTGATAGCTATGATTCTTTCATTCACTAAAGAACTGTGTGGATCCTAACTATACTCAGTGTATTGTGACAGACCCCTGGGAGGTGGCAATGGACATCATAAAACTAATATTTTATAGGGAAAACATTAACAGATCCAACGACACAATGGGAGGACATTGATAACGAGGATTGAGAGGTTCAAAGGAGATTTATGGCAATTTTAGAAAGAAGATATAAAATGGTCACTGTTGTGATGTGACATCATTATATGATCTTCCAACAGATTTTCAGAAGCTTTAAATCATACAGGAGAAGATTGTTCATTTTCCTCTCAGGAAGCATCTGGTGGATTCAAAGAGAGAGACTTTCATTTTGCAGCACACCACCTTACCTCTAGACTACCCAATTAAAAAAAAAATCCATAAGACATGTATTAGCAGAGTAAAGCAGGTAAAAAATGAATCATGTGATAATGTGTTTAAATGCAGAACTAAATCACTGAAAATAAAATATAATGAGACCACTCATTTTCATTAGACTTCAGAGTATATATGAATGTTGCTGTTGTGTGTCGTTGAGTTGAAATTGACTCATAGCTCACTCTCAGTGGGTTTTCAGAGGCTGTAAATCTAATGGAAGGAGATTGTACATCTTTCTCCTGAAGAATAGCTGTAGGATTCAAACTGTATGCCTTTGGGTTGGCAGCACAACTCCTTACACCATGCCACCAGTGCAGAAGGACATTGTATAGATGTATTTGGACCTAGATAAATCTGACCCTGGTAGAGAAAAAAATGGGTTCAGTTTCAACAAATTAGCTCAGTTTATCCGATGCTAGTTGTGCAGTTCAAACTGTGTTGCTCTGCTAACCCAAAGTCTTCTCAGGTGGTTGGAATCCCCCAGCCACTCTGTGGAAGAAAGATAGACACTCACCTTCCCTGTGAATAGCCTTAGAAGCTCAAGGAGAGATCAGTTATGAATCAGAACCAAATAGACAACAATAAGATTTGTTTGTTGGTTTGGTTTTTTTTATTAGATGTTGGAGAACAGTGGTTCAGTGTTGCTTCAAATAAGTATCTTTCTCTGGGAAATACTGATTTGGTTCACAGTTATTTCTCCTCCGATACAGCTAGCATTGGTCTGTCAGTAAAGTCTTGGGTGTTGCAATGCTAAACAAGTTTAAG
>NW_006399831.1:7132246-7134346 GCF_000299155.1 Elephantulus edwardii | reverse complement strand
AGGAAGGAAGGAAGGAAGGAAGGAAGGAAGGAAGGAAGGAAGGAAGGAAGGGTGGGTTAAAGATCTGTTTGAAAATCTCGTCAATAGAGACTCCATTACTCATGATGGTCTCATCCCTTGGCACCAAGGCTTGAGGGAATGGAAGCATAACCCTTGGAGATTCACAAAAATAAGAAGGCAACACAAATAGTATTAAATGGGCATATTTTTTTTTCTTCTTTTTCAACTGTGGCCCTCAGGCCTGGTTCAAATTGTTTTTCTGTTAGACATTCTTCTAGGTGGTATAGCACTGGTCTGTGCATTGCTGTACAGAGGTAACTCGTGGTTGCTTTGATGCTAAGCACTGTGACATTGATATGCCAAATGTGATAATGGCTACCCATGGTGGACAGTGTGGTGGAGATCCCTGATTAAAACAAGCTTGGCAGCAGGAGTGGCATCCACTTCTGAAATGGCTAGCCTCCAGAAACTCTATGAGGTCTTTTGTTCATAGGGTCACTATGAGTTGTCTATGACTCGACGGCACCTAACAACAACAACTTCTTTACCTAAAAAATTATTGGAATGAGTTCTTTCCACACAATTAATTTCTTAGGATACAGGATCCAAAATTGAAAATGGATGATGAAATCAAGTCCTAATCATTGTTTCTAAGTTTTTGAGTTTAAAATGTTTCTCCATTCGTGTGATGCTTTCTACAGAGTGTTGATGTGGGTATAATTCTCAGTATAATAACTATATATGTGTTATAAATTCTGGGTCGAGGCCAGTTGCTCTGGAGGAGAAGGGTGGACAATCTCCTCCCCTCTGAAAACTAACTGGAGGGTCAACTGTGGCTCAGTTCCAACTCTATTACACACAACAACATGATATTAAATAAGTAGGATTACAAGTTGATATATAAAGATAAAATTAACCTATCTGGTTCCAGAAAAGTCTCCTCATGGGTCGAGGAATCTGTGACAGCCTAGTGGTAAGAAACTGTGCAGCAAAACTAAAGACGAGTAGTTCAAATCTACCAGCTGCTCCACAGGTGAAGGATGGGCAGTCTCCTCCTTTTGCCTTTGAAAACTCACTAGACAGTTAATTATGAGGTCTGTTCCAACTCGACAGCACGCAAAACCAGTAACAACTCCTCAAGGGTATAGTCTGCATGGTGTTAGTGCTTGTGTTATAGCAAAAACTAGAGAGCTCTCTGTGAAATCTACATCTAGCCATTACGACAGCTATAGTGAGAGAGAGATGCCACATCAAATGAAGAATGCCAGGGAAGCAAGGCAAAAATATTTCCCTCAGAAAAATGGAGATAAAAAACTTTATAAACAACATGAATTCGCCTCCCTACCTTGCTAAATGGTTTAAAAAAATAAATTAAAAAAATTGTCTGTTGGGTAATTCATTGGTGATATTTTTGTCATAGTAGCACTAAATAACTAAGACATGTATGTTGGGATAAATAATAAAATGAGTTAATTTTATAAAAGGTCATAGACATAGAAACAAACTTTTAGGGCTTGTACTGTTGTTGTTAAGTTTTTTTGAGTCAAGTATAACTTATAACGACCCTATGAACAACAGATCTGAAACCTTCCCTATCCTGTGCCATCCTCATTATCTCTGACACACTTGAGCCCTTTGCAGCAGTCACTGTGTCACTCTGTTTCTTTGAGGAACTTTCTCTCCTTCACTGACCGCCCACCTTTGTAAGCATGATGTTCCTCTCCAAGGAATCACCTATCCTAGCAATATACCCAAAGTATGTGAGATAAAGCTCTGTCATATTTGTCTCCAAGGAGCATTCTGTCTACCCTTTCTTCAAGTCATAACTGATTGTTCTTTTGGCACACCCTGAGATAATCACTATTCTTTCTGACATCACAGCCTTCATCAATTCTTCTTCTGTCATCTGTATTCATTGCCTAGCTTTCAGATATATAGGAAGTGATTGCAAAGACCGTGGCATGAATCAGGTGAATCTAAGTTTTTGAACTGACATCATTGGTCCTCATTAATTTGTAGGGGTTTCTGACACCAAACTTGCCCAATTCAATTCTCTTGATTGCTGGTTCCTAAGTTGTTGATTATGGATTTAAGTAAGAT
>NW_006399831.1:7116639-7128901 GCF_000299155.1 Elephantulus edwardii | reverse complement strand
AAATAAATTAAATTATTAAAAATTCAAAGATGAGATACAGTGATTTTTCACTTATTCATGATATAACTTTAAAAATGTTTTCACTTTTATTCCACTTGTACCTTATTGCTTTTTATTCACTGACTATTGTTTCCCTCATTTAATTTATTCTCAGATTATTTTTAAAAATCTCTCATTTACTTTGGCTTGACTATTAAATCTCTTCTTCTCTGTCACAGTTCTTTCAAAATGTATAACTGAACATAATTAATCCTGTAGAAAATAGTATACTAATCTGGTTGATCTTCCTTGATTTCTGGTTCTATTACTATTCTCCTACTAATAAACCACTGAATTTAATTTGATATAAGAAATAGTGTATACTTAGAATCTTAAGTAATTACTAATACTTCCTTTATGGTGAAAAGTAATTATCATATTTTTACCAATCATTCTTATTTCCTAAGTCTTATGACCCAGCTAGTGACACTAATAATCTCACTGGAGGCATTTTCCCCCCTCACTTTTAAATAAAATTGAGCATTAATTTTGTATAAACTGAATAGTTCAGTAAATTCCTAAACCCATTGTTCTTTTTCCCCCTTAAATTGTTTTGTTTCATTTTGTATTTCTGTCTTTCTGGAAAAATTATACAGATAATATATCTTAAAAATCTAACTGAAATAACACAGAATCAGACCGTATAACAAATTAATTCTAATCTCTACTTCTTCACTAATGTGATAGCCATTAACAATATGCTTAATTTCATACACTTAATTTATCTATAAAGTATAGAGTTAGTTTATTGAATGCTTTGAAACAGACATAAAAAAAAGGATAAAAAATAAGCTAATTTCAAGTTTTTGAAAGCTCATGGATGCTGATTTAAGAATTGGGATGATTATTATTTCGAAAGACAAAAATCTTTATGTTGTGCTTTTTGCCCATTACATGCACAAGTATATTGATTGCCTTTGGCCTTGGGCATTTTTTCAAGATAGTGAATTGCCTTAGAAACTAGAGACAATGTGTGCTTTACAAAGCAGAGGACTGGTTTCTTTAATGCCACTGTAAAGACAATGTCTTTTTCTAGTGAAATTGTGGAAAGGATTGCTTATAGCCTGGTAAAAAGGAGTAGGAAGTCATAAGCTTTGGGGTCCTTAGATGTAAAGCAATCTTACTTTGTGTGTGGCTTCATCTGGACTTGCCTTTTCTTTCCTTCTGTGGGAATTATAAGGCAGGATAACTCAAAATAACAAGAACTTATGACCTACAAAGCCATGAGTAATAAATATTTTACATCTAACCTTGAAGTGTCAGATCTTTTCCTAACATTAAAAGAAAAAAAAATTGGGTCTAATATATTTTCTTGCAAGTGAAGTAAAACCTAGACCCTTCATAGTTTTTAATAATCTGATCAGAAATGGCAGGTGACATAGATCTTCAGTGGTGGAGATAATGTGATAATATCATTCTATCTAAAAAAAGTTCACAGCTAAAAAAATACAGCTGTCAAATATATATATGCCACAAAATTATTCTACAGAAAAGTGTCATACTACTCCAGATAAGGATAAATATCATGTGGAACATCACTGCTGACAAGTTAGATGTACATGACCTTGAGAAAAGATAAATGCATAAAGCTTAATTAAAAATGTGAACATAAACTATAAAATCTGGAAATGGGTTGAGATTGATTCCATAAGAGAAAATGACCATAGAAAGAGAAAACTCTTGTGAATAAAGGTTCAGACATCGAATGAGTATAATCTCCAGAATGATAAATGTGAGAAACAAATTCCAGAGGAGTAAATTGGGGGAAAGATGTGTTTGATTTGATTTACAGGGGGAAAATAATAAATATTTCAAGAGTAATTTTAACTGATAGAAAGTTGAATTAAAATAACTTGTAATGGGTGGTATTAAAGAATGTTGTTTTTATGTACCATCGAATCATATGTGACACATAGTGACCCTATGTACATTAGCTCCGAGCCCTGCCCTATCCTGAGCTAATCATCATTTCTGATAGACCTAATCCCTTTTCTCTAGTCAATGAGTCAATCCATCTCATCCTCGGTCTTCCTTTCCTGCTCCCTTCCGAGCATGATGTCCTTCTCCAAGGACTATCCCTCTGGTCACATGTCTAGAATATGAGATGGAGATTCAAAATCCTTGCTCCGAGGGAGCAGCTTGGTTTCACTTTCTTCAGGACAGACTTGTTTATTCTCCTGGGAGTTCATGGTATGTTCAACACTCTTCTCCAGCACTACAACTTAAAGGCATTAATTCTTCTGTAACCCATAGTTATTGTCCAGTTCTCTGATGCACAATAAGTAGTTGTGAAGACCATGGCCTGTATCAGTTGCACTTTACTCTCTAGACTGACATTGTTGCTCTTCAGTAGTCTAGTCCCTGACAGAAGACTTTCCCAATGCAATTTTCTCTTTTGGTTTCCTGACTGTTGGTGCCAAGAGTGTTGATTTTGGAAGCAAGCAAGCTTACGTTATTAACTCTCAATCTCTTTTCCTTCTATCATGAAGCTCTCAATTGGTCCAGTGGTAAGAATCTTTGCTTTCTTGATGTTGAGCTTCAATCCTTATTGAAAACCACAGTCCTTACTTTCTGCAGCAAACACCTCAGGTTCTTCTCAGTTTCAGCAAGCTAGATCATGTCATCTGCATAACATAGTTTGTTGATAATTCTTCCTCCAATACCGAATACACATTCCTCCTCATAAAATCCAGCTTCCCGAATGATCTGTTCTACATATAGATTGAAAAGGGATGGAGATAAGATGCATCCCTGATGCACACCATTCCTGATCCTGAACCATGTAATGCTTCCCTGCTCTATTCTTATTACAAACTCCAGTCTAATAATCGGTTTCACATGAGCCCAGTTAAGTGTTCTGGGATTCCCATTCTACTCAAATTTAGCCATAACACATAGTCAATAAAACACAGATAGATATTCCTCTGATACTTTCTCTTTTCTGCCCAGAACCATCTAACATTGGTCATGATGTCCCTAGTACCTTGGTCTCATAAACCCAGCTTGCATATCCTCTAGGTCTCTTGCTGATATACTATTCGTCATTTTTTATAATCTTTAGCAAAATCTTGCTTACGTGTGATATTAGTGATGTTGTTTGATAATTTCCACACTATCATGCCACCTCTTTTTTGGAATGGAAATAAATATAGATCTCTATCAGTCAGTTTTCCAGGTAGCTGTCCTCCAGATTTCTTAGCATAACCTGGTAAGTGTGTCCATGACAGCATCTGTTTGCTGAATGTGTCAATTGATATTCCATAATTCCTGGGACCTTTTTGTTTGCCAGTTCCTTCTGAGCAGCTTGAACTTCCTCCTTCAGCACTAATGCTGTTTCATTAAATTCTTCTGTGCTAGCTAGCTCTTCTAGCTATAATGACTTTGTGTACTCCTTCATCTAACTTTTGATGCTTTGTGGGTCATTCTAAATTCTGCCCTCAGCATCATTAAGTATTGCAATTCAAAGTTTACACTTGTTCTTCTGTTCCTTCAGTTTAAGAAATGCTGAACAAGTTCATCCATTTTGATATTCAGACTCCAAATTTTTGCACATTTCATTATAGTAATTTACTTTGTCTTCATGAGCTGCCTTTGAAATCTTCTGTTCAGCTCCTTAACTTCTTGATTTCTTCTCTTTGCTTTGGCTTCTTGGAATTCTGTTGAAATATTCAAAGTCTCTTCTGAAATCCATTTTGGTCTTTTTTCTTCCTCTGTCTTTGTAATGATTTTTGCATTCTCCATGGATTATATTCTTGATATACTCCCACAGCTCATCTGGTCTTTGATCAGTGTTCAAGGCCTCAAATCTGTTCCTGAGATGTTCTTTAATTTCTGGAAGAATAGACTCAAGGTCAAATTTTGATTCTTGTGGATTTGGTTTGATTTTTCTTAGCTTCATTTTGAACTTGAATATAAGTAGTTGATTGTGTTTTTCACAGTCAGCACCTGGTTTCATTTTCACAGCTGATATTGAGGTTCTCCAGCAATTTTATCCACAGATATAGCCAATCTGATTCCGGGGAGACAATCAGGTGAAGTCTGTGTGTATAGTTCTATTTATATTTTTTAAAAGATATTTGCAATGAATTGTAAGAATTCCTTGATTAAAAGAATTCTATCATTTTGTCTCCAGTCTGATTTTTGTCACTCATTACTATCAAAGTATCTTGGTTGCATGTTTGATCAATTTCCAAATGAGAAAGTAAACAGAAGCCATCTATTTCCTCCTTTTTGGCTCTGGTTGTTTGTGTATATATTTGAATGATAGTGGTATTAACAGGTCTTCCTTGTATCATATGGATTATCCTGTCACTAACAAGATTGTACTTCAAGATAGATCTAGCAATGGCTTTTTTAACTATGAAAGCAACTCCATTTTTCCTCACTTTTTCATCTCCAGAGTAATATATCATATGGTCATCCGACTCAAAATGCCCCATGCCAGTCCATCTCATCTCACCAATGCCTAGTATGTCAATATTTATGCTTTTATTTCCTTCCTTGTAAATTTCCAATTTTCCTATATTCATTCTTCTGACATTCCACTTTTGACTCAGTAGTGTGTGTTGGCAACTATTCCTCCTCCTTTGTGATTCCCAGTAAATGGCTCCACCTCTGTTCTGTTGCTCTATGTACTTGTCCACTCTAAGTGTGCTCTATTGTACATCAGGTTTTCTGAGGTTTGTCATTTCAGAAGTGCATAGCCAATTCTTCTCCCTAGTCTGACTTAATTTGGGTGCTCTATGACCCTCAGACCTAGTTTTAATTGTTTTGTTCCAACATTCCTCTGGGTTGTATAGCACTGATCTGTCCATTTGCTGTACAGAGGTAACTCATGGTTGCTGTAATGTTAAACACTGTGACATAGATGTGTCAAATGTGATAATTGTCACCCATGGTGGACAGTGTTTGGTGGAGCTCCCTGATTAAAACAAGCTTGGAAGTAGGAGTGGCATCCACTTCCAAAATAGCTTGCCTCCAGAAACTCTATCAATGTGGAGAAATGATGGAAGTTATACAAGTTTTAAGGTCTTTCCTTTTGTTCATAGGATCGCTATGAGTATCCTACGACTTGACGGCACTTAACAACAACAAAAACAATAACAACTTGAGCAATAGCAATATTGAACAAACAAGCACACACACACACACACACACACACACACCCCCGCAAAGAGCCATTTCGGAAAAAAACGGAAGATAATAGACTTCAAGAGAGAAGACATCATCAGGAGGATGTCCTGCCAGCACCACACAGAAATACCATCAAATAATTTTAAAAAAATCTATATATTAAGTCATAATTCATGTAAACTGGTCACATCTAAAAAAATAATTTCATTAAGAAAGACACCAGTAAATTGGAAAAAAATATATTTCAACAAAGAAATCTAAAGATCACCAAGAAATGCTGAGAGGAATTTGCAAATAGATGTAATACTGGCTAGTATTGGATGACAAATGTTAACTTTTTCTCGACAAACATTGTGAAAATAATGGAAAACATTCTTTTCAAACTGACTTTGGCACAATTTTTTGCTTTGATAGCATAGTAGTCTAAGATCTTCTTTTTCTAAGGAAAGTGCATTGTCAGGGACCCTTCCAAAATGATGAAGAACGATTCTATCAGTTTGAAGACTAAGCAGTGCACCTCTTAGAGGCCATGGTCTTCTCAGTCACCTGCTGTGCATCAGAGAGCTAGACAATATATAAAGATGACAGATGAAAAAATTGATGCCTTTGAGTTGTGGTTCTGGAAAAGACTACTGAATAGCTCATGGACTGCCAAAATAACAAACAGATATATCTTGGGAAAAGTACAGCCAGAATGCTCCTTGGGGACAAAAATGAGTAAGCTTCATCTTTTATACTTTGTACATGTACTTAGATGAGGCTATTCCTTGGAAAAGAGCACATGTTCAGAAAGATGGAGGTTCAGCGGAGGAGAACAGGACCCCTGATGAGATGAATTGACACAGTGACTTCAACAATGTGTTCTAGTGTGTCAGAGATGATGAGGATGGCACAGGGTAGGGCAGAGTTTAGGTTGGCTGTTCATAAGGTTACTATAAGTTGTACTCAACTTGATGGAACTTAATAACAACAAAAGTAACTGGTGGAGTAGTGTGTAGGTGGTTATGCTTGGAACCCAAAAGTGGCACCACTCTGTACATCGGAATACACCAGTGGCTCCACAAAAAAAAAATAAAAAAAAATAAAAGGATGGGCATTATTTTTCTGCCTGCCCCCAGCTGTCTATATCGTGGTGTTTCCCCTTTACTCATGAGCTTAGTATTGTTCCTAAAGCTGTATGTTAGTTTTCAGCTTCTCACATCTCATTTTAGAGACATCACTAAAAATAATAAGTGATACACTTAGAGTCTTTACGAACCACAGGCTCTAAACCAAGTTTTGCAAACTCATATATTTCCAAAGATTAAGAGTTCAGTGCCTCGATCTTTAAGGAAATGTTAGCAGACCATTGACTGTTCTCTTTTTACAACATTAAACTAAAACTCAAACCTATTTATTGCTTTTGTGATGAGTCTCACCCATGGAGATTCTATGCATTACATAGTAGAACTGCTGGATGCATTTTTATTATCCATAAAATATAATATTACATTGGTAAACTATGCATAAATGTAAATGTCACAAATATTTGATATTTAAGTTATATATGTGCTTTCAATGGGCATAAAAATAACATTATTTATCTTAAGAGTATTCTGACAAATGAATTTTAAAGAGACAATGTTACTTGCCTGAGCTCATTGATATACCTGAGTTTTGGGCTACAATCATTGTACCACCACGTTAAAGGTTTTAAACAGTGTATATCTACATGTCTTTCATGCATCCACTAGCCTTATCTTAAATTTCAAAGGACAGTTTATGAAGAGCTTTCTAAGTATGCATTTTCTGAGTATGTATAAAGTCCCTTACATTAAAGAACATTTTATCCTCTCAAATAAGCAAACTATGTCTAATCCTAAAGAAGCCACTGTGCATTCAATTAGATATTTTAAATAACATGTTCTTCTGGCACTTGAATTGAAATATTTTTAATTGTTCCTGAAAATAGAACACACAGATACTGCATTTCTAATGCCAGCCCAAGACAATTTTCTCTGTGTGCGTGTTCTTGAAGTCCATGGTTAATCACATTGATTGGTATTTCAGATAATGCAGAAAGTATTGCTCCCATTAATTCACAGCAAAGTCTCTTTTTGAGTGATGTTTCTATTGTCCTAGCATCCTACACATTTCCTGATACATTCCTAATTCTGCTGAGTTACTCAAACTATCTCCTTGTCCATATATTTAAATGAACTGTAGAGGTTATTAACTTGCCCTTGGCAAATAATTTATTTTTTCTAAGACAAATGCATTTATAAATTCCACATGTGACAGTTTTATTACAAATTGTAAATAGAATGCCCTGCCAGAACTTTATGACAGCCATCACTAAGTCATTTGGTCTCTTATTGTATCTCAAATCTTAATGCTCCTGGATATATTCTGTTTAATCAGGAGCAAGCATATTTTGGGACATTGTAGATTTCAAAATTTAGAGTTTGGTTCATATAATTGGCTCTTTAAATAGTAACCAAGTCTTTTGCACTTTGATTATGCTTTCAAACATTAATTTTAATACCTGTATTTGTGATAGTCTTTGTTCTGTTTCTGTTCTATCTAGCTGAAATTTATTTCCAGATTTGGAATTGTAGCAAGAAACAAAATTTATAAAATTATCCTTATCATTGTTGTTGTTGCTATGTGCCATCTAGTCTCTTGTGACTCATAGAGACCCTTTCTGCAACAGTCCTGAACTCTGCTTTGTCTTGTGCCAAAATTATTGTCTTTGACATGCCTATCCTCATTACCCCTGTCACCCATCTCATCGAAGGTCTTCTTCTCTTGTGCTTCCCTTTCACCACTTCAAACATTATTTCCCTCTCCATGGACTGGTCCCTTCTTGTAACATGCCCAAAGTATGTCAGATAGAGCCTCAGAATCCTGGCCTCCAAGGAGCAGTCTGCTTTCACCCTCTCTAAGACAAACCTGTTTGTTCTCCTGGAAGTCTATGAGATATTCAGTACTCTTCTCCAGCACCACAGCTCAAAGGCATCAATCATCTTTATATCATCCCTAGTCATTATCCAGCTTTCTGATGCATAGTCAAGTAATTGCGAAGACTATGGCTTGGATCAGGTGCACCATATTCTTCAGACTGACATTGTTACTCTTCAGTACTCTGGAGAGGTCCCTGACAGCAGATTTTCTTAGTACAATTTGTCTTTTGATTTCCTGGCTGCTGGTAAACAATCTCAATCTCTTCACTGTCTATCATGATGCTGCAATTTGGCCCACTGGTGAGAATCTTTGTTTTCTTGATGTTGAACTTCAGTGTATATTGAAGGCTGCAGTCCTTAACCTTCTGGCAAGTGCTTCAGGTCCTCCTCAATTTCAGTAAGCAGGGTTGTGTCATCTGCATAAAGTTGGTTGTTATCATTAGTTATTTTAAAATTACATTAGATCAATATCTTTTGGCTTATTGTCATATCATGACTGTAACTATAATATTAGATCAATGTTTATTAATGCTTAAACAATTCTGTGATTTATATGGATCGAAGAGCTGGACAATGACTAAGGATGACAGAAGGAAGAATTGATGTCTTTGAGTTGTGTTGCTAGAGAAAAGTCTTGAACATACCACAAACTACCCAGAAAACAATAGGTCTGTCTTGGAGGAAGTAAAATTCAATTTCTCCTTTGAAGCTAGGGTTTTGAAGTTCTGTCTCACATAATTTGGGCATGTGGCCCAGAGAGACCGGTTTTTGGAGAAGAACATCATGCTTAGAAGGGTAGAGGGACAGAGCAAGAAAAGAAGACCTCAGATGAGATGGATGATACAGTAACTGCGGCATAGGTAACTGGAATAGGTGTCTCAGAGTCAATGAGACTGGCTCAGGATAGGGCAAGCTTTAGAGCTGTTGTACATAGGGTCCGTATGCAGTGCAGGCGACTCGATGGCATATAACAACAACAACAACAATAACATTAAATATGAAAGATGTATTACCGCTTTTGGTCATGAGGGAAAAATGTGCAGTCTCTTCCCATGCAATTCACTGCCCCTGAAAATCCACTGAAGAGTTGGTTCTAACTTGACAGTAAAAAACTAAGTAACAACATTACTTGTTGTCACTCTTGTTTTTTTTAATTTTATTTTAATCAAAGTTAACAGAGACTTTGGATTTCCATTCATTCATTGTTGCACTTTTCTCCTTGCTCACCCCTCCCTCCCCAATTCGCTTTTCTTTTAGAAAAGTAAAAGAAAAAAATCTTTCATTGTTATTCAGTCGCTCCCCCCAGATCCACTCCACTGTGCTGCCTTCACACTGGACTCCTGTCATGATTATAATACCTAATGACATATCCCTTTAAAACAGTTTTCTCCCTCATGTTTTTCAATGCAGTATACATTATTTACCCCCTCTTTCTCAGTCTTCCCTCAACCCTGATGTCAGTCCTATTTTACAACAGTGGCCCTATGCAATATTTGCCCTTTTGTGACTAAGACATTTCACTCAGCATAATGTCCTCCAGGGTCATCCATTTTGTATAATTCATGAGTTCCTGTTTTTCAATGCAGCATAGTATCCCATTGTGTGAATATACCAGAACTTCTCTATCCATTCATTTTTTGATGGGAACTTGGGTTGTCTCCAATTCTTTGCTATTGTGAACAAAGCTGAAATCAACATAAGTGTGCATGTATCTGTTTGGGTGGCAGTTATGGTTTCTTTAGGGTATATTCCCAGTAGTGGAATTGCTCGGTCAAATATTATTTCTATTTGCGACTTTTTGAGAAAGCGCCATACAGCCCTCCATAATGGTTGCACCATTTTACACTCACTTGTGGTCACTCTTCAGCACAATATCTTAATTACTAGCTCTCTCACATTTTAAAGTCTCTGTACCTCTCTGTGCCTTTTGTATGCACCATGACATCAAGAAGTAGCTACCTCTTCACACTGTTACAGAGTGTTACATGGGATCATACTTATAAAGCACTAAAATATGGTTGGGAACATACCAAGGGCTCAATAAGCATTAGCAATTTCTATTAAGAAAATTTTATGAGTTAATTATTGAAGTTGTTTTTCCTAAATACAGTAATATGCTGTCCTGTGAGAAGTGTGTTTCTTGGTAGGACAGGGTTCAGAGCTATTGTGCTCAGGGTCATTACGGGTCACAGTCTACCCGAGGGCACATAATAGCAGCAAAACAACATACTTTTCTCTGTTTCTCAATTGAATAAGTTAAAAACAAGAGTCAAAAGCATAAGTTCCTAATGGTCTGCCTTCTTTCTTTATTCACTGGTAAAACATTCAAACCATGAGTGTCAGAAAAAGAGGAAAGTAAAAAATAGGTTTTCATACAGTTTACTTAGTGTCTTGCTTTCACAGACTACAGAGTTTTGGTTTTTGTTTTATTTTCCCACTATCGGAATTTAAGTTACAGATTTAGCCTATTATTTTATTCACAAAAATATTGAAATGATGATATTCATCCTCTCTTCAAAACGATGCCTTAAAACATCAGTTCCTTATTCTGTGAAACTTCTTCTGTCCTTATCTTCTACAACCTCCTCCTTCGTATTGTATGTATGCACTTCTTAAACTTTTCACCCAGGAAGAGTACATGAAAGCTAAATCCTCCCACTAACTTGTGAAATTTTGAACAAGACATAGTGATGGTTTATCCATCTTTTTTATTATGAATTCATCTCTAAATTTCACGTTTTAAAAGTTGCTGTAACTTGAATTAATGAATAATTAATTAATTAAAATTCCACAAATACAGCAAGCACGTATCTTTCAAATGGCCTAAAAATCGATACTCACAGTTGCCCTTGTTTCTGTGAAGTCTACTGTCTCTAAGTTGCCATGTGCCAGTGGAATACATCCAGTATCTTTGGTGTATATTTCACACTTTGTCTTTACTCAAATATCAAAGTCAATACTTACCTGTGAGTCCTTCCCCTATTTGAAAATTGACACTGAACATTAACCTAACTAGCACTGTCTGAGTTGAAACCCCTGTTGAAAGTGATTGATCCTCTGTTCTCTATCCGCACTGAGATTAGAAAGAAAGAAATCAAACTCGAGTCAAGTCAGAGGATTAAAGAAAGTAATAAAGAGGCTGTAAGGAATTCTTTGTACTACCGTAGGAAAGCTATTATTGGATTTTATACAATTCTTTTCTTTAGATGTGGTTAAAAATGGAATTGACCGTCAAATTGCTGAAAGGGCTAAGAGCAGTGCTTCTTGAAATCAGTCCTTAGGTGATTTCTCAAAAGTCATTTTAAGTCAATTTCCATGTGTAGAAATATTGAAGTAGTGACTCATGGGAACGTCAGTGACCCATACACATTGTCCCTCTGCTATCTTCCAAAAGGAAAATTTAAGACTCATTAAATCTTTAATATCTCTCTTCTACCTAGGGCTATAATTTTCCTTACTTGTTTTTTTCATTACCTCAATGTGATTGTTAAGGCTATGTATCAGCTTAATGGTTAGACCATGATTAATAGTGGTGTGAAGAGTATTATGCCACCAACATTCATTTTGGAGCTTGATGTGAGCAACCAGTCATTTGAAAGGAAAAGTTCCTTGGGGATGTGGCCTGAATTCCTTACATATGGATGTTGATCCTGTTACTGATGCATCATTCTCTGGCCTCTGGTTCTTGGGATGTGGATAAGTAGCCTGCAATCTGTTTTATCCAATGAGCCAGCAGCATTACATCTGAATTGCTGATCTTTGATTTGTCAGACTCTGCAACCACAGGAATCAAGAGATGTGACCAGCATCAGGTAAGACCTAAGAACTCAGGATTTGCCAGTCTTCACAATTCCCTTAGCTATTTCCTTACGTGGTGAGAATATAACCACAACAGCAATATAGTTCAGATTCACCAGATGTTCTGTGACAGAAAGATTTAGCAATCTGCTGGCTGTAAAGATTTAAATCCTAAAAAAACTCTATAGTGTTACTTTGCTCTGTATGATAGCTATCGTTCAGAATTGACTTGATAGCAATAGGTTCGTGTGCGTGTATGTGTGTGTACTCTTTTTTAAAAATTTTAATTTATTTATTTTTCATTTCAGTGAACATCTACAGAGATTTTGGAATTCCATTCATTCATTGTT
>NW_006399831.1:7114662-7116009 GCF_000299155.1 Elephantulus edwardii | reverse complement strand
TTTCTCCACAACCTCACCAGCATTTGTTGCTTGCTGTTCTGTTAAATTTTGCTAGTTTTACTGGAGTGAGTGTGTGTACTCTTCACTGGTTTGCTCCTCTAACGAGCCTAGAGAAGGACATTTGGCATTGACAGTGGTTCTAGAGTAACTTTTTATTTGGAGAATTTACACTACTCGTGCTGAACAGGGCCTATATTCCTCATTTATTCAGCTTTTGATATGAGCATATTATATACTACTTGACATGACACAGATTGAATAAATGACAAGTTAATTAAATTAAATAATAAGCAAATGAAATTACATATAATCTCTAAAGTGACAAGAAATAAAGTAAGAGAAAGATACAAGCTTAAAGGAAAATAGCATTCATTTTATTAATAGACATTTTAGGTAAAATAAATAATTGAAAAGTACCAGATGGAGAGAGCAAATGTTTTGATTCTAGTCCTAGATAAACTACTTGAAAATTTTCAAGATTTTAGGCAAGAAGTTTTCTGTATAGCTGAACAACAATTCTATAAAAGTGACAGCAAGAGGTAAGAGCAACTTTTCTGCCTGCTTAAAAGTGTTTTTTATTGTGCTAAATTGAGGATGTACTTGAAAACACATGATAGATCTTATACATATGTAAAGTGGGAGAACTGTTCCCTTTGTTATCAATACTTTGAACTTATTGGTGGCTTATTAGACTGAAAATATTTATATGTATTATTTAAAAAGAAATGCATTTTTATATTAAAATGAAGGTAAAATAACCTTTAGTTATATTTATTTATCTCTCAATTTTATTAGGTCAAAGTAACTCTAGGAAATGTATGAATTGTGTTCTTATTTAACTCTAAAAATTACCTAAAAATAAGTAAATTATTGACATATATGCCTGATTTTTAACTCTAACCTCCTGGCAATTGCTACCTTTTCTTGGTGGAAAAGGAATTGTGGACCAAAAGGAGCTCTGGTGGCCTACTGCCAAGGAGCTGTGCTGCTATCCCAAAGGCACAGGGTTAGAATCCACCAACTGCTCCATGGGAGAAAGATGGGCAATCTCCTGTCCTGTGATTAACTGCTTCTGAATACCTGCCTGAGGATCAGCTATGGGTCACTTCCAGCTCCACCATACCACCACCACACAACAACCAGATAAGCTGCCATGTAGTAATTTTTCTAAGGTTTCAGTAGATGGATTGAACTGAAAACCTTATAATTAGTACCCATTAAAGCAAACCCATTCTATTTGCACTACACACAAGAAAAATGGGAAGGATTGCACAACTGGCTTCTCCTCTTCCCTTCCCTTCCTTTCCCTTCCCTTCCCTTCCCTTCCCTTCCCTTCCCTTCCCTTCC
>NW_006399831.1:7072329-7114562 GCF_000299155.1 Elephantulus edwardii | reverse complement strand
TTCCTTCCCTTCCCTTCCCTTCCCTTCCCTTCCTTTTCCTTCCCTTCCCTTCCCTTCCTGAAATTAACAATCCCCCTTTCAATTACAGATAACTTCAGTTACAGATTGATACACATTTTGTGCAAAAGCACTTAGTAATTTTAAGTTTAATGGACTCAATCAACAATGTGATGTTTATTTCCCAAATATAGATAGGAACTCCAGTTTCCTCTTTTTATTATCTGTAGTAGGATTATGACTCAAACATTTCTTTCTCTAGTAGATTATGCCAACATCATAGCACACTGAACATATTAAACCACATAAATGCAAGCACATTTTCTTGCATTGCTTGCCTCTAGCCAGCCTTTCCTTTATTTTTTCTCTTCTGCATGACCTAATTCCCTCCTTTCTTTTAAAACCTCTCTTTTCATCTAGCACCCATCCCTATCTGTTTCACACACTAATACACACACACACTACCATTGGGATAAGTGGGTCAATCTTTCTCTAAAATGCTAAAATCAAACTCAATAAATATTGGTTCTTTCAAATATCATTGAAGTGACTAACTGTCTTGTCTTCAGAGAGACAGTTCTGTACATAAAAACCAAACTGATTTGTTTTGGATCTGCCAGTCAAGTTTTCTCTTTTTCTGATACGTGTCATTTAAAATGAAAAAGTACATCATGCACCGATGTTACTAATACATTTGCTTGAGGGTTTCCTTTTTAAACATACACATAGGCTGCACAAATAGAATTTTTCAATATAAACATATGAAAATGAGATATTAATTTCTGTAGCCTGAGGAGAAAGTTAATGTCAAGGACAGAGATACAATTTAAAATTAAATGAATGTTTCTTGATTTTCAGGTTGACCAGTATTATCCCCAAGCATAATCTATTTCTGTTTTTATGACTTGATAGGAAAATATCTTTACATTCACTCAACCATATAGCAGATGAGGAAAGAAGAGTTAAAGCTATAGATGCAGTGAGGTAAAACTCATTACCATCCAGTAGTGACAGCATAATAGCTGACTCTCTATTACTTTTATGAGGCTGTAAATCACTCAGGAGAAGATTGTCCCTCTTTCTCCCTTGGAGCTGCTGGTGGATTCAGTGCCTGAGAAACATAACATTTAGATTAGCAGTGATACTCCTTACAACTATCCCAGCAGACTGTAAATGTCCTTAGGTGCCATCGATTTGACTGGGGTAATGAGGATAGGTGTGTCAGAGACAATGAGATTGGCAGGGTTTAGGGCTGTTGTACATAGGGTGGCTATGAATCTCAGGAGACTCAATGGCATCAAATGACAACAACGTTCTCTGGAAAGCAACATCATGCCCAACACAATGAGTCCACTGTTGTAGTCACTGTATCAATCAATTTCAAGGTTATTCCTCCCTTCCACTGATTTTGCACCTGTCCAAGTATGATATCCTTTCTTAGGTAAGAGCCTCTCCTAACAGAATACCTATAGTATGAAACAACAAGCTTCATCATCTCTGCCTGTAAGTAGCACTTTGGCTGCAGTTTCTCAAAGGCAGTCGAAGGGATATTTAATACTCTACTTCAACATCATGATTCTTCTTCTGTCATCTTTATTCACTGCTTAGCTTTCAAATGTATAGCAGGTGATTAGATAAACTATAGCTTGGATCAGGCACACCTCGGTCTTTAAATTGACCTCATTGCTCTTTAGGACTTGGCAGAGGTACTTGATAGCTAAGTTTCCCAAAGCTCTAGGTCTCATGATCTCCTGACTTCTGGTGACAAGGTTATTAATTTTTAATTTAAATCTTCTATTCATCTATCATAATGTTGCCTCTTGTCCACTGATGAGGATTCAAAACAGAAGTTGTTAAAAATAAATATGTTCTTTATGTTTTCTATTTAGAAACCTTAATTACTATTTTTTTACTTGCCAACATATCATCTTCTAGAAGTGAGCATGTTCTAAAACTAAACCGGTCAGGATGATGTTACTCCTACAGTGAGGTTCACCGCACAGCACTCTGATGCCCAGGGTAGGTCTGGTAGGACAGCCTGTTCTAGAACTAAGGAAGCCCTTGGATTTCAGAGATTTTTTTTTTAGCAGTAGCAGAAAGAGTTAACAGTACTTCTGCCTCCCATTACAGCTTGCACCCAATAAAAACAAAAGAATTTTCAGAGTAACTTTAAAATTAAAGGTTTGTACTATTTTAATAAGTTTTACTGTATCTTATAGATTTGTCTAGGAAAATATTAGTACTGTGATTTACTCTAAAATGCAGATTAATTTTTAATCTGTTGTACAGTATGTACCCTAAGGTTAAATAAGTGAACTGATACCCTTTTGGAAGCAGGACTGGCATCCACTTCCAAAATAACATGCCTTTGGAAACCCTATGAGCTTTGATAAATATCAATATTTGCAGAGGGGCTTCAAGTCTTTTGTTCATAGGGTCATTATGGGTCATGCTCCCACTAGAAGACAATCAACAACAGTAACAACAAGTCATCAATATGGATTGAAGCTCAACATAGAGAAAACAAATATTCTCACCTCTGAGCCAATTGGCAGCACCATGATGGAGACCATTTCAGCTTGCTTGTTTCCACAATCAACACTTGGCACTAGCAGTCTGAAAATAAAAAAAACAAATTGTATTGGGAAAATCTACTGCCAGGTATCTTTCTATAGTGATAAAAAGTAACAATGTCAATCTAGAGACCAAGATGTATCCAATACAGACCATAATCTTTGCAATTACTTGCTATACATAAGAAAGCTTGACAATGAATAAAAATGACAGAAGAAGAATTGATACCTTTGAATTGGGGTGATGGAAAAGAGAATTGAACATATCATGGACTGTCAAGAGAACAAACAGATCTGATATGGAGAGGATGAAACCAAGTTTCTCCTTGGAAGGTAGGACTTTGAATTTATGTCTCACATACCTTGGGCATGTGGCCAGGAGGGACCAGTCCTTTGATAATGATATCATGCTTGGGGGGGAGAGACAATGCAAGAGAGAAAACTAGAGGAGATAGACTGACGTAGTAACTTAGGTAATGGGGGGTAGGTTTTTCTGAGACAGTAGATTGGCTCAGAATTTGGCAGGGTTCAGAGCTATTGTACATAAGGGCCTTATGAGTTATAGTTGAGTCAATGGCATAAAACAACAATAAGCATATATTTGTTGTTAGCTACCAATGTGCCAGTTCCACCTCATAACAAGTTTATGTACTATAGAACAAAACCTTGTCTGAGTCCATGGCATCTTCACCATCTCCACTGTGCTTTAGACCCTTGTTTCAGTCACTCTATCAATATACTTTAGGTTTTCTCTCCTTTTTGACTTTACTTTTTTGTGCATGATGTTCTTTTCCAGGAACTGGTCCACATAATAATACACCTAAAATACATAAGAGGAAATCTCAGCATCTTTGTTCCTGAGACTTACTATAGTACACAAGATACTACATTTTTATGTTTTGCCTGAATATTATTAGTGAAGCGCTTGCTGCAGAGGGTCAAGGACTGCAGCCTCCAATGTGGATTGAGGCTCAACATTATGAAAACTAAGATTCTTACCACTGGACCAATTGGAAACATCAGGATTGATGGTGAAGAGATTGAGATTGTACACAGCTTTAGTCTGCCTGGCTCCACAATCAACACTCTTGGCACCAGTAGCCAGGAAATTAAAAGATGTATTGCCATGGGAAAGTCTGCTGTTAGGGACCTCTCCAAAGTACTGAAGCTCAATGGTGTCTTTCTGGAGACTAAGGTGCATCTGATACAGGCCATGGTCTTTGCTAGCACTTGTTATGCATCAGAGAGTTGGAAAATGACTAAGGAGGATAGAAGGAGAATTGATGCCTTTGAGCTGTGGTGCTGGAGAAGAGTATTAAATGTACCATGGACTGCTAGGAAAACAAACAGATTCATCCTGGAAAGGGTTAAACCTGAAGGCTCCTTGGAGGCAAGGTTCTGAGGCTCCATCTGGCATACTTTGGACATGTTATAAGGAGGGACCAGTCCTTGGAGAGGGACATCATCCTTGGGAGGGTGGAGGGCAGGTACAGGAGGGGAAGACCCTTCTATGAGGTGGATTGATTCAATGACTGGGGTAATCAGGATGGGAGTGTCAGAGACAGTGCGACTGGCACAGGACAGAGCAGAGTTTAGGGCTGTTGTACATAGGGTCGTCGAAAGCGACTCGATGACACATAACAACTACAACAAAACAATATGTCTGAATATTTGTGCTGTTTTAACTTACAATATAATTCTAATATTTTGTTTTTTATTTATATGAAAATTCTATTTAATAATATAAAGTAGCTGCCCTGATTTTACATAGGAGAGAAGAGATTTTTCTTGTCTGTGAAAGGGTCAGATATAATTATAACAACAACAATTATAGTACTTAAGAAAACACTTTGTAAGACTTTCTACATTAAATATTGTACATACATAAAGAAAAGTACATTTAAATATTGATCCCATTTTACAGATTAGGGAACATACTTTCAACCTCTCTAGTTATTCTTTTGGTGCTGTTTTAGACAGTGTTTATTGTGATGGGGAAGGTTTTCACTGCTTAATTTTCACAATAGGTTTCTAGGCCTTTCTTCCTAGTCCGCATTAGTATAGAATTTTCACTGAAACCTGTCCACCTCATGTGACCCTGTTGCTATATAAAATACCAGTGGCATAACATTTAATTTCACAATAAAACACAAGTAAATATGTTCTCTTTCACTGACAACCTTGATTAGCAACCCCCACAGCCCAATATGTTCTCAATTTAATGTAACCAGCGATATTGTCAAAGATTTTGTGACGTCTAAACAAGATCACACATATTGCTAGGAAAGATTTCAATATATCTTTTACAAACTCAACTTGATCCATAACACTGAGGGAACTTGGGCAAATGTCTTTTCTTCTCTTGCTGCCATTGCCTTGTCTCTGAATTACTTATCAAAGAATAACTTTGATCTACTGTCACTGAAAAGATGTGAAAATTATTTTATAATGCAATACAGATTTTACGACACTTCATGAGAAAATTATAAAATTGAAATGATAATAATTATTCTGTCAGTTTCTGAAACTCAGATATTCTGTATTTCAGTCTCTATTAGGAAGTACTTAGGACTTTCACAGTCATTTTGCTCCTTGGCAAACATTTTTAATTTGGGGTGGAAAAGCCTTATAATTCTAATAATGAACACCACTGACCATCTTGCTTATTTCAGTGAAGAAGAAGGGGAAAAAAATCTACACCAAAATGAGTTAGTACAGTGTACAAGTAAGGATATTGAAGAGGGTGCCATGCTGGGGCGTGCTCTGCTCAGCTGTATGTAGGATTGTTGTCTCGATGCAGCTAACAGCAACAACATTCCCACACATGAAAACTACCAGCAGAAATGTTTTCTATTCAAGGAGATATTAGCTCATTTTTAAAACATAGAAAATAAAAAGTTAAATACAACTTTTACTTAAAAGATTATTTTCTGGACCTTCTGTAGGAGACAAATAGGAAGAATGAGAGATAGCATTTAGCACTTTGGCTATTTTAAAAATTAAAAAAAAATGTTTTTCCACAATAAAGATCTCCTGTAAATGACTTCCAAAGATCTGTGTTATCCTGAATCAGTCACTCACGTAGCATATCAAAGGCAGTGTGCATATAAAATATAAAAACAAAGACCGAGAGCTCAGGGGGGTATATTTTTAAAATTATTTTTAATTAATGTTCTCATTTTAATTAAAAATCAAACATGTATACTTTAAATACACGAAGGTATGCTGATATCAGATAATTAATATACAGTAGATCTTGCTAGCAACCTTAACTATGTATTTCTTTCTTGTAGAAAAAAAAAAACCCTTTAAAACCTAATCAAGATCTTTCTAGTCTTTGAAACAAGTTAGTTTATTAAGTTTTCCATTTTAGCTGTTCATAGTTTAGGAGATTTAGAAATACTTTTTGTTTGCTACCTAAAATTAAATGTACTTGAAATTCAGTGCTACTAGTTATAGGAAAAATAACTGTAATTATTGACTGGAAAACAACTAATAGATCCATCTTGGAAGAAATACAACCAAAGTGCTTCTTAAACAAGGATGTAAAGAATTTGTTGCATATACTTTGGGCATGTTATCAGATAGAACCACTTCTTGGAAAAAATATCACGCTGAAAAAAGTAGTACTTGTTGTTATTAGGTGTTATCTAGTCTATCATGAGTCATAGTGACCCTATGAACAAAAGATCTGAATCCTGTTCTATCCTGCGCCGTCATGACACTTGCTGACACACAAGGGCCCACTGCAGCAGTCACTGTGTCAGTAAACCCGGTTGAGGGGCTTCCTCTCCTTTGCCAACCCTCCATCCTTTCCAGCATCATGTCCTCCAAGGAATAGCCCCTCCTTACAACATGTCCAAAGTATGTGAGGTGAAGCCGCATTGTTCTTGTCTCCAAAGAGCCCTCCAGTTGCACCCTCTTCAAGACATATCTATTCATTCTCTTGTCCGTCCCTGGGATGTTCAGTGTCCTTCTCCAATACCAAAGCTCAAAGGTGTCAATTCTTTTTTTCTATCATCTTTATTCATTGTACAGCTCTCAGATGCATAGTTAGTAATCAAGAAGAATATGATCTGAAACAGATGCACCTTATTCTTCAAACTGACATCACTACCCCTCAATAAGAAAAGTAGAGGGTCAGCAAAAAATAGGAATGTCTTTAGTAGATGGATTGACATAGTGACTGAAACAATGGTCTTGAGCAAGATGAAGATTGTAATGATGGCACAGTCTAGAGCAAGGCTTCGATCTGCTTTCCATTTGGCCTGTATGAGTCATAGTCAGTTGGATGGTACTTACCAACAACAATTATAAATCAAGTAGTTCTGATGGCATAGTCTCTAGTATTTAGCATTATTAACTAAATAGCTGTCCATCTTTGACAGTTCAAATTCCCAATACTTCCAAGCGAGAAATATGGGCAATTTCTTCCTGTTAAGATTTACAGATTCAGAAACCCAATGGAGGGTTATTTATGAGTCAGAAGTTACTCAACGAAAATGAGTTGTAAGACAGAAATTACCTTTCTATTTTGGAGAATGTACTTCTACTTTGAAGTCACTCTCCAAAATGTTAGATTTTAGCCGGTTTTTGCTATTTCAATATAATGTAAATTAGATAAAATATAGACTTTAATCCCGCAGTTGTAGTAGACATATTTTGAAAGCTTAATGTTGTTGTTGTGTACCATTGAATAGGAATCAACACATAGCACTCCAATGGGTTTTCAGAGGCTATTAATCACATGTGAGGTGATTGACCATCTTTCTCTCTTGGAGAAGCTAATAGATTTTAACCTTATACTTTGGAGTGCCAACACAACTCCATACTACCAGGCTACCAAACCTTTATAACCACACGTATGGTAAGTGCTCAGTATCTACCCTATTGAAGAGCCAGATGTAAAATATTTCTGTCATTGTAGAATGTCCTGTTGGACAGTATTAATCTACAGTCATCTTTTACCTTTTCAAAACTTTATAATCAAGACATACTTGTATTTTTTCTGCAACATAATTGTCAAAATTTTAATAATATATTCAAATTTTTGTAAATTACTTTAAAATTCCTTATACAATTTCAATAATGAAATTATAACCATAAAATAGTTTGTTAAATAAATCAGAGTGTTTAAGAAAAAACACATATTAATTTAACTTAAAATGCTACTGCATTTTAATCTTACTGATGATGGGACAATTACTCAGCTAATATCAAATGAAAATAAGACTATGACAAGTGATGACAATGTTTTGGGGTCTGGAACTATATGATTAATATGAATGCTGTACAGTAGAAATACAAAGTAAGCTATAACTGTGAATCCAATATGGTGATACAGTTTGTAAGATATTGGGTTCCTTAACCAAGACCTTGATAGTTACTACAACTACTACAACAAAAAACGATGGGCTGTCTCCTACAAAGATTATGGTTTCAAAAACTCAATGGATGGTCACCCAGAACTGACTCAGTGGCCATTGGTTTGAAGTTACTAGTGTGGTTTGTTTGTTTTTGGTTTTTGTTGTTGTTGTTGTTGATTAATCTTATTGAATTTGAACACTTTTAAATAGCCATATTAAATAAAGTTATATAGAGGTGGTGTTGTTCTCGGTTGTCTTTGAGTCAAGCCCAACTCATAGCAACCCTATAAATAAAAAGACTGAAGCCTTTCTATGACTACTGACATTTATAAAAGTTCATAGAGTTTCTGGAGACATGTTGTTTGTTGTTTATTTAGTCAAAATGATTTTTAAAATTATTTTTAATATTTAATCCATAAAAAGCTAATTAAGAAAATATTTTTTCTCATTTTAATTATTTGCAGTATGGTGTTTATTTTTCTAGTATAGTATACCTAATTTTGGCCTAGACATGTTTCACATTCTCCATTATTATATGAGACTCATGAATTTCATGTGAGACCACACAGATTTACATAGTTTTTATCAGCAGATATTCCTTGATTTACTTTGTCAACAAATATTTTTTGAACATGCAGTATATCCTGACTACCACACCCACAAGTAGGCTTCAGTATTGAGTGGATTTTAACACACTTGTAGAAAATATTCACTAAGGTAGTAAAACAAAAGAAAATTGTAGTATTGCATTATTGATTAAAACTCTTCCAGATAAAAATTCCCATGCATAGTCTTTGAAAAGCACCAGTGGAAAAATAAGTCCTATACAGAGTGTCCTAAAAGGCACACAGAAGCAAATAATACTTTCATCCAGGTTACACATTAGACTTCAAATCAAAGATTAGAGGTTTGAATTTACCAGTGTTCTATAGGAAGAAAAAAGATACAACAAACTGTAGCAGTAACTATTACTATTTAGGAAACTTTGTAGGGTTGTTGTACTTTATCATATATTCACTCATTGCCACTGAGTCACTTCTGACTCACAGAGATGCGCAATTTGATTTCTTAGGATGTAAACCTCAGAATCTCAGGAGGAGACTTAGCTTCTCTCTCCCATGGAAAAGCTGGTTGAATCCGTATGTGTACATTTCTGTTAGCAGTGCAACACATAATGTATTAGGACATCAGAACTATTTATTTTATCACATGAGTTTAATTGGCATCGCTATGAGTTGGAATAGAAGTGAAGATAAATAACAATGATTTTATAGCAAAAGAAAGCGTGTGAGGACAAAGAAACAAAAAGGTAATATGCTTAGGAGGAAGGGAATATGGAAAAGAAGGATATGCCAGTCTGAACTTTTGTGAGGTGGCATGGGAGAGAAAGAATATGTATATGTGTTTGTGACAAATTTAATCCATATGTGAGTTAGACATAGTTGAAGAACTAAAAGAAATGCATGCAACTGAAAGTTCCCCTCTACCAGCAAAAAATTGACATAAATAAGATAGTTTCATATCTATAGAGCGACTTCTGTGTCTATTAAGCTTATTAATATCTACCCAATATTTTTTTTGGTAAAGAGTAAAAACAAGGGGCAAAAAGTGTCAAATAAGAAAATTTTAAAAGTCACTGTTAATAGAGAAAACTATGCAGCAATTAAAATGTCTTCAAGCAATTGCCCTGGATATTCTACTACTGAAAGTCAATTTAATAATGTCAATAATACAAATTATTAAAGTTAGAAACTTTCTTCATACATCAATGTCTTGATTATTACTCTGAAACAAATTTCATAGTTAAATAGTGAATATCTCAGGTGACAGAATTTTTGTTGTTAAATTTGTTGCTTTGTCTATTTTATTTTTTAAAGTTTTTATTCATTCATTGTTGCATATTTTCTTCCCTCCCCTTTAAGCATCCCCTCCTCCAGTCCACTTAGCAATGCACCTTTTGTTCCAGTTTGTTGTCATACATGTAATACCTAATCATATATTCCTTTTGAATCATTCTGCCCCCATCTGTTCCAATGCCATGTTTATTTATCTATCAACTCTTTTCCTATTCTTCCCTCAGCCTCTAATGTCAGTCCTACTTTATAACAGCACTGTTACACAGTATTTGCCCTTTTGTGACTGAGATATTTCACTCAGCATAATGTCCTCCAGGCTCAGCCATGTTGTGTACTGTTTTACAAGTTCATTGTTTTCCTATGCTCTGTAATATTTCACTGTGTGTGACTGTACCATAGTTTTATAGGCTGGATTTTATTCTTACATAACAGCCTATTAATAGCTGCACAAGTAAAATTTAACTCCAACTTTCTAGAGATAGAATTCTTCAAATCTGAACTTCATAAATTGGTATATATAAATAGATATATAAGAAGCCTGGCCTGTTTTGAATAAAATATTCCAATTACATTGTATAAAATAAATGTATTTCTACAGGAAACATTTTGATTCCTGATGAAGGGTACTCAGTCATCTAGTCTGTACTGAGAAAATTGCTGCAAATAGTAATTAGTAATAGTAATTGAGAGGTAAAGGGTAAAATGCAATAATGCCATGTCCTCAACTATATTGAATGATCAAGTTAAACTTTTATGGTTTAATGAAACCTGCCACAGAAAAGGAGGACTTGGGCAAGGAAAGTGGAAATTTGAAATAAAATAGAAGAAAACTCAAAATGAGGAAACCATTATAATTGACTTGAAATGTGTCTAAAAATTATGTTCTAAAATCCCTTCATTTATAATAAAGAGTAAGTTGTAGTTACCATACTCATAACTGTGGAATATAGTAGACACCCTGAATATACACATTTTATTTTTATTTTAAATACCTGTATAAGAGTTGATACATTTCTTCCTAACATAGTGTAGTGGATGTTGTTTATTGTAGCAAATACACTTGCATAACCCATTATTTCTGAAACTGACTGAATAATTTGCCGTCAGACAAGTATCATCAGTTATCCATAGTACTCTCTTGTGTAATCTTGTCAAGTTGGTTGATGTAGGGAAAGAAGGATTTTTTTAAAAAACCAAGTAAAATAAGTAAACAGTGTGAGAAAAAGATAAGTTTGTCCTAGCATTTATTTCAAAAGATTGCCCCCAAATAAGAGTTAGAAACCATCTGGAACCTGTCATGCTGTGATGACAGATCTGAACAAGGAGACACATGTATGTGTCAGAAACAGAAATAGTTCTGTGTTTGCAAGCTGGTTGTCATCAGATATTTTTTGGAGGGGAGTAGAGTAAGAGATATGTTGCTTGAGAATTAGGAAGGAAATCCACAGATTTCTTTTTAAGAGAATGTGAATGCCTCTAAGCCTCCTTTTACAGCTTTCCTGATTGAGCTGCTACCTTTATAACCTCTTCCTCACTGTAAGCTTCTATCAGATTCCTGCTCAATGCCTAGAATATAAAGATAATTCTATGGGATATCTGTGAGTTCCAGGTTCGCTGAAAATGAAATGCATGACTCTTTTCCATTAGTATCTTTCAGTATTAATAATTGTGTGACTAGCACACCTATGCAAAAAAACTCTTAAATAAATATTTTAATTATATCAAGTCAGAGTCAGACAAACTCATAGCTGACCATCAAAGAGGATTTCAGAAGTTGTAAATGGCAAAAAAAGGAGATTGCAGCAGCTTTCTCCCAAGGTGGTATATTCAAACATCCAGCCTTTTGATTGGCAGTGCAACTTCTTACCCTCTAGGCCGTCAAAATGCCTTAATTAAATGCCTAAGACTTGGAAGCAGGAATGGCGTCCACTTCCTAAACAACATGCCTCTGGAAATTCTATGAACTTTGGTAAATGTCCATAGTTCTAGAAAGGCTTCAGGCCTTTTGTTCATAGGGTTGCTATGAGTCATGCTCAACTCAATAGCAATCAACAACAACAACAGGGGTAAGAGAGGCAATATCCTCATGTGCAATTAACTGTCTCTAAAAAGAAAGATAGGCAATTATAGAGTCCAGCCTCCTGGATAATCTGTTCCACGTATAGATTGAAAAGATAGAGATAGGACACATTCTTGACACACACCCTTCTCAATTTTGAACCATGCAGTGTTTCCTTGCTTTGTTCTGACAACTGCCCTCTGGTCCAAGTATAGGTTTCATTTAGTCATAAACATGATCAAAGGTTCTGAGATGCTCATTCTTTTCAGAGTTAGCCCCAGATTTTTGTGACCCACAGTATATAATATCTATCTATCTATCTATCTATCTATCTATCTATCTATCTATCTATCTATCTATCTATCTCATATATTGTTTGGTTTTTGTGTAGTTGAGTTGTAACTAACCCATGCTGACCCTCTAGTGGGTTTTCAAAGGCAGTAAATCACAGGAGAGAAGATTGCCTTTATTTCTACCGCAGAGCACCTTGTGAATTTGAATTGCATGCCCTTGGCATTACTCCGTAGCTTCTTACCACTGTTGTTGTTGTGTGCTGTAGAATCAGAACTAACACTTAGCTGACCTTTATATGTATACACATACATACATAATTGCCTTTGAATCAAGCACAACTCATAGTGACTCTATGAACACAAGGCTTGAAGCCCAGCTACAATTATCGACATTTATCAAAGTTGACAGAGTTTCCAGAGATATATTGTTTAGGAAGTGGAAGCCACTCCTGCTTTCAAATATATCTATATCTATTTCTATGTATCTATATATCTATCTATCTATTATCTATCTGAATTTGTATGAGATATATACATGTATATATATGTGCATGAATCTGTGTCTGAGTGACTAATAAAGTCTCAGCTTATTTTATAAATTTTTGTTAAAAATTCCAAAATTAGATAGATTAACTTTAGAGGTGATTTTTAAAAAAGAGGAGCTTGTGTATATCATTTAACCAAATCTAATTAGATAGTTATAATTTCATTATAATATAACTTATTCTCTGTGGCCCAATTATATTGCCTTAAAACACCCTGCTTTGGGATTCTGTTCAGGCTTTACTTCTTATATCACATTCTGACAATAAAATTTCAAATGATTCACCCTCCCAGCATTCTTTATGAAATCTTTCTTGTTCTAATAGGTCTCCAACATACCTCTAGAAATGAACTTTCAAATACCATGAAAAGTGAATACTAGAAGTTTCATTTTGGTCAAGGTGCCATCGAGCTACCTGCAACCTAAATCCTGCTCTACCCTGGGCCAATTTTATTATCTTCTGCACACTTCCCCCCACGACCCCAGTCACTGAATCAATCTGTCTTATAGAGGTCTTCCTCTCTTGTGCTGCCCCTTAGGCACAACTAATTTACTGAGTTGTTTGTGAAATAACTGATAATTATCTGTTTGTATGTAAATGACTTCTTGCAGTTAATTCTCGTTTTAATTTAGAAAAAAATACACATCACATAAACATGTGCATATGTACATATTTACGATATGTTTTATTTGCACTAAAATAAGAAAGCAATTTTTGTTAACTTTCATTGAGTTAGTTCCAAATCCGAACAGCTCTGTATGCAACAGAAAAACACTGCCTGGTCTTCCTTCATCTTCAAGATAATTGCTAGACTTGTGCTCATTGTTGTAGTCATTGTGTCATCCTTTCCCATTGAGAGGTTTCCTTTTTCTTCCTTACCCTTTATTTTACCAAGTTTGATGTCCATCACTACAGATAAATTTATTCTGACACCATACTTAAAGTACATGAAAGGAAGCCTCTCCATCCTCATTTCCTTTAAAGTTTAGAATTCTCATTATATATGGTGAGAAGAAAATTATAATTATTATTATAGAATCAATGTCCATACTATTTCCAGGTTATAAATAATACTGTCTATGACAACTAAACTGTGGCTGACTCCGAGAAGAATGGGAATCCCAGAACATTTAATTGTGCTAATGCAAAACCTATACTTGGACCAAGAGGCAGCAGTCAGAACAGAGCAGGGTAACACTGCATGGTTCAAAATTGGGAAGGGTGTACGCCAGGGATGCATCCTGTCTCCATACCTTTTCAACATGTATGCAGAGCAGATTATCCGAGAAGCTGGGCTCTATGAGGAGAATTGTGGCATCAGGATTGGCGGAAGATCTATTAACAATCTGTGTTATGCAGATGACACAACCCTGCTTGCTGAAACTGAGGAGGACCTCATGCACTTGCTGCAAAGGGTCAAGGACTGCAGCCTTCAGTATGGACTGAGGCTCAATGTCAAGAAGACAAAGATTCTCACCACTGGACCAATTGGCAGCGTCAGGATGGATGGCGAAGAGATTGAGATTGTTCACAGCTTCAGTTTGCTCGGCTCCACAGTCAACACTCTTGGCACCAGCAGTCAGGAAATAAAAAAACATACCGCGATGGGAAAGTCTGCTGTTAGGGACCTCTCTAAAGTACTCAGGAGCAACAGTGTCTCTCTGAAGAGTAAGGTGCGCCTGATACAGGCCATGGTATTTGCAATCGCTTGTTATGCATCAGAGAGTTGGACAATGACTAGGGAGGACAGAAGGAGAGTGGATGCTTCTGAGCTGTGGTGCTGGAGAAGGGTAAGGAATGTACCATGGACTGCCAGGAAAGCAAACAGATTCATCTTGGAGAGGAATAAACCAAGCTACTCCTTGGAGGCAATGATTCTGGGACTTCGTCTGACGTACTTTGGACATGTTGCCAGGAGGGACAGGTCCTTGGAGAGGGACATCATGCTTGGGAGGGTGGAGGGACAGCGCAGGAGGGGAAGACCCTCTATGAGATGGATTGATTCGGTGACTGGGGTAATCGGGATGGGTGTGTCAGAGGCGGTGCGGTTGGCGCAGGATAGAGCAGGGTTTAGGACTGTTGTGCATAGGGTCGCTATGAGTTGCAAATGACTAGACGGCACATAACAACAACAACATGACAATAGTCAAAATTTTCAGATCATTTGCCATTCTGACTAGCTTCATATATTTCAGCACATAGTGTATTTGACATTTTGACAATGAGAAGGCTGGAAGATTTTTTCCATAATGAGTAGAGAAATAGAATATAACTAGAAGAAAATGTGGATGCCTTTAATCTTCGTTTTATAGCTTTACTAATTGCACTATTGTCTTTGTAACTTTCAATTATAAGCAATTCTAGATATAAGAAAAGTGAAGATAAGGATAAGCTATTTAACGGGGGGAAATGGGAATTTTAGGTACAAGCAAAGCAAACTTTAAGGACATCTTATTGACTGAAGCCAAGCATAATGCTATCCTAAGTTAATTTTGCCCTAATACTCAATACATTATGGACACAACAAAAGTATATTCTCCTTGAACTGTAATTGTTGTCGTGTGTTGTCAAGTTGACTACAACTCATAGTGACCATATACACAATAGCTCTGAACTCTGTTCTACCCAAGTCAATCTCACTGTCTCTGACACACCTACCTCATTGTTGTTGTTGTATGTGCCGTCAAGTCACTTGAGACTCATAGCAACCCTATGTACAACAGCCCTAAGCCCTGCTCTATCCTGTGCCAATCGTACTGCCTCCAACACACCCATCCTGATTACCCCAGTCACTGAATCAGTCCATCTCATAGAGGGTCTTCCCCTCCTGTGCTGTCCCTCCACCCTCCCAATCATGATGTCTCTCTCCAAGGACCTCTCCCTCCTTACAACATGTTCAAAGTATGTCAGACAAAGCCCCAGAATCCTTGCCTCCAAGGAGCAGCTGCGTTTAACCCTCTCCAGGATGAATATGTTTGTTTTCTTGGCAGTCCAGGGTACATTCAGTACTCTTCTCCAGCACCACAGCTCAAAGGCATCAATTCTCCTCCAATCCTCCTTAGTCATTGTCCCAATCTCTGATGCATAACAAGTGATTACAAAGACCATGGCCTGTATCAGATACACCTTTGTCTCCAGAGAGATACCATTGCTCTTCAGTACTTTGGAGAGGTCCCTAACACCAGACCTTCCGATTGTAATACATCTTTTCATTTCTTGGCTGCTGTTGCCAGGAGTGTTGGCTGTGTAGCCAAGCAGAGTAAAGTTGTTAACAATTTCAGTCTCTTCACCATCCATCCTGATGCTGCCAATTGGTCCAGTGATGAGAATCTTTGTTTTCTTCTCCTACCTCATTACCCCAGTTATTATGTCAATCTGTTTCGTCCAGGGTCTTCCTCCCCTGTGCTGTCCCTTAATCTTTCAAAGAATGATATCTTCTGACTACAGGTCTAAAGTATGTGAGACTGAGTCTCAAAAATCTTGCCTCCAATGAGCAGCTTGTTTTTATCCTCTCCATGACATACTTGTTCCTTTTTCTGAAGAATCTTCTATTCCAGTTAGAACATTTAGCATCTGCTTCCATAAACAAAGTCAAGTCAAGAGCAAGCCATCAAGTTGCAGCAATCAACACTAGCTAACAGCATGAAACATCTTATCTTCCTTCATTTGCTTGGGTTCTGGTCAATTAATCTCTAGTCATCAATGTTTAGGTACAAATGGCATAAGCTGCAAACTCAGAAGTCTATATTTCTTCTTGTGTTCCAGAACTGGTCCCTTTAATCAGGCTTAGAACACACATGAGGCCAAGTAAGGAAGATGGAGTCTTTGTGATTCCATGTCTCTCAAGCCAACGACTGTTTTGTGCTTAACCATATATCTATGCATGCTAAGCCCACAGTGCTGGTGGAACATGCTCAAATTCAGCCAGTCTCTTCATTGCTACATGCCTCTAAATGTGAATATCTTTAATCAGAAAGCCAATGTGAATCTACACATTTATTCAAATGTAAACCTCTTCAGAGTATTGCTTGGGTTTAATGTTCCCTCTTGACTTCTAGTTCTGTTGCTTCCAAGAGTCATTTCTCCAGGGCAAGTCTTCCCCTTTTAGTATCAGTCAGCACTAGTGGTCTTGTATTCTTTCTCCCTAGAAAATACATTCCACTATTTTAATACCCAGTATTCATTCTTTTTATAATATATCTTAACATTACAACATAGAAGAAACATCAGTATGCATCAAGTAAATAAAAAATAAAAAGACACATAAAATGTAGCAACTATCACTTTAAATCATTAAGCTTATTTTAGCTTCACTTTTCTGGTCTCTGAAGTTTAGCATGAGAAAGTTATTCCCTTGTTCTGAGTTTCTCACAAGCCATTAACATTATTTTAGATTTTCCTCACTGCATGACATATTTATTCATTCCTTTATCCTCAGATACTATTTCTCCATCCTCCCATTTGTCATTTGTTTTTACTCAAACTTGTCTATGTTGGGAAAACACATGAGATTCAGCTACTGTGTCAGTCCAAATAGCAGGTAGCAAGACCAGTCTGGCAAGTGCTTCTCAATTAGCCCATTTCCATTCATACTGGGTAGTATTACATAGGTACATAAACAGTGGGTTATCTGAGCCAACAGGCAGAAAAGTAGTCTTCACCATTGTAAATGGAGCACATACGACTTGAAGGTAACAGCCTGACTTCTGTCTAATTCATAAAGGGGAATTTTGCCTATCAATAATATCCATAGCAGCAAACAGATAGCTACTAAGTCAGACATGCCATCCCCGCCCCCCAGGCTTCTGCACATATCTGTGCCAATCCTGTGGTTTCATTTATTGCCTCACAGACTTTATTCACAGTTGTGGTACCAGGAATGAGGTTCATTAGGAAAATAGGTTGGGAGTAAGAGAGGCAAATAATATCTCACAATATAAGTCCAGGTTTAGTCAAGCAGTCCCAAGCTATATTAGCAGCAAAACACAATTTCTTAATTAGTAGAAGACCTAGTTCCAGTTCAGCAATCAAATCCAAATTATTGAGTGAGATTTGTCTCAGAGTAGTTATAAGTCAACTTTTTCTTCAATCATCTTGCAAGAACAGCAAAACCTTTAACTGTACCCTTTACCTCAGGAGTTCTCTGGTTAAACTTTGCCACATTTTCTCCACAGCAGTGCCACAATCTCTCCACCACCATCACCAGGATCTTGCCACCAGGGACTCACTCTCACCAGATTCTCCCTCCAGGCTTCCTCAAGTCTTACTGTTCAGTGTGGGAATCAATCTCTCTTTCTCTCTCTGTCTCTGTCTCTTTCTGTCTCTCTCTGTCTCTCTCTTCTCTCTCCTCTCTGTTGTCTCTCTTTTCCTAGTCCCACAGTTGTTGATGATTTACAAGACCATGTATCTTAAGTTAAAGTCACTGAAGACCAGACAGGTCTAACATAATGGCTAGAAAAGCCAACTTTTAAGTTAACACCACAACCATTAACTCTACGTTTGCCAGATGGGATGATGGTCCAATTCATCCCATTATACCATTGGGAATTCTTATATATAAATTTAAGGATGTAGATACAGTTCTTTGCTCAGGAATAACTCCTGTTTTGGGTACCTGTAGCTGATCCCTGGATATGGGACTGCAACAAGTGACAAGAAGAAAAGAATTCCAAGTGATGTGAGGAAGAATTGTATGGGAGCACCAGCATATTTCCCAACTCTTTCTTCTTCAGGTATCTCTGTTCAGTTTTGATATCAGGCGTCTTAGTTCCTAAATTTGTTGTCCTTGCATTTGCTGCTACTACTGATAGAAGCTTGGAAGGAGGAGTGGCATCCACTTCCATAATAGCTTGCCTCCGGAAACCTTATGAACCTGGAGAGAGGAAGAAAGGCACCCAAGCGTCAAGGACTCTCCTTTATAGGGTTACTATGAGTTGCCTGCGACTTGACGGCACTTAACAACAACAACAACGGATAGAAGAAACCAAGGATTGGAAGTTTCACTCTTACATTTTCCCTCTTTATTTCTGTGTGCATCTAATTAACTAGCTTCTCAGGAGTTAAATTCACCAACTTCATATCATATGAGTAACTTTTGCTTTGGGTAACTGACTACAACATAATAGCTGCATTAATATGTGATTTTTTCATTTCTCATCCAGAGAATAAAGGCTTCTCATTTTCTTGTTTACCCTTTTTTTTTTACAAGCTACATGTTACAGAATCTGGACCTTTATAGTAAATCCCACCACTTTTGACACAAATTATATTTGCAGTTTGTCCTGATAAGTTTAACAGTAGACAAGTAACAAGAGGTACAGAGTCAATAGTGTGTCAAATGTTTGATCTGTTGTATAACTCAATGCTTTCCAACATCAACATCAACAGTTTAATTGCCATTCTTTTCCCATGAAACAGCCAATGGATTTGAACAACATGCTTTAGGGATTGCAGAGCAGTTTCTCAATACTAGGGAACCAGCATCCAAGAAAGTGTTTCTTTGTTCAAATATGTCAATTGGTATGCCATCAATTCCTGGTGCCGTGTTTGAAGTACTTGCTGCAGAAGGTCAAAGACTGTAGCCTTTCATATGGATTGAAGCTCAATATTATGAAAACAATGATTTTCACCACTAGGCCAATTATGATAGATGGTTAAGAGGTTGAGATTGTTAACAACTTTAGTTTGCTTGGCTTCACAATAAACACTCTTGCACCAGCAACCAGGAAACCAAAAGATAAATTGCAATGGGAAAGTCTGCAGTCAAGGAACTGTCCATAGTACTGAAGAGCAATGATGTCAGGCTGGAGATTAATGTGCACCTGATCCAGGCCATAGTCTTCACAGTTGCTTACTGTGTGTCAGAAAGCTGGACAATGATAGGGATAATAGAAAAAGAATTGATGCCTAAGAGCTATGGTGCTGGAGAAGAGTACTGAATACATCATTTACTGCCAGGAGAACAAACATGTCCTCCTAGAGAGGGTAAAATCAGGCTGCTCCTTGGAAGCAAGGATTTTGAGGCATCATCTAACATACTTTGGATATGTTGCAAGGAGGAACCTGTCCTTGGAGAAGGACATCATATGTAGAAGGGTGGAGGGACAACAAAAGAAAAGTCTATCGATGAGATGGATTGATTCAGTGATGGGGATAATAAAGGTAGGTGTGTCAGAGACTGTAAGGTTGGCACAGGATAGAGCAGATTTCAGGGCTATTGTACACAGGGTTACTATGAGTGTAAGCAACTCAATAGCTCATAACAACAACAACAGAAACAACCACAACAGGCAAGCAGCACTCCCTTAGAGAAGCTTTATTTCTAGGTATCTTTCTACTGTTTACCATAATAAAGTAGGCACTCCTATTTACTTTGGGTCTTCTACAAGTGTCCTTTATATCCTTATTACCAATATCCGAAACCTTTGCATTTAATGTAGGTTTGACTAGTAAAATGACATTTTCCTTTATCCTTCTAATGAAGATTCTTTAATGATAAATTCAGTGTAGTAAAGAAAGTTGAGTTTTTAAGAATTTTTAAAAATATCATATTGGTACACATACATATTGGAACAGTCACTCTGAAGGAAAGTTTAATAGTGTTACCAGAATTATTGGGTAAATTTTGGTTTTTATAACAAAATTGTGTTACTTATAAAGTATTCATCATATCAAAAATGATTAATTGAGCTGCATGATCACAAGTAGGAAATAAGCCAAAGAAAAAACAGAAATCTAGAAACATCAAGATCATTGCTCTGGGGGCCAAGTGGCAAGAAATTGTGCTGTTAGCTCAAAGACAGGCAGTTCTAATCCATCATATCTTGTGTAGAAGAAAGATGGGCAATTTTCTCCTGTTTGATTTAAAGCCTCTGAAGATACACTTGAGCCTCAGCTGTGAGTCAGTTTCAACTTGATGGCAATAAGTTCAGTCGAAAAAAACGTGCAAAATGTTTTTAATAGTCTGGGGAATTTCTGTTGATATGGAGACAGAAAGATGTATCTAATAATTACACAGATTTGTTTTCACAAACGTAAGTATATATGTGTGTTTGTAAGTGGGTAGTTAAAAGATCAAAGGGAATTTTTGAGAGATTTTCCATTTTCATCTTTCAATTTTTCTGTTTTAAAAATCTTATTCTCTAAGATTTTCATTTTAATCTTTAACTTTTTTGAAATATCATAGAAACACTAACAGATATTTATACTGCCACTCTAGGCAGGGTCTCAATATGCCTAAAACGGAACTGAATTTTTACTTAGTTCATGTATAACTCTGCTTATATATCCTCCTTGAGTTGCTAGGGAATACACCATTTCTTTTTATGCCAGACTTTATTCTCTATTCTCTTTATTCAACATTCTTAAAATTGTAGACAGAAATAATATTGTTGTTCAATACTGGAAGTAATGATTCTCATTTTTTTGCATTCTAGAGGGTCACTTTAATTCAGTCACAAATACTTTTACCACAAAACAGAAGTATATAAAAGTTTTGCTCATGCTGCATATGACATTGTTAGCACAATGATTGTGCTTTAAACTCATCTGAAGTTTCAAAGTCTGTATTTTCTTCTATATACTCCTCTGGAGCTCACTCAATGCCAAGTCCCTAGAGGCCACTCAATAAATATTTCATTCAATAGACAGTTTGAAAGCATTTCACAAGCGATCTTCAAAGGTACATTATGTAGTGTACATTCCTAGATATACTCTTGACATCTTTATATATTAATTTTAGATGCATTGAATTTATATTAAGGAAATTACTATAACTTCTTTCTAAATGTTTCAAAGGTAATTATAGCTCATTGATTACAGAGCATTTGTCTACGCAGGAACTACAGTTGCATTTCCAACTGTTGTTTACTTTGTGGTTTTATTCCCAAGAATACAGCCAACCTGTTCTGTATGTTGTAATAATGAGTAACACTAGTCCTATTTACGATTCTTCTAAAATACATTGCCATTTATAGTGTCATTCATATAGAAATAATGAAAAAATAATCAGTTTTGCACTGTTATTGATTATTATTTTCATTATTTTTGAGAGCAATTGGCTGATTACTTAGAATCCTAGCAATCTTCTCAAAAGTTTGCTAGGTGAAAGCTGGGAAATGTGAAACTAAACAATATGTGGTGTTTTATTTTTTTAAATAACTGTTGTTGTTAGGTACTGTCAATTGAAGGAAGACTCATTGCAGCACTATAAACAATGGACATAAATGTTTCCTGTTTCATGCCATCCTCTCTAATATATTAGAACCCTGTGTTACTGTTAGGATCCATCGAGTTGAGTATGGCTCATAACGATCCTATGAACAAAGATCTGAATTCTGTCCTATTCTATGTCATCCTCATACTCCCTGACACATGAGAGTCCTTTGTGGTAGTCACTGTGTCAACTTACCTGGTGAGGATCTTCCTGTCTTTTGCTAACCCTCCATATTTCCAAGCATGATCTCTCTATCCAAGGAACAGACCCTCCTAGCAACATGCCCCAAGTAAGTGAGATTACACTCTCTCATCTTTGTCTCCAAGGAGCACTCTGGTTGCACTTTTTCTAAGACTTATTTGTTTGTTCTTTTGACATTCCACAGATGTTTAATACTCTTCTTCAACAACACAATTCAAAGGCATCAATTCTTCCTCTGTCATTCATTGTCCAGCTCTCAGATGCAGAGCAAGTGATTAGAAAGACCATGGCCTGAATGAGATCTTAGTCCTCAAACTGACATCATTGCTCTTCAATAATTTGTAAAGATCCTTGACTGTAAACTTTCCAGTGTAATATGATTTCCAGACTGTCGGTACCAAGGGTGTTGATTTTGGATTCAAGATAAAATCGTTGACAACTTCAATCTTTTCTCCATCTATGATGATGTTACATATTGGTTCAGTGGTAAGAACATTGGTTTTCTTGACAGTGAGATGTAATCCATATTGAAGCTATATTCTTTAATCTGCAACAAGTGCTTCAAGTTCTCAGTTTCACCAAACAAGGATATGCTATCTGCATAATGTAGTTTTTGATGAGTCTTCCCCTGATATCATATTCTTCAACATAGATTCCAGCTTCTTAGGTAATTTGCTTAGCATACATATTGCAGAGAGGATATAATCCTGATATACACCTTTCTTTATTTTCACTCATGTATCATTTTCTTTCTCAGTTAACACAACAGCCTCTTGATCTAGGTATAGGTTTTGTATGAGCATGACTTTACACATGGACTTTACCTGATGGGCCTCATAGGAATCAGATGGACTACATCTATGGAAAGAATCATTGGAGAAGCTCAATATCAGAAGTGAAAAACTAGGGCAAAGGCAGACTGTGGAACAGACCATCAATTACTCACATACAAGTTCAAATTGAGGCCAAAGAAAATTGAAACAAGTTCATAAGAACCAAAATATGAGCTTTGAGTGTAGTCCACCTGAATTTAAAAATAATCTTAAGAATATGTTTGAAGTATGTAATACCAGTGATCAAGACCAACTGATCAAGGATATCATCCATGAAGAGAGCAAATGGTCTTTACAAAGTCAGAGAAAAAAGAAAAACTGAAATATATGTGAAGAGAGACTGTAAATTGTGCTAGGGCTTGGAGAAGCCAAAAGAAAGGGGAAAGATGTCAAAGATTTCAAAGGGCAGCTCAAGAAGACAAAGCAAATTATTGGAACCCTAGTCATCTTAACAGCACAATATTAACATGTGATTGGTTTAGATTACTTTGCATTTTATGATAATTGCTATGCATATTTTTGTGCACATTGTAATGTTGAAGCTCTGTCTGGGCCAAATCATACTTAACTCTTTGTGTTTAATGTTTTTAAAGCATTTGAGAAAGGTTTAATATTTTGTTTTTCATTAATACCAGGTGATAGGCCTGCACTGATAGAGATAAAACTTGCTGGGCATCAAATCTTATGTTTGGTTTACTGGTCCCATAACAATAGCTGTGAGCAATCACATTGTAAAGTATTTTAGATCTCTATCTTAAGTGCATGCTGTGCTTTGCAAAAATCGCAGTAAGAAAGCACATATACCTACACTTAAAATACCACCTTCATGGATAACATTTGGACAAGGAAATAATGAAGTATAAAACTAGTTTTACAGCTTATACTTTATTGGAAAGATTCTTGCTTAGTACATATTTATGTATTTTTTCAAAATCTGAGGCAAACTCTCTCATTATAAAACTAAGACATCTAGTCTTTAAGCAAAAGGAAACAAAACAAATGAACAAAAAATTTGACCAAAGACACATGAGCATTGAACTCTTTAGAGGTGATTTCTTTTGATTTATCTGTATCTCTCATTGTCCTTCAATCAAAACTGACTTGTATGGGGGGTGGGGTGCGGGTTGAAGGCTGTAAATCCCGTGGAAGGAGATTTTTCATCATTCTGGTGAGTTCCAGTCACTACAAGATAGGTGCCACTTTTGGTTAAGCAATGCAACTCTCTATGGATTAGTTCACCACACCTCCCTTTAAGGGAAGAAACGGCTTGCTCAGCTTAAATTTATACAGGTTTGAAACATTTTGCTTAGCATATTTGATAAAAATCAATTAAATTTCTTACATATCAATTTAAGGATCATCCTAAGAAAAAAGTATTTGTCCTAGCTATTTCATATGAAGCAGTGACAATATTTTCCTACCCTTTAAGCTTGAGTTAAAAACAGTATTGGTTTCGACTGTCATCATCTGGATTCTGGGAATATTTTAATATCTACCATATAACACCCTGGGAGCAGGAGCGACATCCACTTCCGAAATGGCTTGCCTCCAGAAACTCTATGTACGAACAGTGCTCAGGCTGTTCATTCATAGGGTCGCTATGAGTTGTCTACGACTCGATGGCATCAATCAACAACAACCATATAACACAGCAAAACAACAAGTTCTATCAGCTTTCCTCAGTGATCTAGCCTTAAAACACAAGCTGCTATTTCAAACATGAATTTTCTCTCACCTATTTAAATAAAATATAGACACTTAAAAAGATGACCTGACAGAGGGTGCATATTAATGTCATTGATATCACATGCAAGCAAGATTCTGCTGAAAATTATCCAAACATGTTGGAACAGCATGTTAACAGAGAATTGCCAGATGTGCTGGCTGAGTTTAGAAGAGACCATGGCTAGAGATATTATATTTAATGTTAATGAATCTTGGCTGAAAGCAGAGAGTACCAGAGGAATGTCTGTCTGTGGTTCATTGACTATGCAAAGACATTTCACTGTGTGGATCACAAACAAAGTGTTATTAACTCTGAGAAGAATGGAATCCCAGAACACTTGATCATGCTTATGTGAGACTTCTACTTGCACCAGGAGTCAGTTGTCAGAAGAGGGCAAGGAAACACTTCATGGTTCAAAATTGGGAAGGGCGTACGCCAGACATGGGTCCTTTTTCCATACCTTTTCAATCCATATGTAGCATAGATTATCTGGAAAATTGGACTCTATGAGGAGAAATGTGGCATCAGGATTGGAGGAAGATTCATCAACAATCTGCGTTACGCATATAACACAAACTTGTTTGATGAAATTGAGGAGAACTTGAAGTACTTACTGCAGAAAGTCAAGGACTTAAATATGGATTGAATACGGATTGAAGCTCGACATCAAGAAAACAAAGATTCTCACCACTGGGATAATTGGTAGAATCATGATAGATGGTGAAGAAATTGTTGACAGCTTTAGTTTGCTTGGCTCCACAATCAAAACCCTTGGTAACAGGAGCCAGGAAATTGAAAAAAAAAATTAATTTCATGGGGAAAACCTGCTGTCAGAGACTTCTCCAAAGTAATGAAGAATAATGATGTCAGTATGGAGACCAAGGTGCACCTGACCCAGGCCATGATCTTTGCATTTATTTGCTATGTATCAGAAAGCTGAACAATTACTAGGGAAGATAAAAGAAGAATTGATGCCTTTGAGCTGTGGTGTTAAAAAAGAGTATTGAATATACCATGGACTGCTAGGAGAACAGTTTCCTCCTAAAGAGACTGAGAACAGGCTGCTCCTCGGAGGCAAGGATTCTGAAGCTTTGTCTGACATTCTTTGGGCATGTTGCAAGGAGGGACCAGTCCTTGGAAAGGGATGTCATGCTTGAGAGGGTGAAGGGACAGCACAAGACCCTTGATGAGATATATTGATTCATTGTCTGGGGAAAGGGAGGTAGGTATGTCAGAGCAATAACATTTGCACAGGATAGAGCAGGGTATTATACAGAAAGTTGCTATGAGTTGCAAGCATTTTAACGGCACATAACAACTACAACAACATTCTGCTTTCAAAAGAATGAATTTTTGAGTTCTTGTCACTGATTTCCATTTAAAATTTATTAAGTAGAAGCTGAATTTTTTACAGTTTCTGAAAGATATGTAGTTCAACTATTGCTCAAGAAATGCTAACATGCATAATGTTAAAATTCACTATGATGATAGAAGACTCTATTTAAGGCTCCCTTAAAAGAAAAAGTTCTCTATAAAATTTAGAACCATGACAAAATAGATTGACAGTGACTGTAACAATGTACTTTCTCATAGCAGAAATTATAAGGATGGCACAGGATATAGCAAGATTTTAATCTGTTGTTCTTAACATTGCTATAAATTGTAGTCAATTTGAGGACACTCACCCAAAGCAATTCACATGTTAATGCAATCCCAATACAAATGCCAATCCCATTCTTCAAGGAGATGGAAAAGGCAATCTCAGATTTCATTCGGAATGTACAGAAGCCACGATTAAGCAAAGCACTCCTGAAAAATAGAAAAAAAGCTAGGAGGCATCTCAATCCCTAATTTCAAATACTACTACACTGCCGTGGTGGTTAAGATAGCATGGTACTGGTACAATGACTAACACATAGATCAATGGAATACAATTGAGAACCTGGAAATCAGCTCATCTATCTATGGTCAACTGATTTTTGACAAAGAGATGAAATCAGTCAACTGGTGAAAGGACAGCCTTTTTAACAAATGGTGTTGGCAAAATTGGAAAAGTATAAACAAGATCCACAGCTCACTCCGTATACAAAAACCAACTGAAGGTGCATCATGGACCTAGGCCTAAAACAAGGACTGTAATCTTCATTAAAGAAAAGCTTAGAAGAACGCTAGAAGTCCTAATCCACAATATAAAAAGTCTTCCAAGTATCCTGAAAAACTTAAAACCAGAAGATAAAATAGATGAATGGGACTTTCTAAGAATCAAATCCCTATGCACATCCAAAAATTTCTCCAACAGGGTAAAAAGAAAAGCCACAGACTGGGAAAAAAAGTATTTGGTAATGATCTCATGCACTTGCTGCAGAGGGTCAAGGACTGCAGCCTTCAGTATGGACTGAGGCTCAATATCAAGAAGACAAAGATTTTCACCACTGAACCAGTCGGTAGGATCAAGATGGATGGCGAAGAGATTGAGGTTGTTCACAGCTTCAGTTTGCTCAGCTCCATGGTCAACACTCTTGGCACCAGCATCCAGGAAATAAAAAAAATGTATTGAGATGGCAAAGTCTGCTGTTAGGGACCTCTCTAAAGTACTGAAGAGCAATGGTGTCTCTCTGGAGACTAAGGTGCACCTGATACAGGCCATGGTCTTTGCAATCACTTGTTATGCATCAGAGAGTTGGACAATGACTAGGGAAGATAGAAGGAGAATTGATGCCTTTGAGCTATGGTGCTGGAGAAGAGTATTGAATGTACCATGGACTGCCAAGAAAGCAAACAGATTCATCCAGGAGAGGGTTAAACCAAGCTACTCCTTGGAGGCAAGGATTCTGGGGCTTCGTCCGACATATTTTGGGCATGTTACAAAGAGCAACAGGTCCTTGGAGAGGGACATCATGCTTGGGAGGGTGAAGGAATGGCCCAAGAGGGGAAGACACTCTATGAGATGGATTGAGTCAGTGACTGGGGTAATCAGGATGGGTGTATCAGAATCAGTGTGATTGGCACAGGATAGAGCAGGGTTTAGGGCTGTTGTACATAGGATTCAACGGCACAGAACAACAGCAACAACAACGACAATGACATGTCAGATAAGGGACTAGAATTTATAAAATACTTGAGCACCACAACAAGATAAAGGTAAATAATCCAATTGAAAAATTGGCACAGGATATAAACAGCCATTTCACCAAAGAAGACATTCAGATGGCTAATAAGCACATGAAGAAATGTTCAAAACCCCTAAGAGATCTCTAAGAGAGATGCAAATAAAAAAAACTATAGGATTTCATCTCACCCCAGTAAGAACAGCAAAATTTAACAGCTCAGCAAGCAACAAATGCTGGCGAGGTTGTGAAGAAACTGGAACCCTTATTTACTGTTGGTGGAAGTGTAAAATAGTACAACCACTGTGGAAGGAGGTAAGTTGCAAATAGAGATACCATTTGACTCAATAATTCCACTACTGGGAATATACCCCAAAGGGACCATAACTGCCACCCAAGCAAATATATGCACACCCATGTTTATCACAGCTTTGTTCACAATAGCAAGGAGTTGGAAAAAACCTAAATGCCCATCAACAGACGAATGGATGGAGAAGCTGTGGTATAATCACACAATGGAATACTGTGCTGCAGTGAAAAACAATGAACTCATGCAATATTATTCAAAATGGGTGACTCTGGAGGACATTATGCTGAGTGAAATACCTCAGTCACAAAAGGACAAATACTGCATAATGCCGCTGTTGTAAAACAGGACTGACCTTGGGGTTGGGGGAGACTGAGAAAGATGGGTTCAATAATGTATACTGCATTGAAACAGGGAAGGGAGAAAACTGTTTAAAGGGATATGTTATTAGATATTTTTGTCATGACGGGAGTCTAGAGTAAAGGCTGCATAGTGGAGTGGACCTGGAGGGAGGGATTGTGAAACAATGAAAACAATTTTCTTTTACTTTTCCAAGAGAGGAGAGTACTGGGGGAAGTGTTGGGAGGGAGAAAAAGTGCATCAATGAATGAATGGAAAACCAAATTCTCTGTAAATTTTCATTAAAATTAATAAAAAAACTTTAAAAAAAAAGTAGGCAGTGTTATGACCTAGTAGTGAGGAATTGTCCTGCCATCCCCAAAGCATGTGACTTGAATTCACCAACTGCTACGTGAGAAAAAAAGATTTTCAATTTTCTCCTGTGTCATAAGCTGCCACTATAAACCCGCTGAAATGTCAGCTAGGAGTCAGTCTGTTATGTTGTATAAAACAACAACAAGCGGTATGAAACTTGAACTTGCTGGTCATCAGGGTGTAGAACACATTTTAAAAAATACATTACATGGGTGTTCTTGATAAAAATCTTATGCAGTGGTACTTTTCTATTGCAATATTAGTTAATTTGACATTTGTTTTTAAGCTTTTATGGATCCGGTTTTTTATGACTGCTTTATTTGAATTGACATTAAGAAGACTACAGCACAGAAAGTGGCCTAGTATTCTAATTGTATTATTTTGATTCCAATTTTATATTCTTACATGGTTTTCCTTTCATTGTTAGGGGTTTCCCCATTATGGTTGTTTTTTGGGGTTTTTTTTTAATGCATTCGCAGATATGTTTGGGTATATTAGTTACTTTTAACCATTACTAGGATTAAGTAGTGCGTAAGTATATAAAACCATATAAGATTATTTTAAATAATCTGTTGGTGTATTGTATTACATATTGCCTCATTAACCAAAATGTCTATGGATCGACTTCACTAATAGGAAAAAACATAAGATGTATCAGCTCCAGAATTAGTGGAGGGTTAGCATGCATTGGCATTGACTAGGTGGCAGTGGGCATTGGTACAAGATTATTTACCTTGGCCATATTAAAAAAAATAAATAAATTCTGTTTCTTGGACCAGAGAAAAATGAAATACTTTGTTTTGAGAAATTTTCCCCTTTTAATTTTCATTACTCTGATGGGATCAGGTCTCCTTCTCATGTATGAGCTTGCTGATTGTACAGGAGCTTTTCGCTTCAGGAAACACTGTTGCTCTATAAAGAGGTCTGAGACCAAAGTAATCATCTTAACCTGTTCAATCTGCTATTGTCTTTTTTTCAGTGTATATTTGATAGGTGCAATCTATTCATTTTGTAGAGTAACAGAGAAGATTACCCAGTCATTTTCCACCTTCTTGAGTCATCGATTCATAGCTTCTCTCAGTGTGCAATAACACAGTGGTCTGATTTTATACAATTTTCAATTGCTTTCTCAAAAATATAATTTGTTCATCAAATCCTGTGGGGATGAAAAAAAATACTGAAAATTCTTGACCATCTTCAATTCAGCTTCAAAACATACCTTTTTTTTTTTCTTTCCTCTGAAGAAACATGACCTTTCTCTTCACTTAATTGCCTATCTGATTACAACTTGTACATCCACTACCGTTTACCCCAAGTTTTCTGGAACATTTTCTTGCCTTTCATATTACTGGTATAGAATTAAATTTTTCTTATGCTCTCTCTGGCTACATCGAAGCACAATCCAATATTACTGTTGAAATTGGCCCTTTTGTTTTTCTGTTGTTCCTTTCAAAGGCTTTTAGCAAATCATTTTTGTCCTACAAGGGTATCAATTCCACCATGTTTCTGCAGGATTATGTGTGGAGAAACAATATCAGAGTCCAAAGGCAAGTCTGAAAAATAACAGCTAAGTTTAATAAGAGACCATTTCAACTCCAGTGGGACAAGAAGAACTTTTCTTGTTTAGGAAAAGTTTTGATTATTGCTTGAAAGTGAATTGTATTGGAAAGAAATATAATCCAACTAGTCTTTCACTAGATAAATGTTTCTTATATGTAGTATATATTTAGTGTATATATTACTAAGTTCCTAAATGATAACGCTTACCAACTCCACCAATTCTAATTTCTCTATAAAAGTGATTGTAAAAAGTGATTCAATTGCAAAGAACTTATTAGAAGTAATTTAAGTGCATTGATTTAATCATAATGTTGGTGTTCAAGTCAAAGTCAGTGCTGCCAAGATTTCAGTTCACAGGGACCCTGTAGGATAGAAGTGCCCCAAATTTTTCTTTACAAAGAAGATCTTCACCTGTTTCCATTTAATTATTGTGCTACCAGGAATCCTCCTAGTGTTACTCTAAGATAGAGAAATAACCATTTTCCATTAAGACAGATAATACTTTTAAGTTACTATCCATATGCCAAACAAATTGATTCCAACAGATAGTTACTTTATTTGTTGCTTGGTAATTTCAGCTATCGTATTTACAAAAGCAGATTACTAGCAATCAAAAAAAGATGGAAATTAACCAAGTACAGTAGCAAAGTTTAACAATACAGCAAAAAATAAATGTTAGAGAGGACATTGGAACTCTCATATACTGCTGGTGGAATTTTAAAACAAGGGTTATGGAAGGCAGTTTGGGATTTCCTCAATAAGCTGAACATATAAATCCCAAAAGAACTGGCTATTTCACTGCTAGGAACATACCTCAAGGAAATCAAACCAGAAAAACGAATGGGTATATGTACACATATGTTCATAGCAGCATTATGCATAATAGCAGGGAAATGGGAGCAGAACAACACCTATCAACAGGCAAATGGATTGAGAAATTGTGGTGCCTTCATACAATGGAATACTTTGCACTAAGGAAAAATTATTTAATAAAATACTAAATAACGTGAACGAGTTCAGATAGCATTATCCTGAATCAACTAACTTATTCACATAAGAACAAATACTGCATAGACAGCTATTGTGAAAAGAGGAAAACTGAGCAAGATATTTATAAATATTCAAAAAGGACAGAAGAAGTAGAGAAGGTGGTCAAAAGAAGGGGAAGAAGGGAAAACTACTGACAGATTAGTGGGCAAAAGAAGTATGAAGGGGGTGTGAGGAATAGGAAAGATTCATTGGGGACTTGAAGAGATGACAATAATGGCATAGATAAATAGTAATTAATCATATAATGTACTATGTATATGAATGATTGTATAACACACAATGTACATGAATGAAAAATAATGTGTATGAATTACTTTATGATAACCAAAAAGAAAACAAAACAAAACAAAAGCCCACACAAGCAGATCTCTAGGCCTTTCTTCCTTGGTACTATTTGAGCATATTCAAACTGCCAGTCTTTAATTTGGGCACAAACCACTTGCATCCCTCAGATTTCCTAAAATTTAGAAAAAAAAGAATGAAGATAAGAGGTTGTCTTTTTCTAGAAGAGAAAATAATTAAATCCATATTGTACTTTGGGCATGTTGCAAGGAGGGACTTCCGGTCCTTGGAGAGGGACATCATGTTTGGAGAGTGGAGGTACGGCACAGAAGAAGAAAACCCTCGATGAGATGGTTCAGTTCTGTGAGTGGAGTGGTGGGAATGAGTGCGTTTGAGATGGCTAGGTTGGCACAGGATAGAACGGCATTTAGGACTCTTGTACATAGGGTCGCTATGAGTCGCAAATGACTCGATGGCACATAACAACAACAACAACATAGCAATGTGACTTTCGTTTTTTTTTTACTCTTTAATCTGTAATCTAATCAGAATAGCATTTAGGAATGCCCTTTTCTTTCATAACTCCTTGTTTACATGTCTTAGGCAGAAACTTTTCTATTTCCTTGTCCCTTGCCTCACTAAGTTCATGTTCTGTAATATTTTGCATACACTTGTGTGCATTTTTGTCCAATTTAAAATGTAATTTTCACCCACATTACCAATTTCCTTCCATTACTACTTATGGGGGACTCATTAACTGTTCAAGGTTTGCTCAGTAACTAATATGTTCTAAGCACTGTTTTAGAAATTGCAGATACAAAAGTAAATAATATATAAGCATTTCTCTCCAAGAGTTCAGTCAATGGAAATTTTACATATGATAAGAAATAATTATTATAAAAGGATTTATAAACTATTAAACATAATCACAAAATCTTCTGTAGGACAGAATTGGGAGCAATCATATAAAAGGAAAAAGAGGTTTGGAGGAATTATATTTACATTCTCTTGACTTATGCAGTTAATTTTGCCTGGAAGAGATGAACTCCACTGACAGTGCAGTCTAGCCCCAGGGTAAAGACCTGAAATGCTATGATATCTCTCTTGAACTAGAAAGAGTAGGAATTTATATAGTAGTTTAAGAGTGGTCTTGGCAGGTCACTGCGTCTTGTATCAATTCTGTAGAAAATGGAGATTCACTGAAGAATTGGAATCGGAAAAGGAACGACTACATTTCAAATTTTCAGCATCACTTTGGTGACAATGAGATGATGAACAAAAAAGAGATGGATTTCTTTGTTGTGGTTAAGTGCTGTCAATTCAACTTTGACTCACAGCAGTGTTTTATGTACAACAGAATGAAACTCTGCCTGTTCTTGCCCCCTCCTCGCAATCTTTACTCTGCTTACACCACTTATTGCAAGATCTTCCTCTCCTTGTCTGACCTCCCACTGTCACAAGAATGATGTACTTATCCAAGGACTAGCCTTTCTTGATAACATATCCAAACTATGTGAGATAAATCATTATGGACAAGGAGAAATCTATTAGGAAGGTATTGCTAAGTCTGAAAGAATGGAACACAGGCATATACAGCACCAGAAATAAGGAATAGGTCAAAGAAATATTGCTAATGGATACTAATTTTTTTTTGCTGTAAAAATGTGACAAGGAAATTGAATTAAAGATTAAATTCCAGATTTGTGGCTTATATGAATGATAATGATAATAAATGAAAATACAATGTGGTACATATACCATTATTCACTGAAACATATTCCTTTCCCTACAAGAGGTTTATAATACCTGATTTGTGGATTTCATTGCATGCATATCGTATCTTTGGATGAAGATGATCAGGAATACAATGTCTTTTTATTAGAAGGCAGCTTTAACACCTAACACTTAAATGACAATGCTCACGTTCTCCTCAGCAATGAGAGTAGCAAAGCCCCAGACTTTTTTTTTAATGGCAAAATAGTGATTACAAAGTAAAAAGAATATGGAGAAGGGCTTCCATTAACCAAGAATAAACCTCTTCTTCTAAGCCAGTACTGTCCTGTCTTTGTTGTTTAGTCATATCTTTTTATTTTTTTAAGAAAATTTTTATTTTATTCTGGTTTCTTGACAAAGTTCTTGTACTTTGTTTTGTTCACAGTGGATCTTTCCCATTTCCTTTACCCACCTCTCCCTCCACTCATCAACTTGTGTGACCCTATGGTTACCCATCTCACCCCCCCACTCATGCCCATCCTGACCCTGCTTCCACTCCCCACACATTAGGTTATCCTACATGTTTTGCTAGTTATCTATTTATACAATAATGATCTTATACTGTATTTGTCCTTTATGGGATTGAGTTAGGATCACTTAGCATAATGCTCTCCTGGCACTCCCAAGTTAGGTAGTGATTTACAAAATCATCGATCCAGCATGCTACGTAGTATTACATTACGTGAATGTGCCATAATATCTCAATCCATTCAATTGTAGCTTGACATTTGGGCTGTTTCTGTGTTCTTTACAATGGTGAGTAACACTGCTATGCTTGGTCATTTCTTTCTTTTTTTTTTACCTGCTTGTTCTATACTGTCAAATTGGATCCTACTTGCACAGGAGGAGATTGCCCCTCCTTCTCCAGCAAAGTAGGATGGCTTTAGGATTGCAGCACAATTCCTTGCCAGTAGGTCACCAGAGCTCCTTTGGTCATTTCTTAATATCATGCTTGCTGAAAGGTTGAACTAAATAGTGATATATGTGAGATCTATAAAACCACACTATTTTTTATTCCAAATCATTCTTCTTAATCTATTTGTACTTCAATTTTCTTACCCCTAAATCATAGATGATGGTGAGTCTCCCTCTAATGCTGATGACATATTCCTCTTCATAAATTCCAACTTCTCAAATAATTATCTCCACATACATACTACAGCACACCGATAGAGAATTGTTAAATGTGCGAGCTGGGTTTAGAAGACGTCATGGTCCTAGGGATATTATCACTAATGTTAAGTGGTTCTTGGCTGAAAGCAGAGAGTGAGAGCACTAGAGGAATATCTGTGTTTCATTGACTATGCAAAGACATGTGATTGTGTGGACCACAACAAACTGTGCCTAACTTTGAGAAGAATAGGAATCCTAGAACATTTGATCATGCTTATGCAAAACCTATACTTGGATCAGGAGGCAATAATCAGAACAAAACAAGTATAGGTTTTATTTCTACTTTCATATGCATAATTAGTTCCTTTATGGGAGTCAGGCCAATAGGCAGATCATGGTAGATGGATAAAAGATTGAGGTTGTTAATGCCATCTTACTTGGATCCACAAACAACATTCTTGGCACCAGCAGTAAGGAAATCAAGACGAGGTGCACTGGGGAAAAATTTGTTGTTAAGGATCTCTCCAGAGTCCTGAGGAACAATGATGTAAGTCCAGAGAACAAAGTGTGCATGATTCATTCTATGATTTTCTCGGTTGCTTGCTATGCATGTGAGAGGAAAATGAATAAGGATGACAGAAGAAAATTTGATACCTTTGAGTTTTGGTGCTGGAGAAGAGTATTGAACATGCCATGGGCTGCCAAGAGAATAAATAGGTCTATCCTGGAGAAGGTGAAATAAGTTTATTTCTTGGAGGCACAAATTTTAAAGCCCCATCGCACTTACTTTTGGCATGTTGCCAGGAGAGGACCAGTCTTTCAGAGAAGGGCATCATACTTGGAAGAATAGAGGGTCAGAGTAGAAGAGGAAAATACCTTGGGTGAGATGGTTAGTCAATGTGTCAGGTGTGTCAGAGATGATTAGGTTGGCTCAGGATAGGACAAAGTTCAGAGACATTGATCATCTGGTCTCTAAGACTTATAGTAAACTGTTGTTGTTTGCGAATCATAGCAACCTTATGTACCAAAGCTCTGAACCCTGCTCTATCCTGTGCCAACCTTGTTATCTCTGACATACCTACTCCGATTACCCCAGACACTAAATTGATCCATTTCATCAAAAGTCTTCCTCTCTTGCTCTGTTCCTCCACTCTCCCAAACTTGATTTCCCTCTCCAAAGACTAGTCACTCCTTGCACCATGCCCAAATTATTCAGATGGAGCTTCATAATCCTTGCCTCCAAGAGCAGCCTGGTTTCACCCTCTGTAGGATAAACTTGTTTGTTCTTCTAGCAGTACACGGTATATTCAATATTCTTCTCCATCACCACAGTTCAAAGGTATTGAGTATTCTTCTGTCTTCCTTTATTATTGTCCAGCTTTCTGATGCATAGCAAATAATTGTGAAGCCTATGGCCTGAATCAGGCACATCTTAGTATCCAGACTGATGTCATTGCTCTTCAGTACTTTGGAGAAATCTCTGACAACAGACTTTCCCAGTGTAATTTGTTTTTTGATTTCCTGGCTACTGGTACCAAGAATGTTAATTGAGGAGTCAAGCAAATGGAAACTGTTAACAATCTCGATCTCTTGACTGTCTATCATAAAGCTCTCAGTCATCCTTGTGGTGAGAATCTTTGTTTTCTTGATGTTGAATTTCATTCCATATTTAAGGCTGCAATCTTTGACCTTTTGCAGCAAGCATTTTAGGTCTTCCTCAGTTGCAGCAAGAATGCTTGTGTTATCTACATAAAGCAGGTTGTTAATGGGTCTTCCTTCAGCTCAGATGCCACATTTCTACTCATAGAGCCCAGACTTCCAGATGATCTGTATATAGATTGAAAAGGTATGCGATTGGACAGATCCCCAGCACACAGTCTTTCCAATTTTGAACCATACAGTGTTTCCTTGCCTCCTGGTAAAAGTATAAGTTTTGCATACCCACGATCAAGTGTTCTGGGATTCCCATACTTCTCAGAGTCAGCCACAGTTAGACATTCCTCTGAAACTCTGCATTCAGTCAAGATCCTTCTAATATTCTCTGTAATATCTCTAGGGCCATGATCTCTTCTAAACCCAGCCTGTACTTCTGGCAGTTCTCTGTTGATGTGCTATTCAACACATTTTTGCATAATATTTCAGCAGAATCTTATCTGCATGCAATATTCATTATATTGTTCAATACTTTCTACACTCTGTCCAGCACCTTTCTTTGGAATGGAAACCAAGATTGTCCTCCAGATTTCTTGGCACAACTTGGTGAGTGCATCTAGGGAAGCATCTGTTTGTTAAACTATGTCAATTGGTATGTAGTTAATATTTGGGGCCTTGTTTTTTGCCAATTCTTTCAGGGCAGCTTGACCTTCTTCCTTCATCACCACAGGTTCTTATCCATAGGTAGTTTGCTGAAATTCTTCTGTCAGCTAATTCCTTTTGGTACAGTGGCTTTGTATACTCCTTCCATCTTCTTTTAATGCTTCCAGGATCCTTTAATATTCTGCTCAAAGCATCCTTAATTATTGCAACTCAAGGTTTGAATTTCTTTTTCAGTTCCTTCATCTTAAGACATGTCTAGCAAATTTGGCCCTTTTGATTCATGTATTTTTTATATTTTATTAATAGGATTTCTCACTCTTCTGTTCTCACCCCTTCCATCTAAGGTCTTCATACATATTTCACTAGTTACCCTTCTATGGTCTTTGTAATCACGTGTTATGCATCAGAGAGTTGGACAATGACTAGGGAGGACAGAAGGAGAATTGATGCCTTTGAGCTGTGGTGCTGGAGAAGAGTATTGAATGTACGTACCATGGACTGCCAAGAAAACAAACAGATTCATCCTGGAGAGAGTTAAACCAGGCTGCTACTTGGAGGCAAGGATTCTGGGGCTTCATCTGACATACTTTGGACATGTTGTAAGGAGGGACTGTCCTTGGAGAGGGCCATCATGCTGAGCAGAGTGGAGGGACGACACAGAAGGGGAAGACCCTCTATAGGTGGATTGATTCAGTGACTGGGTTAATTGGGATGGATGTGTCAGAGGCAGTGCGATTGGCACAGGATAGAGCAGAGTTTAGGTCTGTTGTACATAGGGTCGCTATGAGTCGCAAGTGACTCGACGGCACATAACAATAACAAGTATGCAATATATATGAATTTTATGCAGTATCTGTTCTTATGCAACTTAGTTCACCCAATGTAATGCTCTCCAGTCTTTCCCAAGTTATGTAGTAATTTTAGAAACCATTGCTCCTGAGTGCTGCATAGTGTTTCATCCCGTAAGTGTACCACAATTTTTCAAACTGTTTTTCTCTTTTGGACATTTGAGCTGTTTCCATGTTCTTGCAATGGTCAATAATGGTGCTATGAATATTGATATACAAATCTCTTTTCAAGTCTCAGTTCTAATCTTGAGTTATACCAATAGCAGTGGAATAACTGGTTCACATGGAATTTCCTCACCCTTTATTTAAAGATTTTCTACAAAATAACTGACTCCAAATTGCCAAAGTCATGAAACAGGAAGCAAGGCTGGAAAATGGTCAAAGGTTTGAAGAAATTAAAGAAATAAGATAACCATGTAGGCCTGGATTAGATCTTGAACCAGAAAAGAACAGTATTAGTGGGGAATCTGAAACTGCAATAATTTCTGTAGATTAATTAATAGGAGCACTGGTGGCCTAATGGCAAGGAGGCAGTCGAAAGGTTGGGAGGAGATTGTCCATCCTTCTGTCTCAGAGAAGCTGGTCAATTCAAACCATGTGCATATGGGATTGCAGCGCAGCTCCTTTTGATTTTCTGACTTCAGTTCTGTGCACATTTCATTATAATACTTTACATTGTCTTTCCACCACACTGCCTTTTGAAATCTTCTGTTTAACTCCTTAATTTCCTGAATTCTTCTCTTTGCTTTGGCTTCTTGGCATTCTATTACAGTATTCAGAGTGTCATCTGACATCATCTTGGTCTTTTCTTCCTTCTCTTTGTAATGACTATTTACATTCTTCATGGTGATATTCTTAATACCTTCCCACAGCTCATATAATCTTCTCCCGTTAGTGTTCAAGGCTTCAAACCTGTTCGTAAGATGATTTTGAAATTCAAGTGGGATAGACTCAAGGTCACATTTTGGTTCCTGTGGCCTTGATTTAATTTTTTTGTAGCTTCAGCTTAAGCTTGCAAATGAGTAGTTGGTGGTCTATTCCACAATCAGCGCCTTGAGTAGTTTTTACAGCTGATATTTACTTCTCCAGTGATTCTTTTCACAGATGTAATTGTTCTGATTCATATGTATACCATGAGGTGAAATCCATGTGTATAGCCTGTGTTTATGTTTCTTATAAAAAGCATTTGCAATAAATAAATCATTGTACATAATTCTGTTATTCTATATCCAGTTTCATTTCAGTCATCAAGTCCAGGTTTTTCCACAACTGATCCTTCTTCTTTGTTCCCAACTTTTGCATTCCAGTCTCCTATTATTACTAATGCATCTTACGTTCATGTTAGATTGATCTCTGACTGCAAAAGTTGGTAGAAATCTTCTATTTACTCCTCTTTGTCTCTAGTTGTTGGTGCCTATATTTGAATGATAGTGGCTCACTGGACTTCCCTGAATGCATATGGATATTATCCCATCACTTACAACATTGTATTTCAAGATGAAACTAGAAATGACTTTTTTAACTACAAAAGAAAATAAATGGCACATAAAAACAACAATTATTTTCTTTCAAAAAGTTCATGTAATATGAAAACACATATGTAAGTAGGATATTCTACTTTCCTGTAAAATATTAAGCAAAACCAACAACCCAAAATGAGGAAAAGTTTTCAAGTTATCTAATCTTTTGAGGAAAATTGTCACATTAATATATCTTTATTATTTATTTTAAAATGATATGCTTTATGGAAATATAAACATTTATTAGAGTCAATTTTATAATTGGCCATTGTAATATAAACATCAAGGAGCTCTGGTGGGTAAGTGTTAAGTTATTGTACCGCCAATGCAAAGGTATGTGGTTTCAATCCACTAGCTACTTTACAGGAGAAAAATGAGGAATCTCCTCCTATGCTATATTACAAGCTTTGGAAACATGCTGAGGATCACCTATGGATCAGTTCTGACTCGCTAGTACTGAACGACAGCTACAGTATAAACCCCAATGGATGCTGTTGTTATCAGTGGTCAAGCTCGAGGCTGCTGATGAAAAAGTTGGCAGTTCATACCACTCGCCATTCTGTGAGAGACAGATGTGGCGTTGCACCATGATTCCAGCTTTATAAAACCTCTGGAGCAGTCCACTCAGTCAAATATGGTTGGGATGACTCAGGATATCCTTGATGACAATGAGTTAAATAGAAACACTTGGCCTTTAGAGGTGTTGGATTATTATTTCAAAACTAATTCTTTAAAAGTTATGCTGGATATAAAAAGGAATGATTAATCAGAATAAATAATATGCTATTGATGTAGAATTCTGTTGAGAAAAAAATCAAGAAAAAAAACCCTTGAAATTTTGCTTATCTCTGATTTCTTCCTTGGTTTGGTGGCCTAGTAATTAGAATCTGTGCTACTAACCCAAAGGCACATGGTTTGAATCCACCAGCTGCTCCATGGGAGAAGGATGAACAGTCTTCTCCTGTATGATTACTGCTTCTGAAAACCCAAAGGAGGGTCAGCTATGGATTAGTCTGACTTGCTAGCACACAATAACAGCAACAACAACATTGGAGTACTTCAGCAGTGCTGGTGGCTTAGTTGTAAGAAGTCGTGTTGCTACCAAAGGCAATGGGTTCTAACTTGGTTCATCAATTGCTCTGTGGAAGAAAGATGCACATTCTCCTTCATGTGATAAACTACCTCTGAAAACATGCTGGAAGATTAATTCTAAGACAATTCTTGCTTGGTGGTGTATAACAACAACATGGGAGTCCCTAGCACTTGTGAATCATTCTTTGTCCATTGACTGTCCACATATCTTTACAACATTACTTGTAGTTAAGAAAGCCTTTTATTTCTGGTCGACAAATGTTTACCTAAGCTTCTTTACCATTTTTGTGGTTTTTTGTTCTTTGTTTTTCCCCCCTCTGACTCATTACAATCCTATTGAAGTTCTGCACAATCCTGTACCATTCCCACATCTGCACTGTATGTATTAAAGTTTACTGTTGCTGTCACTGTATTGATCCTTTTCATTGAGTATCTTACCTTTCACTAATTCTCCATTTTTCCAAATATGATGGAAAAGATACCAAAAGGATTCCAAAAAGGGTGCCATTTTTGAAGACTCGTTCCATCCTTACAAGATGCCAAAGTGTGTGAGAAGAAATTTCACCATACTTGCTTCTAATAAATACTCTGACTGTACTTGTTTCAAGACAGAGTTGTTGGTTATTTTGGTTATTCATGTTAAAAGACTTAAATTGTAATTGGAGTGAAATTCTGCTGCATGATTATAATAAATTTATACCAAAAAAAGAGGACATGACAGATATACACTATCCTCCTTAAAGAATGTACTCAATCTCTTTGCCTATTACGCTACTTTGAGTGATTTTGCTCAGGCTATGCAAATATATAATAATTACCTATGATCTTCCTTTTTTTCTCTTCAGTATATAAAACTAAGAAAATAATTCTAGATTATGAGGAGCAAATGAGTCAATATAATAAAAGGAATTGGAACAGTCCTTGTCACAACAGAAGTACAGAGAAATCGTTTCTATTTGAAAATTATTCTTTTGATAAATAATGAATTTATTAAAAAGTTTTAAAACCGCAGGATAAAGTTCTTTCTACAATTTCATGTCTTTCTTCCTCATACTCTAAATATAGCACTACTAGAAAACATGGCATATATACTTTTTAATTGGTCTTCTCTAAAAACAGTCCGGTGAAGTACAAAACTTAAAATTATCACAAGGCAAGAAAGCTACTAAAGGTGACATTAGACGTCAGGTTAAGTTGTCAGAAACACATATAACAAACCAGCAAGGCAACTGCCTTTGCCACCTACATGAATCCTGTTGTGAGTCACCAGGAAAGTAGGTATATTTCCTATCCTTCACTACTGAAGATCTTTTCAATTAAATGTTTCTTAAAGGGCTTTAATGGATGAAGTATTCAGTCAAACATGATAAAAACAAATGTGTTACATGTAGTCTCTGAGTATAGAATATAGGCTCTCTCCCCATCCATTCTGACCTTTTAGCTTTGCAGAAGGACCTGTTAGTGTCATCAGGGCTAAGGACGACATGACTAATCTTATCCTTAATTTGAATCTCCAGGTATGATGTTTAGAACAAAAGTATTGTATTTTTTTAAGAATATTGATTTCCTTAATGAATTTTTAACCAAATGCCAGAGGATAAATATTATACTTAGTTTAATGTATGGCATTGCTTATGATTCCTTCCATTTCTTTTTTTCATTAAAACCATTTATTCGCCATATTTTTTATTGCAAGTGAATAGTATCATTATAAACAGATTTGTTTCCTTTCCTCAGCTAGCTTACTGTGGTGAAGGTCAATATTTTGTTTTTTAAAATATGTGATTTTTTAGATGATGTTGTTGTTGTTATGTGCCGTCGAGTCGTTTGCGACTCATAGCGACCCTATGTACAACAGCCCTAAACCCTGCTCTATCCTGTGCCAATC
>NW_006399831.1:7068573-7070229 GCF_000299155.1 Elephantulus edwardii | reverse complement strand
AACATACTTTGGACATGTTGTAAGGAGAGACAGGTCCTTGGAGAGGGACATCATGCTTGGGAGGGTGGAGGGACAGCACAGGAGGGGAAGACCCTCTGTGAGGTGGATTGATTTAGTGACCGAGGTAATTGGGATGGGTGTGTCAGAGGCAATGAGATTGGCACAGGATAGAGCAGGGTTTAGGGCTGTTGTACATAGAGTCGCTATGAGTCGCAGGCGACTCAACGCCACAGAACAACAACAACAACATTTATAATTATGGGACTAAGTTAGTTCACTTATGATAATGGTCTCCATATTTTAATTCCATATGTCAGAAATGTTATGTATAAGTATGTACATACACTACACACACAATGTGATATTTCCAATTACCTGCTCTAAAGCATTGTGGTTGTTTACCCTCAAGCAGGTTTTCAGAGACAGTTACGCAAATGAAGATTGCTCATCTTTCTCCTGTAGTACAGCTAGTGGATTTGAACCGAGTGTATTTGACATTATACCACAGTTTCAAACCAATAGGCCACCAGAAAATATAGATTAATGACTAGGGAGGACAGAAGGAGAATTTATGCCTTTCAGCTGTGGTGCTGGAGAAGAGTATTGAATATAATAACATGGACTGCTAAGAAAATGGACATGTTCATCCTGGAGAGGGTTAAACCAGGCTGCTCCTTGGAGGCAAAGATTCTGAAGCTCTGTCTGACATACTTTGGACATGTTGCAAGGAAGGACCAGTCCTTAGAGAGGGACATTATGCTTGGGAGGCTGGGGGGACAGCACAGGAGAAAAAGACCATCTATGAAGTGGATTGATTCAGTGACTGGAGTAGTGGGGTTGGGTGTGAGATTGGCACAGGGTTTAGAGCTGTTGAACACAGGGTCGCTATGAGTCACAGGTGACTCAAGGGCATATAACAATAACTATGTGTGTGTATATACACACACATATACACACATAGAAATATATATGTATTATACATACAAATATAGATGTATATGTATACAAATATATATCTATTATATGTATATATAAAATATATGTATATTTATATAATATTTGGTGGCCTGGTATTTAGGAACTTGTGTGTATTGACAACTGTATGGTGGTGGTGGTGGGTGTAACTTGTTGAGTTGCCCGTGACTCATAGCAACCTATGCACCAGAGTTCTGAAATTTGCCCTATGCTGAGCTAATTTCACTGTCTCTGCCACACTTACCTGCATTATCCTAGTCACTGTGTCAATCTATCTTATCCTAGGTCTTCCTATTTTGTGCTGTCCCTTAATCCTTCCAAACATGATATCCTTTTCAAGGATTAATCCTTTGTGGCAGAATGCCCAAAGTATATCAGATGGGGCTTTAGAATCCTTGCCTCCAATCAGTAACTTGGCTTCACTCTCTCTAGGACAGACCTCTTTGTTCTTTTGGCAATTCATGGAATGATTAATACTCTTCTCCAGTACCACTGCTCAAAGATATCCATTTTTATTCTGTCATCCTTATTCACTGTCTAGCTTTCTGATGAATAGCAAGTAATTGCAAAGATCATGGCCTGGATCAGGCATATTTTTTTTTCCTATAATTATATTTTATTAATTTTCATAAACATTTACAGAGATTTTGGGTTTCCATTCATTCATTGTTGCACTATTCT
>NW_006399831.1:7065127-7068123 GCF_000299155.1 Elephantulus edwardii | reverse complement strand
AAAAGAAAGGATTCTTTCATTGTTTTACAAACCCTCCCCCAGGTCCCCTCCACCATGTAGCCCTCGCTCTAGTCTCCTGTGATGACAGAAATAGGATCAGGCATATTTTATTCTCTAGATTGACATTGTTAAGCTTAAGGACTCTGAAGAAGTCCATGACTGCAGACTTTCCCAATGTAATTCATCTTTTGAGTTCCTAAATGTTGATGCCAAAAGTGTTGATTATGGGACAAAGTAAGCAGAATCTGTTAACTATTTCAATCTCCTCTCTGTCAATGGTGCAGTTGGTCCAGTGGTGAGAATCTTTGTTTTCTTGCTATTGAGTTTCAGTCTACATTGAAGATTACATTCCTTGACCTTCAGCAAACTTTTCAAGTCCTCCTCAGTTTCAGCAAGCAAGTTGTATCATTTGAATGCAGGTTGTTGATGTATCTTTCTCCTATCTTGATACCATGTTCATCCTCATAAAGTCCAGCCTCCTGATTTTTCTGTTCCACATATAGATTTTAAAAGTATGAAGAAAGAACACATCACTGATGCACCTCTTTCTTGATTGAGAACCCTGCAGTGTTTCCTTGCTCTGTTCTGACATCTGCTTCTTAGTATAAGTGTACTTTTCACATGAGCACAATTAGGTGTTTTAATAGGATTCCCATTCCTCTCAAGGTTAGCCAGAATTTGTTGTAATTCACATAGTCAAATTCCTTTTCATAGTAAAGGGAACATAGATTGACATTTCTCTGGTACACTCTACTTTCAACAAGTAGACGCTGCCCTGAATGTGCTCACCAAATTGTGCCAAGAAATTTAGAGGACAACCACCTGGCCAACTGACTGGAGGAGATCAAAGAAAGGTGGCCCAACAGAGTGTGGAAATTATTGAACAGTATCATTGATATCATATGGAAGCAAGATTCTGCTGAAGATTATCCAAAAACGACTGAAACAGCACATCAACAGAGAACTGCCTGAAGTGCAGGCTGGATTTAAAAGAGGCTGTGGAACTAGGGATATTATAGTAAATGTTAGATGGATCTTCGCTGAAAGCAAGCAATGCCAGAGGAATGTCAATCTGTTTCATTGACTATGCAAAGGCATTTGACTATGTGGATCACAACAAACTGTGGCTTACTCTGAGAAGAATGGACATCTCAGAACACTTGATCGTGCTTATGCGAAAGCTATACTTGCACCAAGAGGCAGTTGTCAAAACAGAGCAGGGAAATGCTGCATCCTTCAAAATTGGGAAGAGTGTGCATCAAGGATGTGTCCTGTCTCCATAATCTAAATGCAGAATAGATTATCTGGGAGGCTGGGCTCTATGAGGAAAAATGTGGCATCAGGATTGGAGGAAAATTCATCGACAGTCTGTGTTATACAGATGACACAGCCTTGCTTGCTGAAATTGAGGAGGACCTAAAGCGCTTGCTGCAGATAGTCAAGGATTGCAGCCTTCACTATGAATTGAAGCTCAACATCAAGAAAAAAAAAAAGATTCTCTCCACTGGGCTTATAGGCAGTATCATGATAGATGATGAAGAGATTTAGATTGTTGACAGCTTCAGTTTTCTTGGCTCTACAATCAACAATCTTGGTACCAGCAGCCAGGAAATTAAAAGATGAATTGCATTGGGAAAGCCTGCTGTCAGAGACCTCTCCAAAGTAATGAAGAGCAATGATGTTAGTCTGGAGACTAAGGTGTTTCTGATACAAGTCATGGTCTTTGCAATTACTTGCTATGCATCAGAGAGCTGGACAATGACTATGGATGATAGAAGGAGAGTATATCTTTGAGCTGTGGTTCTGGAGAAGAGTATTAAATATACTATAAACTGCTAAGAGAACAAACAAGTTCTAAAGAAGGTGAAAGCAGGCTTCTCCTTGGAGGTAAGGATTCTGAAGTTTCATCTGACATACTTTGGATATGTAGCAAGGCAGGACCTGTCCTCAGGGAGGAATGTCATGCTTGGGAGTGTGGAGGGAGAGTGCAGGAGAGGAAGACCCTCAAGAATATGATTGATTCAGTGACTGGGGAAATGGGTTTAGATGTGGGGATAGAGCAGGTTTCAGGACTGTTATACATAGGGTTGCCATGAGTCTTAAGCCACTTGATGGCACATAATAACAACAACAAGAAGCAACTCTCTACTTTCAGCTAAGATCCAAGTGACATTGGTTATCAAATATGCAACCGACTGCATTGATCATAGTGGGTGATTAGAATTGCAGTGGTTCGGAACAAGGAAGAAATATCAGTAGTCAGCAGACATGGATTTGGTGAAAGAAGTTAACACTATAGATAGAATGGTAAAATGATAATGAGTTGAAAGACTCTTACATTGGACCTATAGGCAACATCGTGATGGATGGAGAAGAGATTGAAACTGTTAACAACTTCATCTTTCTTGGATCCATAATTAACACCCTTAATACCAATAGTCAGAAAAATGAGAACATACACTGCACTGGGAAAAACTGCAGTTTGGTATTTCTCCAAATTACTAAGGGACAATGATGTTAGTTTGAGGACTAAGGTGCAACTGATTCAGGCCATAGTCTTTTTGATCACTTGCTATGCATCTGAGAGCTGGACAAAGAACAAGGATGATGGAAAAAGAATTGATGACTTTTTGTCTGTGATGTTGGAGAAGAGCTCTGAGCATCCCATGTTGGCCAAAAGAACAAATATGTCTTTGAGATGGTGCTGCCAGAGTGCTCTTTGAAGGCAAGAAAGATGAGGCTTCACATCATATACTTTGAGCATGTTACTGTTGTTTTGTTGTTGTTATGTGCCGTCGAGTCGCCTGCAACTCATAGCGACCCTATGTGCAACAGCCCTAAACTGCGCTCTGTTCTGTGCCAATCGCACTGTCTCCGATACTCCCATCCCAATTATCCCAATCACTGAATCAATCCACCTCATAGAGGGCCTTCCTCTCCTGTGCTGTCCCTCCACCCTCCCAAGCATGATGTCCCTCTCCAAGGACTGGTCTCTC
>NW_006399831.1:7063894-7064617 GCF_000299155.1 Elephantulus edwardii | reverse complement strand
ACTCTGCAGCAGGCGCTTCAGGTCCTCTTCAGTTTCAGCAAGCAGGGTTGTATTATCCGCATAACGCAGATTGTTGATAAATCATCCACCCATCTTGACCCCATATTTCTCCTCATAGAGCCCAGCGTCCCGGATAATCTGTTCTTCATATAGGTTGAAAAGGTATGCATGTTACTAGCAGGGAATATTTCTTGGAGAAGGACATGATGATAGGAAGGGTGGAGGATTGGGAAAGAAGAGGAAAAACCTTAACCAGGTTGAATGACACAGTCCCTGGTCAATGAACTCTTGTGTGTCTAGAAGTGTGAGAACAGAGCAGGATAGAGCTGGGTTCAGATCTTTTGTCCATAGGGTTACTATGAGTCATACTAGAATCAATAGCACCTAACAACAACAAACAACAGAATGATAAAATTTTGTGCAATCAATGGATTATTAATTTAAAATATCTTTTATAAGAAACATAAACATCAGCTATATAATGGACCTCACCTAATAGTCTACACAGGAATCAGACTGACTACATTTGTGGAAAGAATCCTCAGAGATGTTCAATATCAACTGTGAAATTGTCCAACAGACTGTCAGCTACTTATATGCAAGTTCAAATTGATACTAAAGAAAATTAGAACAAAAACGTCACCATGAGTTTTGATCTTGAGTTTATTCCACCAGAATAAAAATTAAAAAAAAAGAGTTGAACACTAATGAAAAGAGACCAGA
>NW_006399831.1:7053099-7063214 GCF_000299155.1 Elephantulus edwardii | reverse complement strand
GATTCCTGCACTCCCCACCACCATGCTCCTGCCTTCTGGCAAGGAGAGCTTCCCACGAGCCTGTGAAGGCACCAGCTAAACCAGGAACAACATGGCCGCTTCCTTCCCAGCTTCCTTCGGCTTAAGGCCGCCTCCTGGTTCAAACCCTTTTATGATAGGCAGTTCAAATCTACTAGGTGCTTTACTCAAGAAAGATGGATAATCTCTTCACATTTGACCTACAGTCATTGGAAGGCTGGATATATAGATAAGATAGATCTAGAGAGAGAAAGAGTTATTTCTTGGTTTTGGTTTACTGAAATGTTAATTCTTAAAAAGGAATTTTTAGGCTAAATATGATTTGTTTTAAAAGAGGAAAAGAAAATTAAAAATAATACACGATAAACATAATGCCCTAAAATATAATACTCTTAAACTATTCTCTCTGTCATAGACTTCAATGCAGTAAGCATAATTTATCCAGAGTATGGAATGAGGTTTGCAGAGTGGATTATATTTGGGGTGGGGGTGGGGTTGGGGGTGTGCAGAGGTGGGGAATTGTGTACCAATGAAGGAGTTTTGCTTTTCAAGGAGAGGAGTGAACGGGGGTGGGAGTGGGGTGGGCGGGGAGAAAAGTGCAACAATGAATGAATGGAATTCCGAAATCTCTGTAGATGTTCATTGAAATGAAAAACAAAATTATTATAAAGTTTAACAATAAAATTTAGTCTCTTGAAAATAAAAAAAAAATCCCAAAATGATACATGAGGTAAATAGAAATCTTTCAACCAAAGAAAAGGAAATTCTACAAGTGTATTAAACCCCAGGAAATTAGAAATAGCAATAAAAGACAACCTAAATTACACTAATACCTTCAAAAAATCTCAATAATCAAGCAGACGGCTTGTGGGCTACCATGTGTTGTTATCAGAATTAGAAAAGATACCCTACTAAAGGGCAAAATAAATGATCAGAAAAGTCAAACATTTCACTAAGTAACTAAATTTAACCCCTCGAATGACTGAGGAGCATAGGCAGGGAGCCTTTCCTTAGCTACACACAAATCATACTAAAGTCCAAAGAGGCCAGATTGAACCATAAACTCTGCAGGTCCATATGCTAGAAGGTGAGTCAGAGAAGGTGTCACATGCAAACAAACAAGAGAATATGTTCACATTGATGTGCTGAAATAAGGCTTGGAATCCAAAAGATCGAAAGGAACAAAATCGAGTGAAAAATCAGCTGGGGGGGGGGGCGGGACAAGAAAGAGTAGACAGAAACTGGTGATCCTGACTAATGCATTAGAGAATTATTAGCACCTCTCCCCCTTTGTAAGCTACAAAGACATGACATCAAGTAGGTTGACATTGTTAAAAGGGTCAGTAATAATAATTTCTACAGCTCAAGATCACTTTTCCAAGATTATGTAGCCTGAGAGCTTATTTGGATTTGCTACGTTTTTGACCTCATGCCTTTCCTATTTCTTTCCATTTTTCTTTCTGATGACATGCATTTTATTTTCTAAACATATTAAGATTTAGATGGCAAAGGAAAAAACTGTCAAAATGTCAACAACTTAAGAGAAACACTTTTTTTCTTTTCTAAAATAGAGGCATGCAAATCACTGCACTCCATATAGTCACTCAGAGACCCACTGATTAATACTGCTGCATTAGAGAATCATCATAAGAGCTTATCTTATGAGCTTCACCTTCAGAAATGTTCTCTATTCATATGACAGTTGAAAAGAATATAGAATATATTATATTTAAGAATGTTGTTGTTGTTATGTGCCGTCGAGTCACTTGCGACTCATAGCGACCCTATGTACAACAGCCCTAAACTCTGCTCTGTCCTGTGCCAATCGCACTATCTCTGACACTCCCATCCCAATTACCCCAGTCACTGAATCAATCCACCTCATAGAGGGCCTTCCCCTCCTGCGCTGTCCCTCCACCCTCCCAAGCATGATGTCATTCTCCAATGACTGGCCTCTCCTCACAACATGCCCAAAGTATGTTAGAATAATATATATAATTTTTATGTATACATAATTCTTATATATAATATATATTTGTTATATATTACATATATATATATATACATGTAAGTTTATATATATATACCCACACATACACGCACTAACACACACACACTACTCAATTCTAGATATTATCAGTCTAGATACGCTAACCACCACAGCTCAAATTTCATTACTTATATATAGTCACATGTCTCTATCCAACTTTCAAAGCCTAGGATATATAGAGACGAAGTTAAATATATGGTGGACATTATTATTAGTGCCTCAGTAGAAAGAACAATTATTGTTGTAAAGAGACTATGATAGAATCATGTGTGATGGGGTGTATTTATCTGAAGAGAGAAGTTTGAAGTTGAATGAACTGATAGATTTGCTGATCATTCTGACCCCAATTAACCATTGTTCAGTTTGATGTCAGATGCCATTTCCCATTTATATCATTTTTCTGAATGCTTTTCTGTTATAGTCATGTTGCTTTCATGCACACTAGCGTTCATCCTTCCAACACCTACTCTAAAATGTGGATGAGCTATTTTTCCATGTTACACAGGAATAGAAGCTATTTAGTTTTAATTTCAAAAAGCAAGTAATATTGTTATAAGTAACTATTTGTAATGACTGTAAAATATTCATACATATAAAAAGATACTATTCTTAATTTTCTTGTCTGAAGGTAATAACAAATGGTTAGGTGAATGTGGGCAAAAGCATTTGTACCTTTTTAGGAATTTGTTGTTTCAGTGAGAAATAAACAAGGTAAAAAAAAGGCAAACCAAAACAACCAAAAATTGATGAAAAATGTCTGTACTCTTTCTTAAATGAACGATGATGCTTCTAAGATGTTGTGCATAGACAACTGACATGTCCGTAACCTCTCTCTTCCTGAGAAGCAGAGGTGAAATTCAGGATGCCATACATTCAGATAGGACTTTCTTATACAGCGTACTGTGAAATGTACTGTCATGTTTAAGTTTATGAACTCTTAGGAAAGATACTTGGAGAGTAATAAGATTTAAAGGGAAAATTATTCTGAATCTTATAATTAACCATTGATATGACTTTGATATATAGCTTAGACTCTAAAATTTTTATTTTAAATTACTCATTAAAAATAGTGTGTTAATTATTTTAATATGTGGATTAATTGACTGTCTTTTTTTTCTTTGTACAGTTGGTTGTGGGATAATTTGCATTTATCATGCATGATTATAATATATCCACCTGAGGTTTGCTCAGGCAAAATCTGCTAAGAAGGGTATGGACACAGAAGGAAATTTGACATCTCTAATATGGAATAAGATATGTCAAATTTCCAGTATTAGTGGCCTAGTGGCAAGAAGCTGTGCTGCAATCCTGTAGGCATGCATTTCAAATACACCAGTTACTCTAGAGGAAAAGGATGAACAATCTCTTCCCATGTGATTAACTGACTCTGAAAACCTGCTTAAGGGTCAACTATGGGTCTGTTCTAACTCAAAGATACACAACAACAATGTGTAATTAGACCAAGAAGCTGTTATCTGACTAGACAAAGGAATGGTTCCAAATCAAGAAAAGTGTGTATGAGGGATGTATCCTTTTCCATGCTTTTTCAATCTATATGAAGCACAAATTATTTAGGAGGCTGGACTTTATGAAGAAGAATGTGGCATCAGTACTGGAGGAAGATTCCAACAACCTACATTATGCAGATGACACAACTTTGCTCTCTGAAACTGAGGAAGATTTGGAACGTTTGCTGCAGAAAGTGAAAGATTGCAGACTTCAGTATGGATTGTATCTCAACATCAATAACAGAGATTCTCACCACAGTGCCAATAGATAGCATAATAATAGATGGAGAAAAGATTGAAGTTGTCGATGATTTCATCTTACTTGAACCTGCAATCAACATTTTGGCACTAGCAGTCAGAAAATCATAAGATAAGTTGCATTAGGAAAATCTTCTGTCATGGGTCTCTCTAGAGTTATAACGAACAGTGATGTCAGTCTAAAGACTAAGGTGCACCTGATCCGGGCCATGGTCTTCTCAGTTGTTTGCTATGCATCTGATAACTGGACAATGACTAAGTATGAAAGAAGAAAAATGCATGCCTTTGAGTTGTGGTGCTGGAGTAGAGACTTAAACATATCATGGGCCACCAAGAGAACAAATATATCTGTCTTGGAGAGAGTGAAACGAGTTTGTTCATTGGAGGAAGGGATTTTGAAGCTCCATCTCACATACTTCGAGCCAGTGGCCATGAGGGACCAGTCCTTAGAGAAGGACATGATGCTTGAAGTATTAGAAGCCCAGCAAAGAAGAGGAAGATCCTGGATGAGATGGATTGGCATAGTACAGAAGCAATCGGGTCAGGTGTGTCAGAGTTGGTTAGGTTGGCTCAGGTTAGGACAAGGTTCAGAGCCATTGTTCATAGGGTTGCTATGGGTCGTATTCAACTTCATGGAACAGAACAAAAACAACATGTAATTCCTGCTTTAAAAAAGATCTCTCTTTTTTAAAAGAGTTCTTAATTCTTTAAAATTGTATTTTTGTGTGTGTGTGTACTATCAAACCAGATCTGACTGGTACAGGAGGAGATTGTCCCTCCTTCTCCAGCAGAACATGTGTAGATTTGAACCACGCACCTCTGGGATTATAGAGCAACTTCTTGCCTCTAGGTTTTGTCATAAATTACATAATAGAAATACACTCATGTTTTATACAGGTTGGCAACTGGAGTATTTCCCCTTTAAGGTAAAATGAAATATTCTTTATAATGTCAAGCTTTAAACTATAAAGTTAATGTATGTCCAATATGTTAAAATTCTACATTTATATGGTTTATTTTTATGGTCTTCGGTACTTGATGGAAATTGAGAATACATTTGAACAGCTCTCATAACAAACTGATAACACCTTTAAAGATATTATTTCAAAACAGTAACACTTAATAGGTATTGGGGTTGTTACTTCAATTTTTGTTTGTTTGGTTTGTTTTGTTTTTGTTGTTTTGTTTTGTTCTTGGGTTTGGGTTTTTTTGTGGTAAGAACAGCCAGGAAATTAAAAGATGTATTGCCATGGGAAAGTCTGCTGTTAGGGACCTCTCCAAAGTACTGAAGAGCAATGGTGTCTCTCTGGAGACTAAGGTGTGTCTGTACAGGCCATGGTCTTTGTAATCACTTGCAATGACTGAGGAGGACAGGAGAACTGATGCCTTTGAGCTGTGGTGCTGGAGAAGAGTATTGAGGATACCATGGACTGCTAAGGAAACTTAACAGATTCATCCTGGAGAGGGTTAAACCAGTCTGCTCCTTGGAGGCAAGGATTCTGAGGCTTCGTCTGACATACTTTGGACATATTGTAAGGAGGGACAGGTCCTTGGAGAAGGACATCATGCTTGGGAGGATGGAGGGCAGGCACAGGAGGGGAAGGCCCTCTATGAGGTGGATTGATTCAGTGACTGCGGTAATTGAGATGGGTGTATCAGAGACAGTGTAATTGGCACAGGACAGAGCAGAGTTTAGGGCTGTTGTACATAGGGTTGCTATGAGTTGCAGGTGACTCGATGGCACACAACAACAACAACAAGTATAAATTAAGGCTATCCCAACCCTCATTACTGTATCTTGCCTGTACTAGATTTCATCTCCTTGACCAAGTTTGCATACACCAGTAATGAGGTAAAATATTTCCAATAATCAAATGAATATTCCTATCTTATGAAATCTTTTAATTAGATACTTGCACTATAATAGACAGCACCAATCAAGCCAGCCAGGAATTAAGCCTAGAATCTTCTGGTCATAGTAAGAGCATTGTCCATTGTGCCACTGGCCCTCCTTTGTGCCACTGGTTCTATGTGTCATAGTCTAATTGATGGCACATAACAACAAAAGATAGCAAACTCTATTGGTGTAATACATAGGGAATTGTACTGATAACACAAAGACCATGCCTAACACAAATATTCAAATCTAGCAGAGGTTCCGTGAGAGGAAGACTGATGATCTCCTGAGAAAATTACTGTCTCAGAAATCTGATGAAGATTCAACTATGAGCTGGATCTAACTGGACAATAATTAGTTGCGACTGAAATGTAGTACTCTATGCCTAGACCTACATTCATGTTTCAAGGAATGGCACTTATTTTGTGCTTGCATTAAATATTTCTGTAAAAGTCTTCTTTCAAAATGGTGCCTAGCTATCTTTTCCCAAGGAGGAAATAAAAAGAAAAAGTAATGTCTATATTTATAGCCTCAACTTTAGAAACTGTATTTAAGGAATTGTATTAAAGTACTTTACTCCTCAATAATAAAGTGCTAAGTTACGTTTGATTCAGGCCCTGGTCTTTCTGAGTACTTGCTATGCACTTGAGAGCTGGATAAAAATGAATAAGATAGAAGAGTTGATGCCCTTGAGCTGTGCTATTGGAAAAGAGTACTCAATATCCCATGGTCTGCCAAAGGAATATGTCTTCGATAGAGTGTAGCCAGAGTGCTCCTTGGAGGCAAAGATGACAAAGCTTTGCCTCACATACTTCGGTCATGTTGCTAAGAGGGATTTTCAAGAGGGACATCATGCTTGGAAAGCAGAGTGTTGGCAAAGAGGAAGACCCTCAACCAGGTGGATTGACATAGTGACTGCCACAATGGGGTCCAGTGTGTCAGGAAGTGTGAAGATGGCTCAACATAGTATAGGGTTCAGATCTATTGTTGATAGAGTTGCTATGAGTTATACTCTACTTGAAGCCACGTAACAACAACAACAATATTAAAGTACTTTAGGAAGAAGAAAGTACATATATTGTTTGTTTTAGAGAAACCTCATTTGAGACAAACATTTAGAAATATGTTTCATTTCCAAAAGATTATTTTGAGAAAATCGTAAGAAAATAAATGCGTGTATTTAGAAGAGAAACAGGATTTTGGCCTAGTGTTCTAATTTATTACTGACTGCTGGAACATATTATTGATGTTGATTGCTGTTGAGTATGACTCAGAGTGACTCTATGAACAAAAGACCTAATGCCTTTCCATACCTATCATCATCTCTCCAAGTTCATAGAGTATCCAGAGGCATGTATTAGGAAGTGGATGCCACTCCTGCTTCCAAACCTGTTTTACAACTGGGAGCTCCACGAAACACTGTCCACAATGGGAAACCATTCTGGTATTTGACACCCCAATGATACAAGGTTCAGCATCACAGCAAGCCAGGTTACTCCATACTGCACATTGAAGAAGAGTGATGTACAAAGTGGAAGAGTGTTCCTCCAGATATAACAGCACTAGTTTCATTTAGCAGTGGTTAAGTGTCATCAAGTTGAATATGACTGAGAGTAAGTTTTGCACAAAAGAGCTGAACTCTATTCTATAACTAACATTTCTGTACAGAACTCTGTTCTATAACTATCATCATTTCTGTACATTTAGGGAGTTTAGAGTTTGTAGAGTTTCCAGAGGCATCTAGTTTAGGAAGTGGATGCCACTTCTGATTCCCAGCATAAATCAATTTAGAATCTCAATCAAAAACAAAGTACATTGGCGAGCTCTGGTGGCCTAGTGGCAAGAATGTGTACTACAATCCCAGAGGTGCACTGTTCAAATCCACCAGATGCTCTGCTGGAGAAGGAGGAACAATCTCTTCCTGTACCAGTCTGATCTGATTTGACGGTACACACACACACACACACACACACACACACACATAAAAGTTTAAAAGAAATAAAAAACAAACCAAAAACATAGTACATAATGGGTAACCATTATGATATTTGACAAGACTATGAAATAGTGTGCATCCTCACAGCAACACCAAGTTGCTCAGTTCAGCAAATAGACAAAAGATTGCTGTGTCATCCAAGGAATATTCATTTGAAAATGAATAAATTTGGCCTTAGGGCCACAGGACACCTACACTCAAGGACACCTACTCTTGGGGAGAGGAGAGCAATAGTACACATCAAACACAACCCAAAAAAAATGACCCCCAAAAACATGACCCTAAAAACTTCCCTTTATGTGGACTGCCATTTGGGTGCAGCAAAAAGCCAAACTCCCAGAGTGGAGTCCCCAGGCCACTGCCAACAGTCTCAATACCTCCCCCTGCGGGGTTTTAAAGCCACATCCTTGAGCAGACTTCCACCCTAAGCAAAGGCTCAAGGACACCCGCTCTTGGGGGGAAAAGAACAATAATAGATATCAAACACAACCCCAAAATCATGGCCCCAAAAGCTTCCCTTTACATAGACCACCATCTGGGTGCAGCAGAACACCAAACTTCCAGAGTGGAGTCTTGCTGGAATATATATCTATAAAATAGTAAAACAACTGAAATTAAGAGCAGAGAAGGGGGAAGGTATGGCCCCATGGACTGGCTGACTTGATTGACACAAAGAAAATGCTGTTCTACATGCACATGCAATGCTCAAATCAGATCGATGTATACAGGGGCTAGAGTAAGGACTCACTGCAAACATTGTTGTTCTCATTCCTGATCCACAGGAATAGAAGCCCTGAAATAAGCTTTCTCAGAGACTTGCCAGCATGCAGGAACTATATGTTTAAGCCATTTCTAAGGAATTTATTTGTTAGTGAATTATAAACTATGAAAATCTCTGTTCCAGGTTATCTAGAAGTTACAAAGATGAAATAGATTTAATACTAGAAGTATAGAGGAAGAAGAAAATAATGAGAAGGGGCAAACTTAAGAGGAGGAAAAGGTCAATTAAGATTGTCTGGTGTATATTGTGGTTTAAGATTAAATATAAGAAGCTTGACCTTACAAGTTACGATAATAGTATCAGTGAGAACTATAATCCAGTTGCTTGTCATGCTGTCATGGCTGTTGGAAGGAAGCTGTACCCCTGGTTTTCAAATGTGAGCAAAGTTACCCATGGCAGAGAGATTCCAGCAGACCTTTCAGATCAAGATAGACCAGGAATAAAGCCCTGGCAGTCTACCTCTGAAAATTAATCTGTCACATCACAATAGGATATTGTCCAACTCATTTGCTTTGAAAAGAATAATTGTTTATGACACTGTTCACTATATAAATTTCCTTCTGCCAGGGGTAATGTATAACTTCAGATCTGTAGGTGATGTTATCATTGACTTGGTTTCCCCTAGTGCTTGAACTACTTGAATTTGTTTTACAAAGAGTTTCTGATCTCCTTCTTTATGGTATGTAATTGTTCAGGTGCTTGAGACATGTACATCAGTGAACAACACCATCACAGAGTCCTTCTCAAGGAAATTACATTCTATTTAGGAAAGACAGGAAACAAATTTCAACAACAGTATATCATAAAGTATATGTCATGTTAAAAAAAACCTCACAAATGCTATGTTAAAAATTTTAACAATCAGATAAGCAAAGGGGAGATCTAGGATGTCAGCAGCAAGGGTAAGGTATGTAGGATATCAAAGTAAATGTCACTTACAGGTGAAACTTGAATATAAACCTGAAGAAGTGAGGGAGATAATGATGCTCAAGTAAGAGGTAAAGGTGTCCAAGGCTCGTTCATGCTAGGGAAGCTAATATAGCTCCAGGAGAGTAAGAGCAAAGGGGAAGAACAGCAGACAGCAAAGTGAAATTGGTGGTCAGATGAAAGAGAGACACATCACTGAAGACCTTGAAGGTCATTGGCTGAACTTTGGCTTTTACTCCGTGCAAAATGAGAACTGATACAGCATTTTGAGAAAAGATGTGGCGAGTATTACTTAAACTTTTAAGATATTATTCTGTCTACTGTGTTGACAAAATTTCAAGCAAGGAGGAAATCAAGGTTGAAGTAGAGAGACCTTTTAGAACATCCTGCAATGAAAGATGAGAGATGTTAGAGGTTCAGATTAGGGCAGTACCTGTAAAATAAGTGAGAAGTGCTCAGATTCTGGATGTATTCTAGAAAAAGAGTTAAAAGGATATGCTTCTGGAGTTTGTATATGAATGCAGTTGTTTTCTACTGTCTTTAAAATAAACCCTTACAAAATTTAGTGGCTTAAAGCAATACAAGCTTATTATATTACACTTCCAAAGGAAAGAATCCTGAAATGGATGTCTGCCAGTCAGAGCTCTCTTAAAGGTACTAAAGGAGAATTCATTTCCATA
>NW_006399831.1:7045369-7052999 GCF_000299155.1 Elephantulus edwardii | reverse complement strand
ATACATCCTAGCATTCCTTGTATTAATTATCTCCCACCCCTTCTCTTTTCAAAGTCATATGTGTAGCACCTCCAAATACCTCTCTACTTCTCTTAAGTTTTCTGGCTACCATAGTGTCCAAATGTACAGGAAAATGAAGCATCAAAAGTGTGATTCTGGAGTTTAGGAATGAAGTGAGGACTATATTGGAGAGACAATATCTAAAATAATGTTACTTTTCTTGTTTTATTTCTTAAGTAGTTGAGGGTAATACTTAGCTAAATGTTACTTAACAAGGACACAAATGGAGTTGTTGACACAAAATCAGATAGTGTTCATATTCTATAAAGGACCTGAAGAAACATTTTAGTAACTTATTTCATCAGTGGATCCTATTAGCATGTCAAGCTTGTGGGGATGCAAACTTTCTTTCTAGAATATTGTCTTTCCATTATTTATAAATAATCTACTTCAACTTCAATGGAAATCTATAGTTGCTTCCTAGAATGTTCATTTATTCACTCCTAAATGATGTCCAATATTTTCAGCAACTTTAAATTGATCTATTCCAAAGAAAAAATTACACTCAATCTATTTTATTCCAAGAAAAAGGTTATCAAAGCTATTGTTAAAATTCAGCATTGCAGAAGCAGAGATCACTCTGCTCGGTGAGAGATATATTGAGCATGTCTTCTGGATGGAATAATAAGTAGTTAGGAAGAAAGCAGTAGGACCTACATCACTTATCATTTGGTGAATCAATTAACCTGAGGCTTGACTAATGGGAAGCTATTTTGCTGTTAAAGATGATTAATTAACATTTTTCCTGCTTAGGAATTAATGCTTCTATATACGCATGTGTATATATACTTATAATATCAGTGTGTGTGTAAATTGTACTACTAGGCATAATATTTAATATATTATTTTCAGCTTTATGTAGAATCATATAAATGATTTAGAATAAAAGCAAAGAAATTAGCTTTTCTAGAAAGTTTTAGAGACAAATAAATGGCTCTCATAGCTCCATTTAAAAGATATCCAACATAAAATAATTTGATCCAGGTGATTCTTATAAAATTACTAGTCTCAATGCTAGAGGTACAAAGCAAATGAATTGTAAAAGCAATTATGCTCCACATTTTTGTCATATAACATACTCTACATTTAAGCAATGAGAAGTAGGTAGGTGGAGCTGGTAATAGAGAGGTATTGTGAATAGCTGCCAAATTCTTTCTGGCATTTTTAGTTCAGCTTGAATGAAAAAGAACGGAATGTGAATCTCTATTACTTTAAAAACAATGACCATTGTGGAATCATATGCTACTATTGGCATTAAAAAATAAAAAAAACACCAACAAACAAATCAAAGTAAACGGAATAAAACAAAACAAAAGGCCTCACTGCCACAGAGCCTGAACCAACTCATACCAGATTGTCAAATGAGCTTTTTGAGGTTGTAAATTACAGGGAAGATATAATCCGTGTTTCCCCTGTACAGCAGCCAGTGGATTCAAACCATCTGCCTTTGAGTTAGGAGTACAAATCCTTATCTATTTGGCAACCAGGACTCCCTAAAATATTTAAGTTTTGAGAACTTCAAAGCATGTTTCTTACTTGATAATCAGTTTGTAATTTCTGTCCAATGAAAGAATATTTAGCCCGGTATGTCAAGAAGACAAAGATTCTCACCACTGGACCAATTGGTAGCATCAGGATGGAGGGCGAAGAGATTGAGGTTGTTCACAGCTTCAGTTTGTTCGGCTCCACAGTCAACACTCTTGGCACCAGCAGCCAGGAAATCAAAAAACATATTGCGATGGGAAAGTCTGCTGTTAGGGACCTCTCTAAAGAACTCAAGAGCAACAGTGTCTCTCTGGAGATGAAGGTGCACCTAATACAGGCCATGGTCTTCGCAATCACTTACTATGCATCAGAGAGCTAGACAATGACTAGGGAGGACAGAAGGAGAATGACGCCTTTGAGCTGTGGTGCTGGAGAAGAGTATTGAATGTTCCATGGACTGCCAAGAAAACAAACAGATTCATCATAGAGAGGGTTAAACCAGGCTACTCCTTGGAGGCAAAGATTCTGGGGCTTCGTCTGACATACTCTGGACATGTTGTAAGGAGAGACAGGTCTTTAGAGAGGGACGTCATGCTGGGTAGAGTAGAGGGACAGCACAGGAGGGGAAGACCCTCTATGAGGTGGATTGATTCAGTGACTGGGGTAATCGGGATGGGTGTGTCAGAGGCAATGCGATTGGCACAGGGTAGAGCAGGGTTTAGGGCTGTTGTACATAGGGTCGCTATGAGTCGCAAACGACTCGACAGCACATAACAACAACAAAACAGTGGAAGATTAATAAGGCAAGGCTCAAATCTTTGTTCATAGGGTAGTTGTGAGTCATATTATCCTCAACTGCACCTGAAAACAACAGCAGCAATATAAAGGAAAGAAATGGAGTTATTTTATGATATTTAAAGGATTACCCTTCCAAAAAAGGAAAATATTTGTTCAACATATTCCTAAAGTATGTTGCTGTTGTTGTTGTTAAATACCGTCAAGTTGTAGGCAACTCATAGCGACCCTATGAACTTTCTTTGTTTCTCTAAGTTCATAGAGTTTCCAGAGGCAAGATATTTCAGAAGTGGATGTCACTCCACTCCTGCTTCCAAGTTTGTTTTAATTGGGAAGCATCACCAAACACTGTCCTTCCTAGGCACATCAGGGTCACAGTGTTCGGCATCACAGCCACCCCGAGTTACCTCTGTAAATACTTGACAATTAAGTGTATCCAAAACAATTGTTATAGGTGTAAAAATGGTCTTTGTAAAAAACAAACAAACGAAACCATGATGTCATAATATAAAGTACTTAAGCAAAAATTATGACACTACTGCTAGGGCATGTTTGTACTTTGTGGGTAGACTGATCAACTCTTGAATTCTGAATGGTTATGAAATAAGCTAATTCCATTGTATTATATTTGAGATCATTACATTTAATATTTCAAATAACCACTGCATCAACATTCAATACCTATTTAGCTAAAAATTATTATAGCTATTTTTTAGGAAAAAAATGTCCTATCTATAGAAATATATTCCACATCAGAAGCACCTGGTTTTTCTAAAAATCTATTTTTTTCTCAATGTAATGGAATCCCAGAATTTAAGCTGGTTAAGCAGTTACTCAAAAAGACTCCACTTCACAGCAACCCATGTAGAGAGGACTTTGACCACTAGGAGAATTTTGGACAATGGATTGTAAACAAAAGTTCTTTGAGACAATTTTTCATAAACTTGTGGAAGAACAGTTGCATGTTTTGTGTTTTTGTTTGTTTTTTACCAAAAAATATTTTATTCTGTTGGTTAGTCCTAATGAATAAAAGAAATTATGGTCCTAATTAAATAAGGCAAATATTACTTCTTTACTACTTTTCAGAAATATTTGAATTCATTGTCTTTTCTTTTCTTTTTTTTAAAAAAATTATTGCACTTCTACCAACAGTGAATGAGGGTTCCAGTTTTTCCACAATCTCACCAGCATTTGTTGCTTCTGTTAAATTTTGCTATTCTTACTGTGAAAGGCAGTGTGACACTTTCTCAAAAAGTTGCAAATAGAGATACCATTTGACTCAGCAATTCCACTACTGGGAATATACCCCAAAGAGACCATAACTGCCACCCAAGCAGATATATGCACACCCATGTTCATCGTAGCTTTGTTCACAATAGCAAGGGGTTGGAAACAATCTAAGTGTCCTTAACAAATGAATGGATAGAGAAGCTATGGTATATTCGCACAATGCATTGAAAAACAAGGAACTCATGCCATTTTATTAAAAATGGGTGACCCTAGAGGACATTATGCTGAGTGAAATATCTCTGTCTCAAAAGGATAAATACTGCATGGCGCCACTGTTATAAAACAGGACTGGCATTGGGGTTGGGGAGAGACTGAGAAAAATGGGATAAATAATGTATGCTGCATTGAAACAGATGAGGGAGAAAACTGTTTAAAAGGGATGTGTGATTAGGTATTATTGTCATGACAGGAGTCTAGAACGAAGGCGGCATAGTGGGGTGGACCTGGGGGAGGGATTGTAAAACAATGAAAGAACTTTTCTTCTACTTTTCAAAGAGAAGAGTGTGTGGGGTGGGGAGGGAGGGGTGAGCAGGGAGGAAAGGGCAACAATGAATAAATGGAAATCCAAAGTCTCTGTAAATATACATTACAATTAATAAGAAGAAATTTAAAAAATTATTTCATACAGTAATACATATACATTATGCTTTGTACATATACTTTGTTTTGGTTTTTTGGCTTTAATTTTGATGAACGTTTACAGAGATTTTGGATTTCCATTCATTCATTGTTGCATTTTTCTCCCTGCCCATCCCTCCCCGCAGGTAGCCCTTCTCTTTGAAAAGTAAAAAAAAAAATTCTTTCATTGGTATACAATCCCCCACCCATTGTCTTTTACATTACTTATAATTCACAAATTTATTAATTATCTCAAAGCTGTATTTTTTTTTTTGCATTATTCACAAAGAGAACGTTAGCTGTTTAATACCAGTATCTGAAGTATTTATCAGTAAAGATATACTGACAGTTTACTTCTCCTTGGGAGATCAATTATTATCTAGAAATTGAACCAATTTAGCATCTTTGGGATCTTAAAAACCTATTGGAGAGAGTCACTAGATGATTTTACCATACATACTAGTATATAATCTACAATACCTTTGTGGGACACTGTAACTATAACTGACATATGTCAGTTCCTGTGCTGTTTATCTGGAAACATGATTTAGCTTTCCTACCTTGGTGTCTCTCTGGAGACTAAGGTGCGTCTGGTACAGGCCATGGTCTTTGTAATCATTTGCTATGCATCAGAGAGTTGGACAATGACTAGGGAGGATAGAAGAAAAATTGGTGCCTTTGAGCTGTGGTGCTGGAGAAGAGTACTGAGGAGAAGAGTACTGAGGGTACCCTGGACTGCCAAGAAAACAAACAGATTTATCCTGGAAAGGGTTAAACCAGGTGGCTCCTTGGAGCCAAGGATTATGAGGCTCCGTCTAACATACTTTGGACATGTTGTAAGGAGGGACCGTTCCTTGGAGAGGGACATCATGCTTGGGAGGGTGGAGGGACAGCGCAGGAGGGGAAGGCTCTCTGTGAGGTGGATTGATTCAGTGACTGGGGTAATTGGGATGGGAGTGTCAGAGACACTGTGATTTGCACAGAACAGAGAAGAGTTTAGAGCTGTTGTACATAGGGTCGCTATGAGTCGCAAACGACTCAATGGCACATAACAGCAACAACAATATCTTTGTGATATGAAGCAGCTATTATAAAAGATTTAGACTGCAACTATAATAAAGGATTTAAAAATATATTTTTCTTTACTAAATATCCTCTTGAGATCTCCTACAATAGCACACATTTTATATATAACTGATGTAGCATAACCAACAGACCATGTCAAACTCTCTAGCACTGTCCTTTAAATGAACTTTACATAAGCCCAAGAAAATATCTAAGGTGAAAAGAAAATGTATTTTATAGTTTTAGGTATGTTTGCCTAGATTCTGAGGCTGCTTCTTTAGATAATCATCAGAATGCCTTTCTAGGACCAATATGGTCCTTCATTTACAGTGAAGTTGTGCAGTTATTTTAAATATTTCAAAGTCACAGTGAAAAATATTATTTTTTGATGTTTTAATATTTTTAAAATTCATTTTAATGAAAGTTTGCAGAGACTTAGAGTTTCCAGTCATTCATTGTTGCACTTTTCTTCCTGCCCATCCCCTCACCCCAATTCACTCTTCTCCTTGAAAAGCAAAAGAAAAACTCTTTCATTGTTATGTAAGCCCTCCCCCACAAAGTCCTCTCCACTGTGCAGCCTTCATTCTGGACACCCGTAATGACAATTATACCCAGTCATATATCCCTTTTAAATAGTTCTCTCCATCTGTTTCATGATGATGCAGTATACATCATTCCGCCCTTCCTTCTCTATTCCCTCAGTCCTGTTTAAACAGTAGCCGTATGCAATATCTGTCCTTTTGTGACTGAGATATTTCACTCAGAATAATGTCCTCTAGGGTCACCACTTTGGGAGTTTTCTAGATGAGGAATATTTTCTTTTTTCCTGACATGGATTTTTGCAACATTCTGGCTGAGTAACCACACAAGTCCTCTTATTGACCTGGTAATAAATTTTTAGGAACATATGTGAATCTTTTTTGTTGAATAAAAATAGATTAGGTAAATGAAAGTTCTCTTTTGAAATCTAAAAATGATATATAACAAAATATAAAACATAAATATGATGCTTTGTTTTGGTATTATTGGAGATTGCAATGCTGTATGATCATCTTTCTGAGCTTTAGTCAAAAAGAATATTTATCTGACTATATTTAAGTGAAATGATGGCGAAAGAATACACCTATCATCTTGTGGGCAGACAAGCTAAGATATTCCAGTATTGATCAGCCTTGATTCCATAGATATTTTTAGTAAGTTTTTTTTTTATGTTGTGGAGGGTGGTCTTATGCATGATAGGACATTTAAAAGCATACCTAACCTTTAACCACTAGATGCCAGTAACAGCTTCCTAGTTGTCGCCATCAGACAGTGTCTCCACACATTGCCAAATGGCCCCTTGGGACCTGTTCTCTACTGAAACCCATACTGTTACCTAATGAACAAACCGATAGAATTTTCTGAAAATTAATTAGAATATAATTTGTTGTTCTTTTAGATGGGATCTAAGTAGCTCCAATCAATAATTATACCAACCTCACAGTTATTGTTACGCTTGATTTCACTGCTACAGTGCTACACTGCATGTGGTATTGCAAGTTTTCCTTTTTTTCTCTTAGTTGACCCTTTTTCAAGTATGATGCCCTTCTTTTAGGACAGGCCTCTCCAGAGAGTATATATATATATCTCCATTCTGGCTTCTAAGGAAAATTCTGGCTATACTTCTAAATTACTAAAGTAAAAATTAAGGTATATATAGCCAAATAGCCATAAAGAGAGATCATTGGTTGTGTTCTAGAGTCAGCTCAGACACCTATAAGCTAATAAGATTTTCAGTTAAGAGAAATAAACCCTTCCTGATACTGTCCCATCTTCAGAAATGGCTCAGCTCAATTCCACTGTGGCAATCACTGTGTCAAAAACAATCTTATTCAAGAGCATTTTCTTTTGCCCAGGGTTTCTACCTTTTTCAAATATGATATCTTTTCCTAAAGACTAACTTCTGATCACATTCCCAAAATATGTGAGCTGAAGTCTACCATTCTTGTTTCAAAATAGCACCTGGGCTGTACATTTTCCAAGGTGTCAATTTTTCTCCACTTTCCCTTTTCCATTGCACAACTTTCACATTTATTTGAAGCAATTCAAAATATCACAGCTTGGGTCAGACACATTTTATTTAGTCTGTAAACTTACATTCTTGCTTTTCAGCCCTTTATAGAGTTTTTTGGCAGAGTATTTGTCAAATTCAATATGTCTTTTTTTTAATTATTAAATTTTATTAGTTTTAATGAACATTTACAGGGATTTTGAGTTTTCATTCCTTCATTGCTGCACCATTCTCTCTACCCTCCTCCCCAGTTTGTTCTTCTTCCCC